>NW_027142342.1:4916267-5516267 GCF_036365525.1 Heterodontus francisci
GTGTGTGTGTGTGTGTGTGTGCATATATATAAGTCTCATTGCCTGGGCTGTGGTGTGTGTGTGTGTGTGCATATATATCAGTCTCAGTGGCTGGGCCGTGGTGTGTGTGTGTGTGTGTGTGTGTGTGTGTGTGTGTGTGTGTGTGTGTGTGTGTGTGTGCATATATAAAAGTCTCAGTGACTGGGCTGTGGTGTGTGTGTGTGTGTGTCTGTGTGTATGTGTGTGTGTGCATATATATAAGCCTCCGTGTCTGGGTTGTGGTGTTTGTGTTTGTGTGTGTGTGTGTGTGTGTCCATATGTATAAGTCTCAGTGTCTGGGCTGTGGTGTGTGTGTGTGTGTGTGTGTGTGTGTGCGTATATATAAGTCTCAGTGTCTGGGCTGTGGTGTGTGTGTGTGTGTGTGTGTGTCCATATATATAAGTCTCAGTGTCTGGGCTGTGGTGTGTGTGTGTGTGTGTGTGTGTGTGTGTGTGCATATATATAAGTCTCAGTGTCTGGGCTGTGGTGTGTGTGTGTGTGTGTGTGTGTGTGTATGTGTGTGTGTCCATATATATAAGTCTCAGTGTCTGGGCTGTGGTGTGTGTGTGTGTCCATATATATAAGTCTCAGAGTCTGGGCTGTGGTGTGTGTGTGTGTGTGTGCATATATATAAGTCTCAGTGTCTGTGCTGTGGTGTGTGTGTGTGTGCATATATCTAAGTCTCAGGTTCTGGGCTTTGTGTGTGTGTGTGTGTGCATATATATAAGTCTCACGGTCTGGGCTGTGGTGTATGTGTGTGTGTTTCTGTGTGTGTGTATATATGTACGTCTCAGGGTCTGGACTGCGGTGTGTGTGTGTGTGTTTCTGTGTGTCTGTGTGTGTGTGTGTGTGTGTGTGTGCATTTATTTCAGTTTCAGGGTCTGGGCTGTGGTGTGTCCATGGAGACTGACATTAATTACAGTCTCTGCTTCTCTCTCCACAGATGCTGCCAGACCTGCCGAGTATTTCCAGCATTTCTTGTTTTTACTTCAGATTTCCAGCATCTGCAGTATTTTGCTTTTATTATAACAATTACCCTTTGTTTCCTGCCACTGAGCCCATTTTGTATTTTTGGGTGAACAAGTTTCTCCTCAACTCCCCGCTAATCCTTCTACCAAGCACTTTATGTCACTGCGCCCTAGTCACTGATCTCTCTGCTCAGATGAATAGACTCTTCACCTCCACTCTCTCCAGGCCCCACAAAATTATGTCCATTTCAATCGGATCTCCCTTCAGCCTTCACTGTTCCAAGTATAATAGCCCCAGCCTATCTCATCTTTCTTCAGAGCTGCATTTTTCCAGTCCTTGTAAATCTCCTCAGTAGCCTCTCTCATGCAATTACATCCTTTGTGTAATGAGGTGACCAGAACTATACACAGTACTCAGGTTGTGGCCTAACCAATGATTTATACAGTACTAGTTTAACCTCCCTGCTCTTGTATTCTATACCTCAGCTAATAAGGGAAAGGATTCCATATGCCTTCTTAACCACCTTATCGACCTGAACTGCTACCTGCAGGGATCAGTGGACATTGACTCCAAGGTCCCTCACTTGCTCTACACTTCTCAGTATTTTCCGATTGATCGTCTATCCCTTTGCCTTGTCTGACCTCCTCAATTACATCGTCTCATACTTAACCAGGTTGAATTCCATTTGACACTTTTCTGCCATCAATATTTTCGAGCAGCCTACAGCTATCCTCCTCGCTATCTACCGCACGGCCAATCTGTGTACCATCTGCAAACATCTTGATCATGCCCCCTACATTTACGTTCAAATCGTTAATATACACCACAAAAAGCAGGGGACCCAGTACTGAGCCCTGTGGAGCGCCACTGGAAACAGACCTCAAGTCAGTAAATCACCCGTCAACAAACAGCCTTTGTTTCCTGTCACTGAGCCAATTTTTTATCCAGCTTGCTGCAGTTCCCTGGATTCCATGGGATTTTATTTGTTTTACCTAGTATGCCACATGGGACCTTGTCAAAAGCCTTGCCAAAATCCATGTAGACCATATCATCAGCACTACCCTCATCTATCATCCTTACTACGTTGTCGAAAAATTCAATCAAGTTGTTCAAACAATATCTTCCCTGATCAAATCCATGCTGACTGTCCTTGATTGACCTGAGCCTTTCTAAGTGACAGTTTATCCTGTCTCACAGAATAGATTCCAATAATTTTCCCACTACTGAGTTTACACTGACTGGCCTGCAATCATTCGGTCTATCCCTTGCTCCCTTTTTAAAGAGGTACAATGTTAACAGTTCACCAATCCTCTGGCACTACACCTGTATCCAGTGAGGATTGGAAAATGATGGTCAGAACCTCTGCTATTTCCTCTCTCACTTCATTTGACAGCCTGGAATACATTTCACCTGGCCCTGGTGATTTATCAACTTTCAAGGATGCTAATCCCATTAATACTTCCTCTCTCCCTATGTATATCAGATCCAATAATTCACTCTCCTCCTCCTTAACCACAATATCTGCATCGTTCCCCTCTTTTGTTAAGACAGATACAAAGTATTCATTAAGAACCATACCAACATCTTCCTCCCCTACTCGTGTATATCCATTTATGTATATAGACTTTCAAAAGGCCTGTGATCAAATGACATTTCATAGACTTGTCATGACATGGATTAATGTGACAGTGATAGTGTGGATCTGACAGTGACTCAGGGACAGAAAGCAGAGAGAAGTGGTGAACAGTCATTGTTCAGACTGGAGGTGGAGGGGAGAATACAGTACTGTTTCTCAGGGTTCGATTCACTCTGCGTGATATCAAGAAACGATTGAAGGCACTGGATACTGCAAAGGCTTTGGGCCCTGACAATATTCCGGAAATAGTACTGAATACCTGTGCTCCAGAACTTCTGTTCCCCCATCAAACTGTTCCAGTACAGCTACAACATTGGCCTCTATCCTGCAATGTGGAAAATTGCCCAGGTATGTCCTGCACACAAAAAGCAGGACAAGTCCAACCCGGCCAATTACCGCCCCATCAGCCTACTCTCAATCATCAGTAAGGTGATGGAAGGTGTCAACGACAATGCTACCAAACAGCACTTGCTTAGCAATGACCTGCTCAGTGACGCTCAGTTTGGTTTCCGCCAGGGTCACACAGCTCCTGACCTCATTACAGTCTTGGTGCAAACATGGACAAAGGAGCTGAATTCAATAGGTGAGGTATGAGTGACTGCCCTTGACACCAAGGCAGCATTTGACTGAGTATGGCATCAAGGAGCCCGAGCAAAAATGGAGTCAGTGGGAATCAGGGGGAAAACTCTCTGCTAGTTGGAGTCATACCTAGCACAAAGGAAGATGGTTGTGGTTGTTGCAGGTCAATCAGCTCAGCTCCAGGACATCACTGCAGGAGTTCCTCAGTGTTGTGTCCCAGGCCCAACCATCTTCAGCTGCTTCATCAATGACCTTCCTTTAATGATAAGGTCAGATGTGGGGATGTTCGCTGATGATTGCACAATTTTCAGCACCATTTGTGACTCCTCAAATATTGAAGCAGTCCGTGTAGAAATGCAGCAAGACTTGGACAATGTCAAGGCTTGGGCTGATAATTGGCAAGTATCGTTCACTCTGCACAAGCGCCAGGCAATGACGGTCTCCGACAAGAGATAATCTAATCATCCCCCTTGACATTCAATGATATTACCATAGCTGAATCCCCCACTATCGCATCTTAGGGGCTACCATTGACCAGAAACTGAACAGGAGTAGCCATATAAATACCATGGCTAAAAGAGCAGGTCATCGGCGAGGAATCCTGAGGCGAGTAACTCACCTCCTGACTCACCAAAGCCAGTCAACCATCTACAAGGCACAAGTCAGGAGTGTGATGGAATATTCTCTGCTTGCCTGGATGGGTGCAGCTCCAAAAACACTCAAGAGGCTCGGCACCATCCAGGACAAAGCAGCACTTGATTGGCACCCCATCCACAACATTCACTATCTTCACCACCAACGCAAAGAGGCAGCAGTGTGTACCATCTACAAGATGCACTGCAGCAACGCACCAAGTCTACTTAGACAGCATCTTCCGAACACACAACCTCTGTCACATAGAAGGACAAGGGCAGCAGATGTATGGAAACACCAGCACCTGCAAGTTCCCCTCGAAGCCAGACATCATCCTGACTTGGAACTATATCACTGTTCCTTCACTGTCACTGGGTCAAAATACTGGAACTCCTTCCTAACAGAACTGTGGGTGTACCTACCCCACGTGGACTGCAGTGGTTCATGAAGGCAGCTCACCACCACCTTCTCAAGGGCAATTAGGGATGGACAATAAATGCTGGCTTATCCAGCGATGTCCACATCCCATGAATGAATAAAAAAAGATGCCAGAGAACTGGAGGGCTGTAAATGTTACACCCTGTTTAAAAAAGGAGAGGTTGGATAAGCCCTGTAACTATCAGTCCAATGCTGATTCTTGGAAAATTGTTGAGGCCATAACCCAGCACAAAAATATTTCTTGCTTGTAAAATCATGTCTTAATAAATGGCGAGTAGCACGGATAGCTTCATGGAAAATCATTTCTGATAATCTTGATAGTTTGTTGATGTAATTGTGAGTGTTAGCGAGGATTGCGTGTTTCGTGTGATAGAATCATAGAATCGTAGAAAGTTTAAGGCACAGAAAGAGGCCACTTGGCCCATCGTGTCTGTGCCAGCTGAAAAATTATCCACCTATTCTAATCCAGCATTTGATCCGTAGCCCTGCAGATTATGACATTTGAGGTGCACATCCAGGCTCTTTTTGAATGAGTGGAGGGTTTCTGCCTCAACCATCCTTTCATGAAGTGAGTTACAGACCCTCACTAAAAGCAGGGGACCCAGTACCGAGCCCCGTGGAAAACCACGGGAAAGTCCTCCAGTCAATACCCGTCAACAATTACCCTTTGCTTCCTGTCACTGAGGCAATTTTGTATTTCTGGGTGAATATGTTTTTCCTCAACTCCCTTCTGATATTTCTACCAATCACTTTAAATCTATGTCCCCTAGTCACTGATCTTTCTGCTAATGTGAATAGACTCTTCTCCTCCACTCTATCCAGGCCCCGCAAAATTTTGTTCATTTCAATCAGATCGCCCCTCAGCCTTCTCTGTTCCATGGAGAACAACCCCAGCCGATCCAATACTTCCTCTTAGCTGCATTTTTCCAGTCCTGGCAACATCCTCGTAAATCTCCTGTGAACCCTCTCTAGTGCAATTACATCCTTTCTGTTACCAGAACTGCACACAGTATTCAAGTTGTGGCCTAACCAATGATTAAGACAGTTCCAGCATAACCTCCCAGATCTTTCATTCTATACCTCGGCTAAAAAGGGAAATGATTCCATATGCCTTCTTAACTGCCTTATTGACCTGTCCTGCTATCTTCAGGGATCTGTGGGCATTCGCTCCAAAGTCCCTTACTTCCTCTATACTTCTCAGTATTGTCCTAGTAATCGTGTATTCCTTTGCTTGTGTGAGCTCCCCAACAGCATCACCTCACGCTTATCCAGGTCGATTCCCATTTTTCTGCCCATCTGACCAGACCGTCAATATCTTCCTGCAGCCAACAGCTATCCTTCTCGCTATCCACCGCATGGCCAATCTTTGTGTTGTCTGCAAAAGTCTTGATCATACCCACTACATTTACATCTAAGTCTTTAATATAGACCACAAAAAGCAGGGGACCCATTACTGAGCCCTGTGGAATGACACTGGAAACAGTCCTCCAGTCGCAAAAATACTTGTCAATAAATTACCCTTTGTTTCCTGCCACTGAGCCAATTTTGTATCCGCTTTTCTGCATTTCTCTGGACGCCATGGGATTTTATTTTTTGAACCAATCTTTCAGGTGGGAGCTTGTCAGAAGCCTTGCTAATATCCATGTCGACCACATCAACTGCACTACCCTCATCTATATTCCCTGTAACATCTTCAAAAAATTCGATCAATTTGGTCAAACAAGAGCCTCCCTTAACAAATCCATGCTGACTATCCTTGATAAACCTGTGCCTCTCTAAATGACAGTTTATCCCGTCTCTCAGAATAGATTCCAATAATTTGCCCACGACTGATGTTATACTGACTGGCCTGTAATTATTCAGACTATCCTTCGCTCCCTTTTTAAACAGAGGTACAATGTTAGCAATTCTCCAATACTCCGGCACCACAACTGTATCGAGTGAGATTGGGAAATGATGGTGGGCAGACCCTCTGCTATTTCCTCTCTTACTTCTTTGAACAGCCTGGGGTACATTTCATCCGGCTCTGGTGATGTTTCAAATTTCAAGGATGCTAATCCCATTAATACTTCCTCTCTCCCTGTATTTATCATATCCAATAATTCACACTTTTCCTCCTTAACGACAATATCTAAATCCCCCCTCTTTTCTGAAGACATACGCAAAGTGCTCAATCGGAACCAGTCCAATATCTTCCACCCTTATACAATGGTTACCTTTCTGATCTACTATGGGGCCTACTCTCCCCTTAGTTATCCTCTTACTCTTAATGTATTGAGAAAACATCTTTGGGTTCACCTTGATTTTGCTTGCCAATATTCTTTCATGCCCTCTCTTTCCTTTCCTAATTTCCTTTTTGATTTGATCCCTCCACTTTCTATACTCCTCTCGGCTTTCTGCAGTATTGAGTTCTCAGTGTCGGACATAAGCTTTGCTTTTCTGCGTTATCCTACCCTGTCGGCTCCTTGACATCCATGGTACTCGAGATTTGGCCGCCTCACCCTTTTTCTTTGTGGGAACATGTTTATCTTGAACCTCTGGAATCTCCCCTTTGAATGCCTCCCACTGCTCTGAGACTGAATTACCTTCAAACAGCTGTTTCCTCAGTTGAACAGCCTGGGGTACAACTTTCACTCCTCAGTTTAGTAATATCGGCCTTACCCCATTGAGAACTCTAACTGCTGATATATCTCTTTTCCTGTCCCATAATTAAGTTAAAACTACTGAATTATGATCACTCCCACCAAAATGCTCCCCCACTGTCACTCCTCCACATGCCTATCTTCATTTCCTAAAACAATGTCTAAAACCGCACCCTCTCTTGTTGGACTTGTTACATCCTGGTCAAAAACGTTCTCCTGAATGCACCTCAAGATTTCTGCTCCCTCAATTCTTTTCATATTAAAATTATCCCAGTTAATATTGGGGTAATGAAAATCCCCTACTATTACTGCCCGATGGTTCTTGCACTTCTCAGAGTCTTGCCTACATATCCGATCTTCTATCTCCCTCTAACTATTTGGCTGTCGGGATTACATTCCCAACAGTGTGATTGTCCCTTTCTGGTTCCTTAGCTCAATCCATATGGTCTCATTTGATGAACCTTCCAACATATCATCCCTCCTCACAGCTGCAATAGATTCCTTGACCGAAATTGCCACTTCCCCTCCTTTCATATCCCCCTCCTTATCGTGTCTGAAAACCCTGTAAACAGGAACGTTGAGCTGCAATTCCTGTCCCTCCTTCAGCCATGTTTCTGTAATAGCTATGATATCATACTGCTACCTGTCTATCTGTGCCCTCAGCTCATCTACTTTATTTGCTATACTCCTTGCATTGAAATAGATACCATTGAGCACTGCCAACCTCTTTTAAAAAGGAATTCTAACCCTCTTTTCCTCTGTCTCCTGGACTCGTCCATTAATTTTCTGCCTTCTATTTTCGTTTCAGGTTTTGTCCCTACTGATTCTTCACTCAGGTCCCCATCCCCCTGCAAAACTAGTTTAAACCCTCCCCGACAGCACTAGCAAAACGTTCTGCAAGTAACCCAGTCCCGGCTCCGATCAGGTGCAACCAGTCCGGCCTGCACAGGTCCCATCTAATCCAAAGCTGGTCCCAATGTCCCAGGAATCTGAAGCTCTCCCTCCTGCACCATCTTCCCAGCCACACATTCATCTGTCTTAGTTTTCTATTTCTATACTCAGTTGTGCATGGCACTGGGAGTAATCCAGAAGTTAACACTTTGAGGTCCTGCTGGCCTATTTCTTCCCTAGCTCCATAAATTCTGACTGCAGGACGACATTCCTCTTTCTACCTTTGTCGCTGGTTCCGATGTGGACCATGACAGCTGGCTGTTCCCCTTCTCCTTCAAGATGCTCTGCAGTCGCTCAGTGACATCCTTGTCCCTGGAACCAGACAAGCATGACACCATCCTCGATTCACGTCTGTGGCCACATAAACGCCTGCCTGTTCCCCTGACTATTGAACACTAAGGCTCTTCCAGTCATCCCTCGACCCCGCTCTGCAGCTCAGCCACCCGTGTTGACACGGACTTGGCTCTGGCTGCACTCCCCAGGTGAAGCATCACTTTCCTCACTATTCTGAACTGAATACCTGTTGGAGAGTGAGATGCACTCAAGGGTTTGCAGCACTACCTGCCTGATTCTTTTGGACTGTCTGGGGATCACCCATTCCCTCTCTCCCTGCATAATTTTCAGCTGTTGGGTGACCACATCAAAAACATGCTAAAGCTGAATAAACTGGTGTATTAGAAGGAAGAATGTGCAGCGTTGATGGAAGAAGACAGGGAATGGGATTAGGTGAATTGCTCATTCGGAGAGGCGATGCAGACACGTCGGACTGAATAGTTCCTGTTGTGCTGTAATAACACTGTGATGGGGCATCTCAGATGGGTGTAATGGTGGAGAATGGGGGATCCGTGGTTGGAAAGGGAAGTTGTCCTATGGGAACCGGAATCTTAGCAGGGAATGTCCGACAGCCTGTCCGGGTCGAAGGCTTCCAGGAAGTATCCTCCCTGCCTCCTTCTCCTCCTGAGGTAGCCTGCGGATTCCTGGTACCAATGCCTGTGTCCTCATGATGGTGATGATATGAAAGGTGCATCAGAACAGCATGAACTTGGACACCTGCTCCAGTGAGTACTGGAGGGCTCCCCCCGAGCGGTTCAGACGTCGGAAGCATTGCTTCATCACACCGATGGCCTGTTCCACCATGTTCCTGGTGACTCCATTGCTCACGTTATACACATGTTAATTGTGTGAGGTTGGTTGGCGGTGGGAAGTGGTTTGGGGGTGTAGAAACACGAGCTGTGTCTAGGGGGGGTTTTCTTTGTCTCCGAGGAGTCGCATTCTGGTTCTGCATGGAGACCCGCAGTGTTGGGACTGGCTGACTGCTGAATGAAGGTATGGTGGCTGCTGCCAGGATAGAGGACATTCACCAACATGATGGACTGGGCATGCTCAGACACCAACTGTACATTAATGGAGTGAGAGTTCTTTCAGTAACTGTACCTCTCCCCGTTGACATGGGGGCCCCTCAGAGCCACGGACACCATCAGGATTCCCGCTATCCTGACAAAGCCATGGGATCTCACATCCTGCTTCTCCCTGCTGAGGGAGAAAATGATGACAAAGATGGCCACCCTCACCTCCCAGAATTATAAATGGACAATACACAGGCCTAGTAACTACTGGTCAGTTGGTTTAAAATCAGTTGTGAGGAAGGTTTTAGAAACAATAATCAGGGAAAAAGGACGACACACACTTGGAGAGGTTTGAGTTAATTAAGGAGTGTCAGCACGGATTTCTAAAAGGCAGATGATGCTTGACTGAGCGAATTGAATTTATTTCGATGATCAGAGATGGTTGATGAAGGGAATGTGGTGGATGTTGTCTACATGGAATTTATGAAAGTATTTGATGGAGAACCGAACAAATGTTTGGTTAACAAAATTGAAGCTCATGGAATAGCATCCAATTGGATCAAAAATTGTGCAAAGGACAGCAAAAAGAGAAATGTGTTAAATGGTTGTTTTTCAGACTGGAGGATGGTAGACAGTGATTTTCCCCAAGGGTCAGTGTTAGGACCACAGTTTTTCTTTTGGTTTATATATAAGTGACATGGTTCTTGGAATACAGAGTAGAATTTGACAGTTTTCTGATGATACCAATCTTGGAGGAGTGGTAAACAGTGAGGATGTTACAAACTGTCTGCAACAGGATATAGATAGGCTAGCACAATGGACAGAGAAGTGGCAGGTGGAATTTAATACAGAGGAGTGTGAGCTGATGCATTTTGTCAGAAGGAATAGGAAGGCAATATAGACTTAATGACACAGTTCTATAGATTGTGCTGGAACAGAGGGACTTGTGGCTCTAAATGCATTGATCTGTGAAGGTGGCAGGACATATTCGGAGAATGTTTGGCAAAACATATCAGATCTTGGGCTTCATCATTAGAGGCAAAGATACAAAAGCAGGGAAGTTATGCTGAAACTTTATAAAGATTTGGTTAGGCCCTAACGAGAGAACTATGTCCAGTTCTGGTCACCACACTCGGAAGGATGTGAAGGTCCCTGAGGGTGTGCGGAGGAGATTTACCAGAATGGTTCCACGGATGGGGGTTTAGTTACAAAGTGAGTTTGGAGAAGATGGAGTTGTTCTCCCTGGAGTAAAGGAGTTTGAGAGAGATTTGATAGAGGTGTACAAGATTATGATAGGCTAAGATAAGATAGACAAGGAAAAACTGTTCCCATTAACTGATGAAACACGGACCAGGGGACACAGATGGAAGCTTTTGGGTAAGAGATGTAGGGGAATATGAGGAAGAACTTTTTTACACAGTGGATGTTAATGAGCTGGAACTCACTGCCCAGGAAGGTGGTGGAAGCCGAGACAATCAATGATTTCAAAAGGAAATTGAATGAAATTAACTTACAGGTATATGAGGAATGAGCTGGGAGTGGCACTGACTGGATTACTCCAGCGAGAGATGGCCTCCTTTTGTGTTGTGCATGACTCTACGACTCCATTGATTTCTACGAGTCTATGCTGTATGTGTCTACTGCTCCTGCCTGGGAAGATCCAGATATATAGACTTTCAATGAAACTGACAGCTCCGTCCTCACCCTGGTGTGAGTCAAAAGGTCGTGTTACAGGAGGTGACACAGCTCTGCGACCACCTCCTTATTGAATCAGAGTCACCCACACACTGCTCTTGGGTTAATTGTAGGTAGGAAAAGAGCTCTTGGAATACCCGGGGTGGGTAGGGAAGAGTCCCTCCTCCATCTTTACAGAGCTTCCGTTCTCTGCAGTCTCTGCTCCATTTGTGGGTCATGTTACAGATCCAGAGACACTGTAACTACAGTCCCCATACCTCGTACAGAGTTGAGTCACCAAATCCTCTGTCCTCCCTGAATGTCTGCAGCAGCTCACAACACAACCTCTAGAAACCCATCCACAACACCTGCACTGACTTTACAACAGCAGAAGTAAGTCAAAAGCCCCTCACCTGTAGGTCGGATGCCTGTTCCTTTTAAATAACACTAGAGGGGATTCATTGTGATGCTAAATGCATATTCAGCTGACAGTGACTAACACAAGCAGTCAGTGGTCATGCCGAGACCTGATTTCAAAGACGTACTCAAAGCTGTCTGGTTGGGACATTGAAGTCACATTCAAAACTATCCTCACATGAGTATCACAAACATAGTATGACTCGCTGGAGCCCTGTCCAGCATGGGGCACTGTGCTGACCATACTAGAGCCCTGTGCAGCATGGGGCACTGTGCTGACCACGCTAGAGCCCTGTCCAGCATGGGGCACTGTGCTGACCACTCAAGAGCCCTATCCAGCATGGGGCACTGTGCTGACCACACTAGAGCCCTGTCCAGCATGGGGCACTGTGCTGACCACTCTAGAGCCCTGTCCAGCATGGGGCACTGTGCTGACCACTCTAGAGCCCTGTCCAGCATGGGGCACTGTGCTGACCACTCAAGAGCCCTGTCCAGCATGGGGCACTGTGCTGACCACACTAGAGCCCTGTCCAGCATGGGGCACTGTGCTGACCACTCAAGAGCCCTATCCAGCATGGGGCACTGTGCTGACCACACTAGAGCCCTGTCCAGCATGGGGCACTGTGCTGACCACTCTAGAGCCCTGTCCAGCATGGGGCACTGTGCTGACCACACTAGAGCCCTGTCCAGCATGGGGCACTGTGCTGACCACTCGAGAGCCCTGTTCAGCATGGGGCACTGTGCTGACCATACTAGAGCCCTGTCCAGCATGTGGCACAGGGCTGACCATACTAGAGCCCTGTCCAGCATGGGGCACTGTGCTGACCACTCGAGAGCCCTGTTCAGCATGGGGCACTCTGCTGACCATACTAGAGCCCTGTCCAGCATGAGGCACAGGGCTGACCATACTAGAGCCCTGTCCAGCATGGGGCACTATGCTGACCATACTAGAGCCCTGTCCAGCATGGGGCATTGTGCTGACCATACTAGAGCCCTGTCCAGCATGAGGCACTGTGCTGACCATACTAGAGCCCTGTCCAGCATGGGGAACTGTGCTGACCATACTAGAGCCCTGTCCAGCATGAGGCACTGGGCTGACCACACTAGAGCCCTGTCCAGCATGGGGCATTGTGCTGACCACTCTAGAGCCCTGTCCAGCATGGGGCACTGTGCTGACCACTCTAGAGCCCTGTCCAGCATGGGGCTCTGTGCTGATAATACAAGAGCCCTGTCCAGCATGAGGCACTGTGCTGACCATACTAGAGCCCTGTCCAGCATGAGGCATTGTGCTGACCATACTAGAGCCCTGTCCAGCATGAGGCATTGTGCTGACCATACTAGAGCCCTGTCCAGCATGGGACATTGTGCTGACCATACTAGAGCCCTATCCAGCATGAGGCACTGTGCTGACCATACTAGATCCCTGTCCAGCATGAGGCATTGTGCTGACCATACTGAAGCCCTGTCCAGCATGGGGCATTGTGCTGACCATACTAGAGCCCTGTCCAGCATGGGGCTCTGTGCTGATAATACTAGAGCCCTGTCCAGCATGACGCACTGGGCTGACCGCACTCGAGCCCTGTCCAGCATGGGGCATTGTGCTGACCACTCTAGAGCCCTGTCCAGTATGGGGCTCTGTGCTGATAATACTAGAGCCCTGTCCAGCATGAGGCACAGTGCTGACCATACTAGAGCCCTGTCCAGCATGGGGCACTGTGCTGACCATACTAAAGCCCTGTCCAGCATGGGGCATTGTGCTGACCACACTAGAGCCCTGTCCAGCATGGGGCACTGTGCGGACCACACTAGAGCTCTGTCCAGCATGGGGCATTGTGCTGATAATAATCGAGCCCTGTGCAGCATGGGGCACTGGGCTGACCACACTAGAGCCCTGTCCAGCATGGGGCATTGTGCTGACCACAATAGAGCCCTTTCCAGCATGGGGCACTGTGATGACCACACTAGAGCCCTGTCCAGCATGGGGCACTGTGCTGACCATACTAGAGCCCTGTCCAGCATGGGGCATTCTGCTGACCATACTAGAGCCCTGTCCAGCATGGGGCATTGTGCTGACCATACTAGAGCCCTGTCCAGCATGGGGCACTGTGCTGATAATACTAGAGCCCTGTCCAGCATGGGGCACTGTGCTGACCACACTAGAGCTCTGTCCAGCATGGGGCATTGTGCTGATAATACTCGAGCCCTGTCCAGCATGGGGCACTGGGCTGACCACACTAGAGCCCTGTCCAGCATGGGGCATTGTGCTGACCACAATAGAGCCCTTTCCAGCATGGGGCACTGTGCTGACCACACTAGAGCCCTGTCCAGCATGGGGCACTGTGCTGACCATACTAGAGCCCTGTCCAGCATGGGGCACTGTGCTGACCATACTGGAGCTCTGTCCAGCATGGGGCACTGTGCTGATAATACTAGAGCCCTGTCCAGCATGGGGCACTGTGCTGATAATACTAGAGCCCTGTCCAGCATGGGGCATTGTGCTGACCATACTAGAGCCCTGTCCAGCATGGGGCACTGTGCTGATAATACTAGAGCCCTGTCCAGCATGGGGCATTGTGCTGACCATACTAGAGCCCTGTCCAGCATGGGGCATTGTGCTGACCATACTAGAGCCCTGTACAGCATGGGGCATTGTGCTGACCATACTAGAGCCCTGTCCAGCATGGGGCATTGAGCTGATAATGCTAGAGCCCTGTCCAGCATGGGGCATTGTGCTGACCACACTAGAGTCCTGTCCAGCATGGGGCATTGTGCTGACCACACTAGAGTCCTGTCCAGCATGGGGCATTGTGCTGATAATACTGGAGCCCTGTCCAGCATGGGGCATTGTGCTGATAATACTAGAGCCCTGTCCAGCATGGGGCATTGTGCTGATAATACTAGAGCCCTGTCCAGCATGGGGCATTGTGCTGACCACACTAGAGCCCTGTCCAGCATGGGGCATTGTGCTGATAATACTAGAGCTCTGTCCAGCATGGGGCACTGTGCTGACCACACTAGAGCCCTGTCCAGCATGGGGCATTGTGCTGGTAATACTAGAGCCCTGTCCAGCATGGGGCATTGTGCTGACCATACTAGAGCCCTGTCCAGCATGGGGCATTGAGCTGACCACACTAGAGTCCTGTCCAGCATGGGGCATTGTGCTGTTAATACTAGAGCCCTGTCCAGCATGGGGCATTGTGCTGACCATACTAGAGCCCTGTCCAGCATGGGGCATTGTGCTGACCATACTAGAGCCCTGTCCAGCATGGGGCATTGTGCTGACCATACTAGAGCCTTGTCCAGCATGGGGCATTGTGCTGACCATACAAGAGCCCTGTCCAGCATGGGGCATTGTGCTGACCATACTAGAGACCTGTCCAGCATGGGGCATTGTGCTGACCATACTCGGGCCCTGTCCAGCATGGGGCATTGTGCTGACCACACTAGAGCCCTGCCCAGCATGGGGCATTGTGCTGACCATACTAGAGCTCTGTCCAGCATGGGGCATTGTGCTGACCAAACTAAAGCCCTGTCCAGCATGGGGCATTGTGCTGACCATACTAGAGCTCTGTCCAGCATGGGGCATTTCGCTGACCATACTAGAGCTCTGTCCAGCATGGGGCATTTTGCTGACCATACTAGAGCCCTGACCAGCATGGGGCATTGCGCTGACCATACTAGAGCCCTGTCCAGCATGGGGCATTGTGCTGACCATACTAGAGCTCTGTCCAGCATGGGGCATTGTGCTGACCATGCTAGAGCTCTGTCCAGCATGGGGCATTGTGCTGACCAAAGTAGAGCCCTGTCCAGCATGGGGCATTGTGCTGACCATACTAGAGCTCTGTCCAGCATGAGGCACTGTGCTGACCACACTAGAGCCCTGTCCAGCATGGGGCACTGTGCTGACCACACTAGATTTCTGTCCAGCATGGGGCACTGTGCTGACCACACTAGAGCCCTGTCCAGCATGGGGCATTGTGCTGACCATACTAGAGCCCTGTCCAGCATGGGGCACTGTGCTGACCACACTAGAGCCCTGTCCAGCATGGGGCATTGTGCTGACCATACTAGAGCTCTGTCCAGCATGGGGCATTGTGCTGACCATACTAGAGCCCTGTCCAGCATGGGGCACTGTGCTGACCACACTAGAGCCCTGTCCAGCATGGGGCATTGTGCTGACCATACTAGAGCTCTGTCCAGCATGGGGCATTGTGCTGACCATACTCGAGCCCTGTCCAGCATGGGGCATTGTGCTGACCATATTAGAGTTCTGTCCAGCATGGGGCATTGTGCTGACCATACTAGAGCTCTGTCCAGCATGGGGAATTGTGCTGATAATACTAGAGCTCTGTCCAGCATGGGGCACTTTGCTGACCATACTAGAGCTCTATCCAGCATGGGGCATTGTGCTTACCATACTAGAGCATTGTCCAGCATGGGCATTGTGCTGACCATACTCGAGCCCTGTCCAGCATGGGGCATTGTGCTTACCATATTAGAGCATTGTCCAGCATGGGGCATTGTGCTGACCATACTAGAGCCCTGTCCAGCATGGGGCATTGTGCTGACCATACTAGAGATCTGTCCAGCATGGGGCATTGTGCTGACCATACTAGAGCCCTGTCCAGCATGGGGCATTGTGCTGACCATACTAGAGCCCTGTCCAGCATGGGGCATTGTGCTGACCATACTAGAGCCCTGTCCAGCATGGGGCACTGTGCTGACCATTTTGGAGCTCTGTCCAGCGTGGGGCATTTTGCTGACCATACTAGAGCATTGTCCACCATTGGGCACTGTGCTGACCACACAAGTGTACTGCCCACCATGGGACACTGTGCTGACCACACTAGAAGTGGCCGGAAGTGTGGTTCGCATCATTTTATGGGTCCCATCTTCTGCGCCCTCAGCACCAGTGGGTCTGTAGAGTTGAAAATCGTGGCTAGGAACAGATACAGAGAGAAAGAAATTCACTTTAAAAAGAGAATTGAGAAAAGATTGAAGGCATATTATTTGCAGAAATATGGGAAATGCACAAGAGAATGGGACTAATGGAGTGGTGAGACCATGGAGGGATTCAGACTCAAGAATGAGAATATTAAAATTAAGGTGCTGCCAGACCGGGAGCCAATGTAGATCAGTGAGCACAGGGGTGATGGGTGATCGGGATTTGGTGTGAGTTAGGAAACAGGCATCAGAGTTCTGGATGGGCTGTGGTTTATGGAGGTTTATAACTGGGAGGGTGACCAGGAGAGATTCGGAATCGTCAAGTGTGGATTTAACAAAGGCGCATATGAGGGTTTATGCAGCAGATGGGCTGAGGCAGAAGAGGAGACGGGTGATATTACTCAGGTGGTAGTAGACAGGGTTGGTGATGGAGAGAATTTGGAGATGAACTCAAGTAAGGTAAAAATAGAACACAGAGGTTGTAAACTGTCTGGTTCAGCCTCAGGATCGGGTATGTGGTTCACAGATAGGGGATGGAGTTTGTGATGGAGACCAATGGACCAATGACACTGTCTTCTCTCTTCCCACAATTTACGTTCCAGAACAGTATTTCAGTAAACAGGGTTTACAGATCTCCTAGCTGGAAATAGAGACAGTATCAGCAGCAAAGAGGAGAGAGTAAATTACAAGAACTGAAATACCGTTAGCAGTGGTTTATACAGCTGATTTCTGGAGATAGAGATTCAGCAGAAATAACAACAGCAGCAAGGAGGGAAGAGTAAATTACAGGAGCAGTAATGCAGTTAAACATGGTTAATCAAGGTAATTACTGGAGATATTCACCGGGATTAACAACAGCAGCAAGGAGGGTAGAGTAAATTACAGGAATATAATACAGTTAAACATGGTTTAAGGAATAAATACCTGGAAACAGATACTAACCAGGGACACCAACAAGACCGAGGATGGGATAATAAATGTATTGAGCAATCCGAAGTGCGAGGTCGATGCGAAAGTTTAATGAGAACCGATCATAATGTGTAGAAAGATCGTGAAGTTCTGAGGATAAACTCTTGCTCATTGTTGTAACATTCCAATCTATTGTTCTCAGATTCTGACCCATTGTTCTCAGATTCTGACCCATTGTTCTCAGATTCTGACCCATTGTTCTCAGATTCTGACCCATTGTTCTCAGATTCTGACCCATTGTTCTCAGATTCTGATCCATTGTTCTCAGACTCTGACCCATTGTTCTCAGATTCTGATCCATTGTTCTCAGATTCTGACCCATTGTTCTCAGATTCTGACCCATTGTTCTCAGATTCTGACCCATTGTTCTCAGATTCTGACCCATTGTTCTCAGATTCTGACCCATTGTTCTCAGATTCTGACCCTTTGTTCTCAGATTCTGATCTATCCTCTCCCTCTCTCTTGAGCCGCTGATCCCTGTGAGTGCCGGGCGTGATGCTCCCGCTGACAGTATGGGATAACACATCGAAAGGAGTCCCATATTAATAGAAGAGGGAAACCCTCCTGTGACACAATCAGGGTCCATGGAGACTGACATTAATTACAATCACTGAACAAACAGTTTCAGTTAACACCTTTCTATCCAACACCTTTTTGAACCACAATAAACTGGAACTCTTACCCAGTCTGAATGGATGTATAGGGGTTTCTGAGGGAAGGAATAGTGGAAATAGCAGAGGCACTGGCCAGAATCTTCCAATCCTCCTTGGATATGGGTGTGATGACAGAGGATTGGAGGATTGTAAATCTTACATCCTGTTTAAAAAAGGAGATATGCGATAAATGCTGTAATTACTGACCAGTCAGACTAGTGTCACGACTGGGGACATTTGTAGACGTGACAACCCAAGAGAAAAATACTTGTTGCTTGTAAAAACATTGGATAGTAAATGGTTAGCAACCTGGATATGCTAAAGACTATTGATGTCTGGCAAACAACAACAAAAACAACAATTTATATTTAGATATTGCCTTTAATGTTATAAAAAATCCCAAGGTGCTTCACAAGAGCATTATGAAGCAAAGTGCGAACTGAGATACAACAGGAGATATTAGGTCAAAGGACCAACAGCTTAGCCAAAGAGGAAGGTTTCAAGGAATGTCTTAAAGGAGGAAAGTGAGATGGAGAGGTGCAGAGGCGGAGATGTGTAGGGAGGATACTGCAGCTTGGGCCCCGGCAGCTGAAGGCACGGTCGCCAGTGGTGCAGTGATTAAAATAACGGATGTAAAAGAGACCAGAATTAGAGGAGCACAGATGTCTCGATGGGTTCTGGAGCTGGAGGAGATTACAGAGATAGGGAGGGGCGAGGCTATTGAGAGATATGACAACAAGGATGACAATTTTAAAATCAAGATATTGCTTGACTGGGAGCCAATGTCGGTCAGTGAGATATAAACGGGACTTGGTGTGAGCTAAGACATGGGCAGCAGAGTTTTGGATGAGCTCAAGTTTACAGAGAGTAGATGTGGGAGATCAGCCAGGAGTGAGTTGGAACAGTCACATCGAGAGGTGACAAAGGCATGAATGAGGTTTCAGCAGCAGATGGGCTGACACAGGGGTGAAGTCAGGCGATGTTACTGAGGTGGCAATAGGCGGTTGTAATGATCCCCTGAAAATGAGGTTAAAGCTCATTTTGTGGTGAAATGTGACACCAAGGCTGTAAACATATTGTCTGAATCTCAGACTGTCACCAGGAAGAGGGATGGAATCAATAGCAAGGGAACAGAGTTGGAGTGGGGAGTTAAAACAATGGCTTCAGTCTTCCCAATATTTAATTGGAGGAAATTTCTGCTCATCCAGTACTGGATGTCGGATAAGCAGCCTGATAATTTAACAACAGTGGAGGAGTGGAGAGAGGTGGTGCTGAGGTAAACTTGATGGTGTTCTTTGATAAAACAATGGAGAGGGTTGATGAGGGTGGTGTGATTGAAGTTATACATATGGACTTTCAAAAGATGTTTGATCAAGTGACATTCAATAGACAGGTTAGGAAAACTGAACACTATGGATTAAAGGTACAGTGAAAGTGTGGATATAACATTGGCTAAGGAACAGTAAACAGAGAGAAGTGGTGAAAGGTTGTTGTTCAGACTCAATGGGAGTTTCCAGTGGTGTTCCCCTGGGCTCAATATTAGGACCACTGCCCTTTTTGCTCTTGGAAACCCAGGGTGGGTAGGGCAGAGGCCATTCCTCCTCTTTCTTTCCAGAGCTTTCCCTCTCTCTGCAGCTTCTGCTCCATTTGTTGATCATGTTACAGACGCAGAGACACTGTAACTACAGTCCCCATTCATCGTACAGAGTTGGGTCACCAAGTCCTCTCTCCTCCCTGAATGTCTGCAGCAGCTCACAGCACAACCTCCAGAAAACCATCCACAGCACCTCCACTAACTTTGTAATAACAGAAGTAAGTCAAAAGCCCCTCACCTGCAAGTTGGACGCCTGGTCCTTTTAACTAACACTAGAGGGGGATCCTCGTGCTGCTGAATGTATGTTCAGCTGAGAGTGACTAACACAGGTGGTCAGTATACATGCAAGGACCAAGTATCAAAGACGTACATCAAAGTTGCTGAAATGGCTGATCGACTTCATATTCAGACCTCTCCTCACACTACAGACACACACACGTTACACCGACACGAGCACCCCGGCCAGCCTGGGTGTCCTGTACAATGTGCTGGATGTGACCGGCAGTGCAGCTCACACCATTTTATGGATCCAAGCTTCCACAGCATGAGTGCAGCAGGAGAGATGAAATGTGTGGTCAGGAAAACCACACTGCGGCTGTCTGGATACAAAATTGTCTGGCCCATAGAAGACAGAGGGTGTTAGTAGATGGAAAGTATTCAGCATGGAGCTCGGTGACCAGTGGTGTTCTGCAGGGATCTGTTCTGGGACCTCTGCTCTTTGTGATTTTTATAAATGACTTGGATGAGGAAGTGGAAGGCTGGGTTAGCAAGTTTGCCGATGACACGAAGGTTGCTAGAGTTGTGGATAGTGTGGAAGGCTGTTGTAGGTTGCAACGGGACATTGACAGGATGCAGAGCTGGGCTGAGAAGTGGCAGATGGAGTTCAACCTGGAAAAGTGTGAAGTGATTCATTTTGGTAGGTCGAATTTGAATGCAGAATACAGGCTTAAAGACAGGGTTTTTGGTAGTGTGGAGGAACAGAGGGATCTTGGGGTCCATGTCCAGAGATCGCTCAAAGTTGCCACCCAAGTTGATAGGGTTGTTAAGAAGGCGTATGGTTTGTTGACTTTCATTAACAGGGGGATTGACTTTAAGGGCTGCGAGGTTATGCTGCAGCTCTATAAGGCCCTGGTTCGACCACACTTGGAATATTGTGTTCAGTTCTGGTCGCCTCATTATAGGAAGGGTATGGAAGCTTTCGAGAGGGTGCAGAGGAGATTTACCAGGATGCTGCCTGGACTGGAGGGCATGTCTTATGAAGAAAGATTGAGGGAGCAAGGGCTCTTCTCATTGGAGCGAAGAAGGATGAGAGGTGACTTGATAGAGGGGTACAAGATGATGAGAGGCATAGATAGAGTGGATAGCCAGAGACTTTTTCCCAGGTGGAAAGGGCTATCACTAGTGGGCATAATTTTAAGGTGACTGGAGGAAGGTTTCAGGGAGATGTCAGAGGTAGGTTCTTTACACCGAGAGTGGTGGGTGCGTGGAATGCGCTGCCAGTGGTGGTAGTAGAAGCAGATACATTAGGGAAATTTAAGCGACTCTTGGATCGGTACATGGATGATAGGAGAATGAAGGGTAGGTAGTTAGTTTGATCTTAGAGTAGGTTAAAGGTTCGGCACAACATCGTGGGCCGAAGGGCTTGTACTGTGCTGTACTGTTCTATGCTCTATGTTCTATGTTATATGAAGAGAGGCAGAGGGAAAGAAACTCACTTTTAAGCCGGAATTGGAAAAAAGATTTTTAAGAGGAACAAGTTTCAGGAACATTGGAAATGAACAGGGGATTGGGATAATCAGAGGGGTGAGGACATGGAGGGATTTGATCACATGAGTGATAATATTAAAATTGAGGTGTTACTGAACCAAGAGCCAATGTAGGGCAGTGAGCACAGGGATGTTGGGTGAACAGAATTTGGTGCAAATTAGAAGATGGCAGCAGAGTTTTGGATGACCACAGGTTACAGAGAGCAGGATGTGGGAGACCAGCCAGGAGTGTGTTCGAATAGTCAAGTCTCGAGATAAAAAAGGCATGGATGAGGTTTTTAGCAGCAGATGAATTGAGCTCTCTCTCTCTCGTTCTTTCTCTCTCTGTCGGCCTCATTTGCTCTGTCCCACACTCAGAATCTTATAAGTTTCAATCAAGTCGCCTCTTACTCTTCTAAACTCCAGCTGACATAAGCCTAGCCTGTCCAGCCTTTCCTCATTAGAGAACACCCCCATTCCAGGCATTAGTCTAGTAAACCATCTCTGAACTGCTTCGAATGCATTTCCACCTGTCCTTAAATGAGGAGACCAATACTGTACACAGTATTCCAGAAGTGGTCTCCCTATATAACTGAAACATAACCTCCCTACATTTGTATTCAATTCCTCCTGCATTGGACGATAACATTCTATTAGTTTTCCTAATGACTTGCAATACCTACATATTAACCTTTTACAATTCATGCACAAGGACTCTCAGTTCCCCCTGGATGGTAGAGCTCTGAAATCTCTCACCATTGTGATTATATGCTTAATTTTTATTGTTCCTGCCAAAATGGACAATTTCATATTTTCCCACATTATACTCCATTTACCAGATCTTTGCCCAATCACTCAATCGATCTACCCCTTTGTGGTTCACTTGTGTCCACGTCACAACATACTGTCTGACCGACGTTTCTGTCATCAGCAAATTTAGCAAACATACCTTTGGCCCCTTCATCCAAATGATTTATATAATTTGTAAAGAGCCAAGGCACCCGCACTGATCCCTGTGACACACCACTCGTTACATCTTGCCAAACAGAAAATGATCCATTTAAGCCTACTCTCTGTTTCCTGTTAGTTAGCCAATCTTCTATCCATGCCAATAGGTTGCCCCCTACACCATGCGCTTTTATATTCCGCAATGAACTTTGATGTGGCACATTATGAAATCCCTTCTGGAAATCTAAGTATAGTACATCCACCAGTTCCCCTTTATCCACAGCACCTGTTACTTCTTCAAAGAACTTCAATAAATTGGTTGAACATGGTTTCCGTTTCACAAAAGCATGTTGACTCTGCCTGATCACCTTGAATTATTCTGTGTGTCCTGCTATAACGTCTTTACTAATAGCTTCTTACATTTGATCCATAGCCAGAAAGCCTTTCTCACCTGCCACAGGCCGTATGTCCACTATGTCTATTCTGATTTTGTGCTGTATTTGAACTGTTACTCCTCAATAAACTGCTTGAACCCTTCGACCTCCTTTTGGTAAATCTGTGACCCTGGATCAGATCTTATATTGGTGTAGGAGAGGGAACACAGCTCATGTCAAAGTCCTACCTCCCTTTTATATGATCCTGTATAATGGACAGGGACTACTGGGCAGTAATGTGCTCAAAGGTTATCAGCAGTAATTGATTATCCCTATATTTGTATATTGTAGAACATAAAAACATACCCCTGCTCTGGTGTCCAGTGTAACCTCAATATTCCTGATTAAAATATCAGAGGAGTGGGAACCAGACACCTCTGATCACCCTGAGGTGCAGGTGATTCTCGAGTCGGTGCTGAGTGTATTCACAACCCATAAAGATGACTGTGCAAGCATGAGCAGACCCGAAGAAATTAACTGACCATTGCATGCTCCATGAAGCAGTATTCATACCGAGCTGAGATTATATCATACATTCCAGACAATATCATGTCATTGTTATACCAGGGTGTAGTTCACGAAGCCATGTTCCCTTCTAACTGCCCGATTTGACTGGTTGGAAAGCCGGATGGCAGCTGGTGACTGACTATTGACCACCACAAACTCAATTCAGTCAACCCTGCGTGAATCCGGTTGTCTGATAGACACCCACCCTACTCTCCCGTATTCTCAGTGGCAGGGCTGTCTTCTCCACCCTGGATATCTCTAATGGTTATTGTAGTATTCCAGTAAAACTAGAGAAACAAATTAAATTCACATTCACTTCTGAGGACCAGAGATACCCCTGGACATGTCTGTCACAAGGGGTTCCACAATAACCCCACTATTTTCAACAAACGTGTAGCCGGGTCCCTTCTGAGCTTTTCACAGTCTTCCTGCTCGCTGCAATATGTCGATGATCTTCTCATCACCACAAACCGTGTCCACACATTTAACCCTTTTACAGGAACTACTGCAGTTAGTTTGGGAGCTGGACTAAAAGACCATCCACGTAAGGCCCAGCTGGTGCAAGACCGTGTCACCTTTCTACGTGCCCAGGTCAGATCATCCTGCATCAGCCCACACCAGCATCAGGCCGAGACCATCCAGTGTCTACCCCTGTTCACCTCAAAGTCCTGCCCTGTGTCCTATCCTCAGGCTGGTGGGGTATCAGTGGACCCTCATCCAGTATCTACCCCTGTCCACCTCAAAGACTGCCCGGTGTCATATCCTCAGGCTGGTGGGGTATCAGTGGACCCTCATCCAGTGTGTACCCATGTCCAGCTCAAAGACTGCCCTGTGTCCTTTCCTCAGGATGGTGGGTATCAGTGGACCCTCATCCCTCGATTTGCAGAGACTGTGACTCCTCTTTATGAACTAACTAATGGTGATGATGACCAGGTTTAATCTGGTTGGACTGAAGAGAGCATAGAAGCAGTAACACAATTGAAGAAATCTGTCGCCCAGGCAACGTGTCTTATCTCACCTAACCCTGACAAGACTTTCAACATGGAGGTGGTGGACACAGTTAAAAGCCTGACTGCTGTCCTATGTAGAGAAAATGAGGAGAAATTACTCCCCATTGTGAATGACTGCAGAATTGTCAGTGGGACTGAACTGATTTACTCTGTTTGTGAAGGACATTTGCTAACCACTTTCTGGGGCATCAAACATTTCACTTACATCACGGGGTTCTCCAGGGTGATACTGCCCAATCCATTATAAACTTTCCCAGTAAAGGGCGGCACAGTGGTGCAGTGGTTAGCACCGCAACCTCACAGCTTCAGGGACCCGAGTTCGATTCCGGGTACTGCCTGTGTAGAGTTTGCCAGTTCTCCCTGTGTTTGCATGGGTTTCCTCCCAGAAGCCAAAAGACTTGCAGGTTGATAGGTAAATTGGCCATTATAAATTGTCACTAATGTAGGTAGGTGGTAGGGAAATATAGGGACATTTGGGGATGTTTGGTAGGAATATGGGGTTTGTAATTTAATCTATCCCCTCTCTGTCCCATCACAGTCCTTCCTTCTTGTTCTTCTTCCCCCTTCCCCTCTTTCACTTGCTCAACGACTGTTACATTTCTAACGTTTGCCAGTTCTGATGAAGGGGCACAGATCTGAAACATTAACTCTGTTTCTCTCTGCACAGATGCTGCCAGACCTGCTGAGTATTTCCAGTGTTCAGCATCCGCAATATTTTGCTTTTATTTTAGTGTATAGTTAACTGACATTTATCTTCCAGGAATTCCTCCCTGGAAGTTCTGCTCTACTCTTCCAGAGCGTAGGGCCTCGGCAGCTGAAGGCAGGACCACCAATGGTAGAGCAATTAAACTCGGAGATGCTCAAGAGGCCAGAAATAGATGAGTGCAGATATCTCGGAGGGTTGTCGGGCTGGAGGAGATTACACAGATAAGGAGTAGTGAGATAATGAAGGATTTGAAAAGAAGGCTGAGAGTTTTAAAATTCAGGTGTTGCTGACCAGGAGCCAATGTAGGTCAGTGAGTCCAGGGGGTAATGGGTGAACAGGACTTGGTGTGAGTTAGGACATGGGCAGCAGTGCATTGGATCACCTCAGGGTTATGGAGGGTAGAATGTGGGAGACCAGCCAGGAGTGTGTTGGACTAGTCGAGTCTACAGATAACACAGGCAAGGGGGAGTGTTTCATCAGCAGAAGAGCTGAGAGAGGGGCAAAGTTGGGTGATGATATGGAAGTGTAAGTAGGCTGTTTTAGTAATATTTAGCAGGAAGCTCGTCGCAGCGTCAACTATGAAACCAGGTTGTGAACAGTTTGCTTTAGTTTCAGACAGTTGCCAAGGAGAGAGATCCAGTCTGTAGCTGGGAAACTTTTGACGTGGGGTTTGAAAACAACGGCAGCAGTCTTCCTAATATTTAATTGGCATGGCAGATGTGTGAGGAGATACATTGTCAGAAGATTTGATATATATTATCCGTTCATGGGATGTGGGTGTCGTTGACTAGGGCAGCATTTATTGCCCATCCATAATTGCCCTTGAGAAGGTGATGGTGAGCTGCATGCAAAGAACAAAGAACAAAGAAAATTATAGCACAGGAACAGGCCCTTCGGCCCTCCAAGCCTACGCCGATCCAAATCCTCTATCTAAACCTGTCGCCTATTTTCTAAGGGTCTGTATCTCTTTACTTCCTGCCCATTCATGTATCTGTCTAGATACATCTGAAAAGACGCTATCGTGCCCGAGTCTACCACCTCCACTGGCAATGTGTTCCAGGCACCCACCACCCTCTGCATAAAGAACTTTCCACGCATATCCCCCCTAAACTTTCCGCTCTCACTTTGAACTCGTGTCCCCTTGTAATTGAATCCCCCACTCTGGGAAAAAGCTTCTTGCTATCCACCCTGTCTATACCTCTCATGATTTTGTACACCTCGATCAGGTCCCCCCTCAACCTCCGTCTTTCTAATGAAAATAATCCTAATCTACTCAACCTCTCTTCATAGCTAGCGCCCTCCATACCAGGCAACATCCCGGTGAACCTCCTCTGCACCCTCTCCAAAGCATCCACATCCTTTTGGTAATGTGGCGACCAGAACTGCATGCAGTATTCCAAATGTGGCCGAACCAAAGTCCTATACAACTGTAACATGACCTGCCAACTCTTGTACTCAATACCCCGTCCGATGAAGGAAAGCATGCCGTATGCCTTCTTGACCACTCTATTGACCTGCGTTGCCACCTTCAGGGAACAATGGACCTGAACACCCAAATCTCTCTGTACATCAATTTTCCCCAGGACTTTTCCATTTACTGTATAGTTCACTCTTGAATTGGATCTTCCAAAATGCATCACCTCGCATTTGCCCTGATTGAACTCCATCTGCCATTTATCTGCCCAACTCACCAGTCTATCTATATTCTGCTGTATTCTCTGACAGTCCCCTTCACTATCTGCTACTCCACCAATCTTAGTGTCGTCTGCAAACTTGCTAATCAGACCACCTATACTTTCCTCCAAATCATTTATGTATATCACAAACAACAGTGGTCCCAGCACGGATCCCTGTGGAACACCACTGGTCACACGTCTCCATTTTGAGAAACTCCCTTCCACTGCTACTCTCTGTCTCCTGTTGCCCAGCCAGCTCTTTATCCATCTAGCTAGTACGCCTTGGACCCCATGCGACTTCACTTTCTCCATCAGCCTACCATGGGGAACCTTATCAAACGCCTTACTGAAGTCCATGTATATGACATCTACAGCCCTTCCCTCATCCATCAACTTTGTCACTTCCTCAAAGAATTCTATTAAGTTGGTAAGACATGACCTTCCCTGCACAAAACCATGTTGCCTATCACTGATAATCCCATTTTCTTCCGGATGAATGACCAGGGATAATACAAATTGAATGGCACAACTTTAAAGCTATTGAGAGTAACAGAGAGACCTGAGGTGTTTGTATGCAATCTTTGAAAGTAGCTGGACAGGTTAACAAACAGTTCACAAAGCAAATAGATTACTCGGCTTGATTAAAAGAGACACAGAGTCGACTGGCCAGGATATTGTGTTAACCCTATAGAAAAGACTAGTCCAGCTCCATCTGGAGTATTGTGTCCAATACTGGAAACCACACTTTAGGAAGGACATGAAACCTTGGAGAGGGGACAGAAGAGTTTTACTGGAACTTTTCCAGGGATGAGGGGTTACAGTTATGTAGCTGGGATTGTTTTCCTTGGAGCAGGGACATTTACAAGGTGATCAGATAGGGATATATAACATCATGAAGGGTTTATGTAAATTATATAATGTTTCTAATGTATGAGGGGCCATTAACCAGAGGACATAGATTTATGGTGATTGGAAAAAAGAAGCAGAGTTGACATGGGGATTATTGTAATGCAATTTTTGTTTCGGATTTGCAAATTATTGTATGATAGGCTGAAGGATACAGATTCAAAAGTAGATTCAAAAAGTGATTTGGTTAGATATTAAGGGGAAATTTCAAGGATCTGGGAAAGATCCAGGGTGTGGAACTCACTGGAAACTCAGCAAAAGAGCCAGCACAGACTTCATAGACCAAATGACCCCCTTCCATGCAATGCTATTATATGTTTCTATGACTTTTCCTGCCTGTACTTTTACAATTTTCCTATCGTTTCAAAAGGTGTTTGATAAAGTACTATATAACAGCCGTGTGACCCAATTAGAAACACATGGGATTAAAGGGCCAAAGTCAGCCGAGGCACAGTTTGTAGCTCTCTCCACTTTCAGTCACAAGCTTCCAGGATCAAGTGTCATGAAATGACTTTTTCACAAGAATCAAGGCTGACACTGCAGCGACAGTACTGAGGGAGTATTGCGCTATCAGATGAGCAGTCTTTCGAATGAAACGTTAAACCAAGGCCCCATCTGCCCTCTCAGGTGGATGCCAATGATCCTATGGGATTATTTAGCAGCAGATCAGGGGATTTATTCCCTGTGGCCTGGACAATATTTATCCATCAAGCAACATCATAAAAACAGATCTGGTCATTGTCACATTGCTGCTTGTGGGATCTTGCTGTGCGAAAATTGGCTGCCCTTTTTCCGACAGTACAAGAGTGAGTAGGCATTATAAGTATACGTTGATTGTAAATCGCTTTGGAACATGCAGTAGTCATGAAAGGCGCTACATAAATGGAAGTCCTTTTTTTTCTTTTTCAATCCCAGCATGCAAGAAATTAGCTACGTGACAGGTATCAGAGAGTGGGGAATAATGGCTGTTTTTCAGCTGGAGCAAAGTACACAGTGGGGTTCCCCAGGGTGACTGTTGGGATCCCTGGTGTTGCATGCTAATGCAGTGGGCTTGTGTACAGAGGGGGTAATGTCCAAGTATTCAGATGGAAGGAAACTCAGAAATGTTAATAAACAGTGAGAAGGATAGTAACAGACTTCAGGAGGACAGAGACTGACTGATGAAATGGGCAGGAACATGGCAGATGGAATTTAACACATTGAAATGTGAAGTGAGACATTTGGGTAGGAAGTATGAGAAGAAAAAAATATAAAATAAATTGTACTAATAGAGAGTGAGTGCATGATTAGAGAGACCTAGGGTGTAAACACACAGATCTTAGTTAGTAGCATGCAGTGTCCTTGGTGTTAGAGAGAGACACAGAGTAATAAAACTCAGGAGGAAATGCTGATATTTATACATCATTGGTTAGGTCCCAGATGGAGAATTGTGTCCAATTCTGATCACCACACATTGGTAAGGATGTCAAGGACGTAGTGAAGATACAGAGGTGAATTACGAGAATGGTACCAGGGATCTGGGAATACAGTTACGTGGATAGATTCGAAAAGCTGGGATTGTTCTCATTAGAGCAGTGATAGGTAAGGGGAGATTTGATATAAAATTCAAACTTATGAAGGGTTTTGATAAGGTAATCAACGTGAAACTGTTTCCAGTGTCAGAAACAGGGTTGGCACAGTGCCACAGTGGTAAGCATTGCAGCCTCATATTATGGGTACTGCCTGTGTGGAGTTTGTGGGTTTCCTCCCTCAGCCAAAAGTCGTGCAGGTTGATAGGTGAATTGGCCATTATAAATTGCCCCTAGTATAGGTAGGTGGTAGGGGAATATAGGGACAGGTGAGGATGTGGTAGGAATATGGGATTAGTGTAGGATTAGTATAAATGGGTGGTTAATGGTCGGCACAGACTCGGTGGGCCGAATGGCCTGATCGAGTGATGTATTTCTAAATCCAAAAATCTAAAGTTCAGTATTAAGAAGACACAGACTGAAGGTAATTGACAAAAAAACAGAGGTGAAATGAGGAGAATTTTCTTCCACAGCGAGTTGTTGGGATCTGGAATTCATTGGCTGAAAACATGGTGGAAGCAGATTCAATAATATCATTCAAAAGGCAATTTAGCAAATACTTGAAAAGGAAAAGAAAAACAGGAGTCTGGGGAAAGAGGAGGAAAGAGGAACTAATTAGATGGCTCTTTCGAAGAGACAGCACTGACACAAAGGGCCGAATAGCCTTCTTCTGTGCTGCATCAATCTCTTATTTTATGAGCAAGAGAAAGTGAGTGAAGAGAGAGAGAAAGACAGAGAGTGAGAAAGTGTGAAAGAGAGAACAGCAAATAGAAATAGAGAGTACGTCGTGTTTTTGGGCAGAGGGATCATGATCTGCCCGTGCCCGTTCCTGTTGAGGCAGGTGACGAACACACTTCCTGCTGCCTCCTCATTTCCATGAATTCTACGTGCCACCCCGGGTTACCTGCGCTGCTGTCTGTCTGGATGCTTAACAGGGCCCTAAAGGTGTGTGAGGCTGACACATGTTTCAGCCAGGCTCAGCTTTTAAACGCAGTCTGTCCCTCTTAAAGAGGAGATGCATTGATTCACTGGAGGCTGCTGGTGCTCACTGTAAATTCTGCAATTGGAGACAAGGTAAATAGCACACTGCAACACAGGGTTCTGTGGTTCACGGATGTGGGGATGGATGTCTTAGTTACGAAGGGTGACAGGAGGAGAGTGGCTCTGTTTCCGTGTGGTGGGGTGGAGACTCTCAAGGAACGTCCTCCGAAGGGAATCGGTGAAGGTGGTCAGGGAGGTCAATGCAAGAATTCTCGCCACGAGAATCTGGCAGCAGAGCCAGAAGAAGTTTAATGAGCTCATACGGGTGGTCAATGTCATTGAATTAATCTCCAAATGACATCTCCTACCCCCAACATCACCAACCTCTCACACTGCTCAATGCACCACACCCCCATCACTCACCCATCAGCAGTCCCTAACACTCAGGACTCACACCTAACATTCACATACTCCACCTCACCCTCACACACCTTGTACTGATAGCAGCCTCACACCCACCTCTCACTGCTTCCAATTACCTCCAGCTATTCAGCTATGGCAGGCACATCATCAAAACACAGTGCAACACAATCATTAATATTCTGCCTTCTTTCTTACAGGACAAGGTGACCCATAATCACAGGGAGCAGCAAGTGAAACGGCGAGTGACCAGGCATACCTTCATCCCCTGAGCTTGAGGGAGGAGATGATTCTTCACATCATGGGACCGGCTGTGACAGAGCCCGTGGCATCCGGCATCACCGAGAGCATTCAGGATGATGCTATGTTCCTGCCTTATGCCCCTTCTTAACTCCCACCTCCCCCCGCATCCTGCTGTCTGGGATGATGTACAAGCTGCAGATGGTGGGATCATGGACCTCCTGCTTTCCAAGGATGCATGAGGGTTACTGAGGGAAGGAATGGTGAAAATAGTAGAGGCACTGGCCAGAATCATTCAATCCTCCTTGGATATGGGAGCGATGACAGAGGACTGGAGCACTGTAATTGTTACACCCTGTTTTGAAAAGGAGAGATAGAGTAAACCCTGTAATTACTGAGCAGTCAGACACGCATCACTACTGGGGAAATTTTATGGGGTCACAACCCAGGAGAAATATATTCGTTTCTTTGAAAAACATACGATAACAAACAAGAAGCAGCAGGGGTCTGGTAATAACAAGTCATGTTTGGCAAACTTCAACAACAATTTATATTTATATAGCGCCTTTAACATAATGAAATGTCCCAAGGTGCTTCCCGAAAATGAGATACTAGTTTAAAGCTTGGTCAAAGAAGTAGGTTTTAACGGGCGTGTTAAAGGATGAAAGCGAGTTGGAGAAGCGGAGAGGTGAAGGGAGGGTATTCTAGACCTTGGAGCCTCATTAGCTAAAGGTGCAGATATTAGTGGTGGAGTGATGAAAATCAGGGATGCAAAAGAGGGTAGAATTAGAGATGCACAGATATCTTGGTGGATTGTGGAGCTGGAGGATATTACAGAGATAGGGAGCATATATAAGGAGCAAGAGGGTAACTAGAGAAAGGATTGGCCCACTAAAGGACAAAGGAGGAATGTTATGCTTGGACTCAGAGAAAATGGGTGAGATTCTAAACGAGTACTTTGCATCGGTATTCACCGAGGAGAGGGACATGACGGATGTTGAGGTTAGGGACAGATGTTTGATTACCCTAGGTCAAGTCGGCATAAGGAGGGAGGATGTGTTAGGTATTCTAAAGGGCATTAAGGTGGACAAGTCCCCAGATCCGGATGGGATCTATCCCAGGTTACTGAGGGAAGCGAGAGAGGAAATAGCTGGGGCCTTAACAGATATCTTTGCAGCATCCTTAAAAACGGGTGAGGTCCCGGAGGACTGGAGAATTGCTAATGTTGTCCACTTGTTTCAGAAGGGTAGCAGGGATAATCCAGGTAATTATAGACCGATGAGCCTGACGTAAGTGGTAGGGAAGCTGCTGGAGAAGATACTGAGGGATAGGATCTATTCCCATTTGGAAGAAAATGGGCTTATCAGTGATAGGCAACATGGTTGTGTGCAGGGAAGGTCATGTCTTACCAACTTAATAGAATTTTTTGAGGAACTGTCAAAGTTGATTGATGAGGGAAGGGCTGTCGATGTCATATACATGGACTTCAGTAAGGCGTTTGATAAGGTTCCCCATGGTAGGCTGATGGAGAAAGTGAAGTCGCATGGGGTCCAGGGTGTACTAGCTAGATGGATAAAGAACTGGCTGGGCAACAGGAGACAGAGAGTAGCAGTGGAAGGGAGTTTCTCAAAATGGAGACGTGTGACCAGTGGTGTTCCACAGGGATCCGTGCTGGGACCACTGTTTGTGATATACATAAATGATTTGGAGGAAAGTATAGGTGGTCTGATTAGCAAGTTTGCAGACGACACTAAGATTGGAGGAGTAGCAGATAGTGAAGGGGACTGTCAGAGAATACAGCAGAATATAGATAGATTGGAGAGTTGGGCAGAGAAATGGCAGATGGAGTTCAATCAGGGCAAATGCGAGGTGATGCATTTTGGAAGATCCAATTCAAGAGTGAACTATACAGTAAATGGAAAAGTCCTGGGGAAGATTGATGTACAGAGAGATTTGGCTGTTCAGGTCCATTGTTCCCTGAAGGTGGCAACGCAGGTCAATAGAGTGGTCAAGAAGGCATACGGCATGCTTTCCTTCATCGGACGTGGTATTGAGTACAAGGGTTGGCAGGTCATGTTACAGTTGTATAAGACTTTGGTTCGGCCACATTTGGAAGACTGCGTGCAGTTCTGGTCGCCAAATTACCAAAAGGATGTGGAAGCTTTGGAGAGGGTGCAGAGGAGGTTCACCAGGATTTTGCCTGGTATGGAGGGCGCTAGCTATGAAGAGAGGTTGAGCAGATTAGGATTATTTTCATTAGAAAGACGAAGGTTGAGGGGGGACCTGATTGAGGTGTACAGAATCATGCGAGGGAGAGACAGGGTGGATAGCAAGAAGCTTTTTCCCAGAGTGGGGGATTCAATTACTAGGGGTCACGACTTCAAAGTGAAAGGGGAAAGGTTTAGGGGGGATATGCGTGGAAAGTTCTTTACGCAGAGGGTGGTGGGTGCCTGGAACATGTTGCCAGCGGAGCTGGTAGACGCGGGCACGATAGCGTCTTTTAAGATGTATCTAGACAGATACATGAATGGGCAGGAAGCAAAGAGATACAGAGCCTTAGAAAATAGGCGAATGTTTAGATAGAGGATCTGGATCGGCGCAGGCTTGGAGGGCCGAAGGGCCTGTTCCTGTGCTGTAATTATCTTTGTTCTTTGTTCGATGGAGGTATTGAAAACGAGGATGAGAATTTTAAAATCAAGACATTGCTTGACTGGGAGCCATGTCTGTCAGTGATAGAGGAAGAAAACTTGGTGTGAGCTAGGACATGGGCAGCAGAGTTTTGGATGACCTCAAGTTTACAGAGTGTAGAATGTGGGAGATCAGCCAGGAGTGAGTTGAAATAGTTGTGCACAGAGGTAACAAAGGCATGAATCAGGGAATCACATAATTGTTACAGCACAGAAGGAGGCTATTCAGTGTATCATGTACACATCGGCTCACCGAAAGAGCAATTAACCTCGTGCCATTCCCCGCCTTCTCCCCATAACCCTGCACATTCTTCCTTTTCAGATAACAGTCTAATTGCATTTTGAATGCTTCAATTGAACCTGTCTCCATCACATTCTCAGGCAGTACATTCCAGTCCTTAGCCATTCCTTGCGTGAGAAAATATTGCCTCATGTCACTTCTGCCTCTCTTACCCATTAATTTCAATCTGTGCCCTCTCGTTCTCGATTCTTTTCACGAGTGGAAACAGTTTCTCTCTATCTCCTCTGTCCAGACCCCTCATGGTTTTGAACAACTCTATCAAATCAACTCACCTCTCAGTCTTCTCTTCTCCAAGGAAAATGATCCTAACTTCTCCTGTCTATCTTCATAACTGAAATTCCTCATGCCTGGAAGCATTCTCATGGATCTTTTCTGCACTCTCTCCAATGCCCTCACAATCTTCCTAAAGTGTGGTGCCCAGAATTGGACAGAATACTTCAGCTGAGGCTGAATCAGTGTTTTATATAAGTTCAACATAACTTCCTTGCTCTTGCACTGAATGTCCCTGTTAATAAAGCCCAGGATACTGTATGCTTTATTAAATGCTCTCTCAACCTCTCCTGCCAACATCAATGACTTATGCACATATACACCTCGGTATCTCTGCTCCTTTAGAATGGTGCCCTTTATTTTACATTATCTCAATATTCTTCCTACCAAAATGAATCACTTCATATTTCTCTGCATTGAAATTCATCTACCACCTGCCTGCCCATTCCACCAAGTTGTCTAAGTACTTTTGAAATTCAACACCATCCTCCTCACAGTTCACAATGCTTCCACGTTTCGTATCATCTGCAAACTCTGAATTTGTGCCCTGAACACCATGGTCTTGGTCAGTTACCTTCTTTGGCCTCCTTGTCTCGGGAGAAAATGTGTAAGCACCTGGAGGTGGTCAGTGGTTTGTGGAGCCGCACCTGGAGTGGCTATAAAGGCCAATTCTAGAGTGAATTGGCTCTTCCACAGGCGCTGCAGATAAAATTGGTTGTCGAGGCTATTTCATGGTTGGCTCTCTCCTTGTGCTTCTGTCTTTTTTCCTGCCAACTGTTAAGTCTCTTCGACTCACCATTCTTCAGACCCGCCTTTATGGCTATCTGCTAGCACTAGAGATCACTGGCAATTGACTCCCACAATTTGTGGTCAATGTCACAGGACTTCATTTCGCGTTTGCAGATGTCTTTAAAGCAGCGACACTGATGGCCAGTGGGTCTGATACCAGTGACAAGCTCGCTGTACAATGCGTCATTAGGGATCCTACCATCTTCCATGTGGCTCACATGGCCAAGCCATTTCAAGCGCTGCTGACTCAGTAGGGTGCCTATGCTGGGGATATTGGGCACCTCGATGACTTCCACGTTGGAGATATGGTCCTGCCACCTGATGCCAAGGATTCTCCGGAGGCAGCGAAGATGGAATGAATTGAGACGTCGCTTTTGTAATATATATCAGGAAAATCAAGGGTACCAACACTGATCCCTGGGGACCTCCAGCCTTTCCTCCAGCCCCCAAAAAACATTCACAAACTACAATTCTTTCTTTCCTGCCACTCAGCCAAAGCCGTATCCATGTTGTTGCTGTCCCTGTAATGGCACAGTGGCGCAGTGGTTAGCACCGCAGCCTCACAGCTCCAGGGACCCGGGTTCGATTCTGGGTACTGCCTGTGCGGAGTTTGCAAGTTCTCCCTGTGTCTGCGTGGGTTTCCTCCGGGTGCTCCGGTTTCCTCCCACACGCCAAAGACTTGCAGGTTGATAGGTTAATTGGCCATTACAAATTGCCCCTAGTATAGGTAGGTGGTAGGGAAATATATAGGGACAGGTGGGGATGTGGTAGGAATATGGGATTAGTGTAGGATTAGTATAAATGGGTGGTTGATGGTCGGCACAGACTTGGTGGGCCGAAGGGCCTGTTTCAGTGCTGTATCTCTAAACTAAACTAAACTATAAGTTTTCTCACAAGTCTGTTATGTGGCACAGTATCAAATGTCTTTTGTAAATACAATACACCACATCAATAGCATTGCCTTCATCAACCCTCTCTGTTACCTTCTCAAAATCTCCAGGCTGTTAGTTAAATAGTATTTGCCCTTCAGGAATCCATGCTGTTTTCCTTACTGAACCCGAATTTGTCCATGTGACTATTAATTTGTCCCGAATTATTATTACTAGAAGTTTCCCCACCACTGCAGTTAAATTGACTGGCCTGGAGTTCTTGGGATTATCTTTACACCCATTTTTGAACAAGGATGTAATATTTGCAATTCTCCAGTCCTACGGCATCACCCCAAGTCTAAGGAAGATTGAGAATTTATGGCCAGTGCCTCTGCGATTTCCACCCTCACTTCCCTCATAATCCTTGGATGCACCTCATTGGCCCTGGTGCTTTATTCACTTTACCTCTAGACAGCCTATCTAATATGTCCACTTTATCAATTTTAAACCCTTCTTGTTTCTGAATTACCTGCTCTTTCGCCATTGCCTGTGTTGTACCTTCTTCCTTGTGTTATGACCCGAGGCGAGAGGTGTGCACTGTTAATTCAGTCCAGCTTCTCCACAGGTCACAACATTTTTTTCTCATTTTCCCACTTGCTGAAACAGTCCATCAGATACACTATTCCCATCACAATAGAACACACTTTACTGAACTAAACAATTAACAGTTTATCATAAATGAGGCAGGTGTAAGACCAGGAATCCTACAGCGAGTAACTCACCTCCTGACTCCCCAAAGCCTGTCCACCATCTATAAGGCACAAGTCAAGAGTGTGATGGAATACTCTGCACTCGCCTGGATGGCTGCAGCTCCAACAACACTCAAGAAGCTCGACATCTTCCAGGACAAAGCAGCCTATTTGATTGGCACACCATCCACATACATTGACTCCCTCCACCACCGATGCACAGTGGCAGCAGTGTGCACCGTCTACAAGATGCACTGCAGCAATGCACCAAGGCACCTTAGACAGCACCTTCCAAACCCGCGACCTCTACCATCTAGGACAAGGGGATCAAATGCATGGGAACATCACCACCTGCAAGTTCCCCTCCAATTCATACATCATTATGACTTGGAAGTATATCGCCATTCCTTCAGAGTCGCTGGGTCAAAATCCTGGAAGTCCATCCCGAACACAATTGTGAGTGAACCTACCACCCATGGACTGCAGCGATTCAAGAAGGCAGTTCACCACCACCTTCTCAAGGGTTATGGAGAGATGGGTAATAAATGCTGGCCTAGCCAGTGATGCCTACATCCCAGGATCGAATAAAAAAGTCTCAACTAGAAATGAAGTAAAACAATATCACAGATCAAATTTTTAAAAATCCAACAATTAATTTTTAACTTCCCCTTCCCACCTTAACCAAACTTCAAAGTCCCTTTTAACCTGAACCAAATTTTAAAGTTACTTTTTTTTTTACCTTAGTCCCTTAAAACTCAAACACAGACATATAACCAAAAACAAGATCTAAAAAAAAAGATTTTTCGATCAGAGCTCTGTTACAAACAAAAAGCATTTGGGTTAACTAGTTGCCCATTTTGAGGAAACAGCAGATGAGTTATGTTGTTCCAAACCAGCATGCAGTCTAACTTCTGAGCACACACATCCAGGTTACCAGACAACAGTTCTCTTCAGGCGGCATTGAGAATTATTTTTAGCAGGCTTTCTTCAAACAGGAAACAAGATGACGCAACTCCGCGGACTTCACAAGGTCTGTTCTGGAATTTCTGGAAAATGAGCTGGGTTGTGGTCCTCTCTGCTTTCTTGACTTTTTCTTCAGACTTGACGTTATCTCCTTCTAGAAAGTAAAACCACACACACTGACCGACAACCAGAAAGCTTGTCAGTTTTTCTGCCCATCCCAGGTGTTCTCTGCGACGACGGGGCTTGTCTAATCAAAGGAGAACTTATCACTTTTCTGCCCGCTACCAGGGTTTCGGATCCATCTCCAACCCGAGCCTTGTGATAAACAGTAACTCTGTTGCCAGTCCAGCTCCCTCTCAGTGACCTCTTGGTGGTTCAATTTTTAATTAAAAAACGGTCTAACATTGATTCAGCTGAACCATAAATGCCTTCAGAAATATATTTTTTTTACCAAAAAAGAATCACTTTTGTTACACTTGGTAAAGACAGATGCAACGTATTTATTTAATACTTCAACTATGCCCTCTGCATGCATGTGCAAATCCTCTGTGTGGCCCCTAATTGGTGCAACTCCTCCTTTTGCTACCTGTTTATACATCTATAGAAAATTTAGGAACTCCATTTAATGCTAGCCGCCAGACTCTTCTCATATTCTATTTTACTTCTCTTACTTGCTTTTATGCTTCCACTCTGCCTGGTTCTCAGTAGGATTGTCTACCTGGCGTCTGTCATAAGCACACTTTTTCTTCTTCATCTTAATCTCTGCGTCACTCACCTCTTTTCTAATTCAGGGAGCTCTGGATTTGTTTACACTACCTTTCCCCTTCAAAGGAATATACCTTGACTGAGCCCAAACTATCTCCTCTTTGAAGGTAGCCCATTGTTCAGCTATTGTTTTCCTGCCAATCGTTGACTCCAATTTATTTTCTCCAGCTGCATTCTTACCCCGCGGAAGTTGGCCTTCCCTCAGTTAATTATTCTTACCCTTTGTCCTTTTATGTAGTCAGCCTAAACCTTATGATGTAATGACCACTGTCCTTTAAGTGCTTCCCTACTGGTATTTGATCCACTTGGCCCACCTCATTCCCAAGTACCAGATCCAGCAGTGCCTCTTTTCTTGAATGAGGGTTTCAGCAGCAGATGAGCTGAGGCAGGGATTTAGTCAGGTGATGTTACAGAGATGGAAATAGGCGATTGTGGTGATGGCACCAGTGTGAAGTTAGAAGCCTATTTTGTGGTCCAATGTGACACCAAGGTTGTGAACAGACTATAGTAATCTCAGACAGTTACTAGGAAGAAGGAAGGAATTGCTGGCTCGGGAAGGGAGATTGGAGCGGGAAGCAAAAACAAGGGGCTGAATTTTATTCTCCCCAGCGGAGTGCGAAACATTGGTGGCCCATATGTGCAGTCTGTGTCTGCTGTGCCACTGTGATGTAGCAGGCGACGGCTCATTTTAATACAGTGAACAGGCCGCCCACTCCACCCCCAATCACGTAACAGGGACGGCCTCAGCGACAACAGTAGTGCTGTCAGCTGTCTCTGTACAGACACTGGTGCCATTTTTAAAGGGCAACCAGACCTGCCACAAAAAGTGCAAAGTTTAACCCCGTACACACACCCCCGCCAGTGCACTGCAAATAAAATGTTGCCCATTTCCCCCCAAAAACTTACATTGTATAGTTGCCTTCCCACCATCCCCTCCAAAGACTTAAACTGCCGAGTACCCTCGCAACCCAACAACTGTCCAAAGTGTAGAGTTTGCCCCTTCTTCCCCTACACTATTAATGCAGAGTTGACCACGCCCGCCACAAGCACCAGCCACCACCCCCCACCCCATCAGTACTCTAAAAATCCTACTTTCCCCCCTTCCCCACCTCTGTGGCGTTGGCTTTCTCTGGACGGGAAAGCGACGGTGTGTGAGAAGAAGGGTCACTGACCCGAAACGTTAACTCTACCTCTCTTTCCACAGATGTTGCCAGACCTGCTGAGTGGTTCCAGCATTTCTGGATTGTATTTCAGATTTCCAGCATCTGCAGTATTTTGCTTTTATTATGAAGGTGTGTGAGTGTCAGCCGATGCATGGAAGATCCCGGGCTGTCAGTAAGATCACAGGGAATTGGACTGAAATGTATACATTAAGTTTATTGAAATATTTAAAGGAGGGTACCGCTGCCGAGTGGTTGGGGGGGAGGGGGCGGGGAGCCATGAGCCTCTGCACAGCTGGAAAGATCAGGCCCAGCAATCCCGATGTGTGGCTCCATGGAGACCTACATCAGGAGCCCAATAGAGTCCAGCCCAATGGTTTCAGTCTTCCCAATATTTTATTGGAGAAAATGTCTGCTCATCCAGTACTGGATGTTGCATAAGCAGTCTGATAATTTAACAACAGTAGAGGAGTGGAGAGAGGTGGTGGTGAGGTAAACTTGATGGAGTTCTTTGATAAAACAATGGAGAGGGTTGATGAGGGTGGTGTGATTGAAGTTATATATATGGATGTTCAAAAGGTGGTTGATCAAATGACATTCAATAGACAGGTTAGGAAAACTGAACCCTATGGATTAAAGAGACAGTTATATTGTGGATATAACATTGGCTAATGAAAAGTAAACAGAGAGAAATGGTGAAAGGTTGTTGGTCAGACTCCAGGTCAGTATGCAGTTGTGTTCCCCAGGGCTCGATATTAGGACCACTGCTCTGTTTGCTCTTGGAGAACCCTGGGTGGGTAGGGCAGAGCCCCCTCCTCCTCCCACTTTACAGAGTTTCCCCTCTCTAGCCTCTGCTCCATTTGTAGGTCATGTAACTACAGTCCGCATAACTCGTCCAGAGTTCGGTTAGCAAATCCTCTGTCCTCCATGAATGTCTGCAGAAGCTCACAACGCAACCTCCAGAAAGCCATCCACAGCACCTCCACTAACTTTACAATAACAGAAGTAAGTCAAAAGCACCTCACATGCAAGCTGAGTAAAAAATAGACGCATATGAACTAGGAGCAGACGTAGGCCATTCGGCCCTCGAATCTGCACCGCCATTCAATCAGATCATAGCTGATCGGTTTGTGTTTCGAATTCCACACTCCCATCTAACCTTGATAACCTTTCATTCCCTGGCCTGATAAGAATCTATCTATCTCCACCTTAAAAATATTCAATGACCCCGTCTCCACCACCTTCTGTGGCAGAGAATTCCAAAGTCACACAACCCTCTGGAGAAAAATGTTCTCCTCCTCTCTGTCCTAAAGCGGCGACCCCTAATTTCGAAACAGTGCCCCCTAGTACTGGACTCACCCACAAGAGGAAACATCCTTTCCTCATTCACCATGTCAAGGCCTTTCAGGGTCTTATAAACTTCAGTCAAATCTTCCCTCACTATTCTAAATTCCAGTGAAAACAAGACCTTCCATCCAACCTTTACTCAGAACACAACCTGCTCATTCCTAGTATCAATCTAGTAAACCACATCTGAACCGCCTCCAAAGCATTCACGTCCTCCATTAAATAAGGAGACCAAAACTGCAGACAGTATTCGAGATGTGGTCTCACCAATGCCCTGTATAACTGAAGCATCACATGCTGACTTTTATTTTCAATTCCTCTTGTAATAAAGGCGAGCATTCCATTAGCCTTCTCTGTTACTTGCTGTACCTACCTACTAACTGTTTGTGACTCATGCACTACAGAACCTAGATCCCTCAGCACCTCGGAATTTTGCAGTCCTCCTGCCAAAGTGAACAACTTCACATTTTCCCACATTATACTCCATCTGTCAGATTTTTTTTCCCCACTCACTCAACCTATCTATATTGGACTACAACCTCCTTATGTACTCTTCACAACATACTTTCCTACCTATCTTTGAGTCATCTGCAAATTTAGCTAACATGCCATCGCTTCCCTCATCTAAGTCTTTCATATAAATTATAAAATGTTGAGGCCCCAGCACAGACCCATGATGGACTCAACTTGTCACATCCTGCCAATCTGAAAAGGACCCATTCATGCATACTCCCTCTTTTCGGCAACCGGCCAATAAAACTTTGATCCAAGCTAATATGTTACCCACTACACCATGAGCTCCTACTTTGCACAATAACCTTTTATGTGGCACCTTGTCTAATGCATTCTGGAAATCCAAGCGCAGTATGTCAAAGGGCTCCCCTTTACCCATATCGCATGTTACTCCTTCAAAGAACTCCAATAAATTGGTTAAAGATGACTTCCCTTTCACAAAACAATGTTTTCTATTCGCGATTACCTTGAGTTTTTCTAAGTGCCCAGCGAAAGCCTCCTTAATGATCGATTCAAACATCTTCCCCACGACAGATGTCAAGCTAACTGGCCTATAGTTACCTACTTTCTGCATCCCCCTCTTCTTGAATAGAGGGGTTATATTTATTACTTTCCAGTCTGATCGAACCTTTCCAAAATTAGTGAACTTTGAAAAATTAACAACAACACGACTACTACCTCATTAGCCACCTCTTTTAAGACTCTAGGATGAAGCCCATCAGGACCCGGGGACTTTTCAGCCCGCAACTCCATAAGTTTGCTCAGTAAAGCTTCCCTGGCAATTGTATTTTCACCAAGTTACTCTCTTCCTTCCACCTCCTGATTTACAGCTACTACTGGAATGTTTCTTGTATCCTCTATAGTGAAGACAGAAACAAAATATTTGTTCATTGCATCCGCTGTTTCCTTTTTATCTACTATTAACTCCACATTCTCACTGTCCAGAGGACCAACGCTCTTTTTACTTACTCTTCTCCTTTTTAAATACGCGGAGAAACTCTTGCAATCCATTTTTACATTTCTAGCTAGCTTCCTATTATACTCGAATGTCTTTCTCCTGATTAACCCGTTAGCCATTGTCTGCTGTTCTTTATATTCTGACCAATCATCTGAACTGCCACTCATCTTTGCACAATTATCTGCCTTTTCCTTAAGAGTGATGTTTTCCGTAATTTCTTACTAAACCGCTGGTGGGTCCTCCACCTTATCGTAGGAATATACTTATTATGGAGTATTCCTGAAATATCCCCTTAAATGTCTGCCACTGCTTCTCTATTGATCTATCTCCAAGACAAGTAACCCAGTTCACTTCAGCAAGCTCAACTTTCATGCCCAAATAGTTGCCCTTATTCACGTTTAAAATACTGATCTTACATCCACTCTTCTCTCTTTCAAACTGGATGTAAAATTCAGTCATAATGTGCTCGCTGCTACCTAGAGGTGCCTTTACTCTGAGGTCATTAATTTATCCTGTCACATTACATTATACGAAGTCTAATATAACCTTATCTCTGGTTGTTTCCAGAACGTGCTGTTCCAAGAAACCACCTCGAAAGCATTCTATGAACTCTTCATCCGGGCTACTGTTCCCAATCTGATTTTTCCAGTTTATATGTAGATTAAGATCACCCATGATTATTGCCGTACGTCTATCACAAGTAAACAATATTTCTTCTTGTATACGATGTCCTACATTGTGATTACTGTTAGGAGGTCTGTAGACCACTCCTGCTAGGGACTTCTTTCTCCTGGTATTCCTCACCTCCACCCAAATCGATTCTACATTTTGATCTCCTGAACCAAGGTCATCTCGAACTAATGCCCCAACACCATCCTTGATTAACAGTGCCACCCCTCCACATTTACCTAGCTTCCTATTCTTCTTGAATGTCAAATATCCCTCAATATTCAGGACCAGGAAGCCTGGTCCTTTTAAAAATACTAGAGGGGATTCCTGGTGCTGCTGAATGTATGCTTAGTTGTGAGTGACTAACACACGCGATCAGTGGACACGCACGGACCAAGTTTCAGAGATGTACATATTAGCTGCTAGAAAGGGACATTGACGTTACTCCAAACCCCTCCTCAGACTAACAGCAAATGCACAGTACACCCAGGCTAGATCCCTACACAGAATGGGGGAGTGTGCTGGCCACACTAGAAGTGGTTGGCGGTTCCATTCACATCGTTTTTATAGATCCAGGTTTTTGTTACATTGGCACCAGTGGCACCTTAGTGTAAAAATCACAGCCGGAGGTGCTAGGGAGGGGAAAGAAATTCACTTTCAAATGGCAATTTTAAAAAGTTTCAAAGGCATAAGATTTACAAGAATATGTGAAATCGAGAGTGGAATAGGGCTAATTGGAGTGGTGAGGCCATGGAGAGATTCAAAGACAAGAATGAGAATATTAAAATTAAGGTGTTGCCAGACCGGGAGACAATGTAGATCAGTGAGCACAGGGGTGATGGATGATCGGGATTTGGTGTGAGTTAGAACACAGGCAGCAGATTTCTGGATGGGCTGTGGTTTATGGAGGTCAATTACTGGGAGGGTGACCAGGATAGAATTGGAAGGTGACCAGGATAGAATTGTAATAGTCAAGTGCGGATTTAACAAAGGCACAGATGAGGGTTTATGCGGTAGATGGGCTGAGGCAGAGGTGGAGACGGGACAATTTACAGAGGTGGTGATAGGCAGGGTTGGTGATGGAGAGAATATGGAGATGAACTCAGCTCAGTGTCAACTGGATGCAGAGGTCGCAAACAGTCTGTTTCAGCCCCAGACATTGGGCAGCGAGAGGAATGCAGACAGTGGATAGAGAATGGAGTTTGTGGCAGTGACTGAAGACAATGGCTTCAGACTTCCCAAGATTGACATGACAAGAACATTAAATCTGCAAAATATGTTTATAATTCTAAACGTTGGATACAGAGACTCACCAGGGACACCAATAATAGCGAGGATAGGATAATAAATCGTTTGAATCATCTTCAGCGCATAATAGATCCGATCATCTAATGTTATCCAAAAATAATCTGCAGTAACTAGGCCAAACCAATAGGAGAAACTCCTGCTTCCCATTGTAGTAACATCCCAAGCTATTTTTCTCATGTTCTGACCCATTGTTGTAACATTCCAATCTATTGTTCTCAGATTCTAACCCATTGTTGTAACATTCCAATCTATTGTTCTCAGATTCTGACCCATTGTTGTAACATTCCAATCTATTGTTCTCAGATTCTGACCCATTGTTGTAACATTCCAATCTATTGTTCTCAGATTCTGGTCTATCCTCTCTCTCGCTGGGGCTGCTGATCCTTGATAGCGCCGGAATGATGCTGTTGTTGACACTATGGGATAACACACTGAAAGGAGTCCTGTATTAATAGAAGAGGGAAACCCTCCAACGACACAATTAGGGTCCATGGTGACTGACATTAATTACAATCACTGAACAAACAGGTTCAGTTAACCCCTTTCAATCCAACTCTTCTTGTGCCACAATAAAGTAGACCATTTACCCTGTCTGAATGGGATGTGTGGGGGATGCTGAGGGAAGGAATGTTGAAAATAGCAGAGGTAGTGACAGAATGTTCCAATCCTCCTTGGATATGGGCTTGATGCCAGAGATGGGAGGGTTGTAAATGTTACACTCGGTTTAAAAAAGGAGAGATGGAACAAACGGTGTAATTACTGACCAGTCAGTCTAACGTCGCTGGTGGGAAATTTCTAGACTTCACAGCCCAGGACAAAAACATTCGTTGCTTGGAAAAAAACACGGGACAATAAATACACGGGACGGCAGCAGGGATATGGTAATGACAAATCATATCTGGCAAAGCCCAACAACAACTTACATTTCTTGGTCAAAGCAGGAGGTATTAAGTAGTGTCTTAAGGGAGGAAAGTGAGGCATAGAGGCAGTGACAGTGGTATAGCGGTAATGTCACTGAACTAGAAAACCAGTTCCGAAGAAGGGTCACTGACCCGAAACGTTAACTCTGCTTCTCTTTCCACAGATGCTGCCAGACCTGCTGAGTGAATCCAGCATTTCTTGTTTTTGTTTCAGATTTCCAGCATCCGCAGTATTTTGCTTTTATTATAGAAAACCAGAGGTTCAGGCTAATACCATGGGTTCAATTCCCACATGGCAGTTGGTGGGAATTAAAATTAAATCAATTAATAATTTCAATTCATTAATAAAAGTCTGGAAATGAAATTTAGTCTCAGTCATGGTGCCATGAATCTGTCATCGATTGTTGTCTAAACCGATCTGATTTCCTAATGTCCTTTCGGGAAGGAAATCTGCTGTCCTTACCTGATCTGGCCTCCATGTGACTCCAGACCCTCAACAATGTGGTTAACTCTTAAATGCCTTGTGAAATGTCCGAGCAAGTCACTCATTTGTCAAGGGCAATTAGAGATGGGAACAAATGCTGGCCTTGCCAGCGATGCACATATCCCACACACGAATAAAATAAAAGAGGTGTAGTTAGGGAATTCCAGAGCTTTGGGTCTAGGCAGCTGAAGACCTGGCTGGCAGTGGAGCAATGATGAAAATCAAGCATACACAAGAGACCAGGATTGGAGGAGTGCAGATGTCTTGGAGGGTTGTGGGGCTGGCGAATATTACAGAGATAAGGAGGGGTGAGGACATCGAGGGAGTTGCAAACACGGTTGAGTATTTTAAAATCAAGACATTGCTTAACTGGCAGCAGATGTATGTCAGTGATCGGGGAACGGGACTTGGTGTGAGTTTACACAAGAGCAGCAGAGTTTGGATGACCTCAAGTTTACAGAGAGTAGAATGTGTGAGACAAGCCAGGAGTGTGTTAAAATCTGGAATAGAAAGCTAGTCTCAGTCATGGAGCCATGAAACTATCATCGCTTTTTGTTAAACACCATCTGATTCACTAATGTCCTTTAGGGAAAGGAATCTGCCGTCCTTTCCTGGTCTAGCCCACATATGACTCTCGACTCACAGCAATGTTATTGACTCTTAACTGCACTCTGTAAAGGCCTAGCAAGCAACTCTGTTGAAGCATTTGAAAAGAAGGCTGAGAGTTTTTATGTTGATGTGTTGCTGACCAGGATCCAATGTCGGTCAGTGAGTTCAGGGGGTGATGGTTGAACAGGACTTGGTGTGAGTTAGGACATGGGCAGCAGTGTTTTTCATCACCTCAAGTTTATGGCGGGTAGAATGTGGGAGACCAGCCAGGAGTGTGATGGAATAGTCAAGTCTACAGGTAACACAGGCAAGGGGGAGTGTTTCATCAGCAGAGGAGCTGAGACAGGGATGAAGTCGTCCTATGTTAAGGGGGTGGAAATAGGCAGTTTTATTGATAGCGTGAATATTTGGTAGGAAGCTCATCGCAGGAGCAACTATGACACCAGGTTGTAAACACTTTGCTTTAGTCTCAGACAGTTGCCAAGGAGAGGGATGGAGTCTGTAGCTAAGAAATGTTTGATGTGGGGTTTGAAAACACTGGCTTTAGTTTTCCTAATATTTAATTGGCCTGGCAGATGTGTGAAGTGATACATTGTGGAAAGATTTTATAATATTGTTTATTCATGGGTTGTGGGTGTCGCTGGCTGGGCCAGCAGTTATCACCCACCCCTAATAGCCTTTGAGAAGGTGATAGCGAACTGCAGGTGGATGAATGAGGAGAGATAACACAACTTTAAAGGTGGTGAGAATAACAGAGAGACCTGGGGTGTTTGTGTGCAATCTTTGAAGTGAGCTGGACAGGTTAACAAACAGTTAACAAAGAAAATAGATTCCTAGGTTTTATTAATAGAGACACAGAGTCGAATAGTCAGGATGTTATGTTCCACCGATAGAAAAGACTAGATCGGCTCCACCTGGAGCATTGTGTCCAATACAGGGAACCACATTTTAGGAAGGACATGAGCCCATTGGAGAGGGGATAAAAGAGTTTTACTGGAATTTTTCCAGGGATGAGGGATTACAGTTATGTAGCTGGGATGGTTCAACTTAGAGCAGGGAAATGTAAAATCAGATCTGATCGAGATGCGAAGCAGAAAGCAGAGAGTAGTGGAGAATATTTATTGTTCAGTCTGGAGGGAAGTACACAATGGCGTTCCCCTGTTCTGAAGAAGGGTCACTGACCTGAAATATTAACTCTACTTCTCTCTCCACAGATGCTCCCAGACCTGCTGTGTATTTCCAGCATTCCTTGTACTTATTTCAGATTTCCATCATCCTCAGTATTTTGCTTCTATTATCCCGATGGTCACTGTTGGGATCACTGTTGCAGTATGTTAATACAATGGGCTTGTGTACAGAGGGGATAATGTCAAGGTTTTGTGATGACTGGAAACTCAGAAATGTTAATAAACAGTGAGAAGGATAGTAACAAACTTCAGGAGGACAGAGACTGACTGGTGTAATGGACAGGAACATGGCAGATGTAATTTAACACAGTGAAGTGTGAAGTGAGACATGGGTTGGAAGTATGAGGAGAAACAATATAAACTAAATGGTACCATTATAAAGCGGGTGCAGGATTAGAGAGACCTGCGGCGTACACACACAGATCTTTGATGGTAACATGTAGTGTCCTTGGTGTCAGAGAGAGAGGCACAGAGTAATAAAACTCATGAGGAAATGCTGATGTTTGGACATCATTGGTTAGGTCCCAGCTGGAGAATTGTGTCCAATTCTGGTCACCACACTTTGATAAGGATGTCAAGGACTTAGTGAAGAGACTGAGGTGATTTATTAGAATGGTACCAGGGATCAGGGAATTCAGTTATGTGGAGAGATTGGAAAAGCTGGGATTGTTCTCTTTGGAGCAATGAAGGGTAAGGGGTGATTTAATATATAATTCAAAATCATTAAGGGTTTTGATCGGGTAATTAATGTGAAACTGTTTCCAGTGTCAGGAAGTTCAGTATTAAGAAGACACAGATTGAAGGTAATTGACAAAGAACCAGAGGTGAAATGAGGAGAATTTTCTTACACAGCGAGTTGTTGGGATGTGGGATTCACTGCCTGAAAACATGGTGGAAGCAGATTCAATAATATCTTTCAAAAGGGAATTTAGCAAATACTTGAATAGGAAAAAAGGAGACTGCGGAAAGTTGAGGGGGGTGGGTGTTGGTGGTGGAATTCATTAAGTAGCTCATTCCAAGAGACAGCACTGAAACAATGGGCCGAATAGCCTCCTTTTGTACTGCATCAGTCTCTGATTCTATGAGAAACAGACAGAGAGTGTAAAGAGCGAGTGAGGACATGCGTAAGTGGGAAAGGAAGATAGATATAGCGAGAAAATCGGGTTTGCTTCGTTTTTCGGGTGTAGGGATTGTAATTCGTGATCTGCCCTTGCCTATTCGTGTTGAGGCAGGTGACACACAAACTTCCTGCTGCCTTCTCATTTCCACGAATTCTATATACCGCCTAGGGTGACACGCGGTGCTGTCTGTCTGCTGGGGCCTAAGGTTGTGTGAGGCTGGCTCGTGTTTCATCCAGGATTCAGCTCTTAAAGACAGTCTGTTCCTCTTAAAGGGAGGTTGCACTGAATCACAGGAGGCTGCTGCTGACTGTGAAATGCCGCAATTAGAGACAAGGTAAATGGAATACTAGGACAGAGAGAGGGTTCTGCGGTTCACGGATGTGGTGCTGGAGGCCTTAGTCATGGAGGGTGACATGAGCAGACAGGCCATGTTCCCATGGGGTGGGGTGCAGACCCTCAAGAAATGCACTTCGAAGTTAAAAGGAGCAGGTGGCCAGGGAGGTCAGTGCAAGACGTCTGGCCCCGAGGACCTGGCAGAAGAGCCAGAAGAAGTTAAATGAACTCACACGGGTGGTCAATGTCAGTGAATTCATCTCCACATGACATTTCCTGCCCTCAACACCAGTAACCTCTCACACTGCTCAATGAACCACACCCCCATCACTCACCCATCAGCTGTCCCTAACACTCAGGACCCACACCTAACATTCACATACTCCATCTCACCCTCACACACCTTCCACTGATACCAGCCTCACATCCTCCTCTCCCTGCCTCCACATGCCTCCAGCTCTTCAGCTATGGCAGGCACATCACACAAACACAGTGCAACACAATCAGTGACAATCTGCCCTCTCTCTTACAGGACAAGGTGGCTCATAAACACAGGGAGCAACAGTGATCCGGTGGGGACCAGGCATACCTTCATCCCCTGATCCTGAGGGAGGAGGTGATTCTCCACATCATGGAACCGGCTGTGACAGAGCCCGTGGCATCCAGCATCACCGAGAGCATTCAGGATGATGTTATGTTGCTGCCTTATGTCCCTTCTTAACTCCCACCTCCCCCAAATCCTACTGTCTGGGAAGAAGTACAAGCTGCAGATGGTGGGACCATGGAACTCCTGCTTTCCATCCCATTCCCAATCCCTCAACACAACCCTCCCCTTCTGATTTTATACTTTCCAATGATAACCCAGAACTGCCAGCTTCCCAGTCACAGCAGCTCCAGGTGACAGAGAGAGAGCAGCAGCACAGCACTGATGGTGAAGCCCCACCACTTGGTCTGAAACTCACAGTCACCAGATCAAATACTTTCGCTGTGTGTACCTTAGAGGGTGGTATAGAGTCGGAATCTGCATGTGGTGAGTCACCGAGCACGAGTGAGGTGCAGCCAGGCCACGGGGAAAGGATAGTTCATGTGTCAGATCACCGGAGGGCGAGGTCACAAACGAGTTATAATACACAGGACTCAGATGTAAACATTGCTGGAACAGCATACAGGAGAATGCTGATGGACATGTACACTGAGATACTTTGTCCATTGACAGTCTGTTGTCACTGTCAAAGAACATGGAGGAGTCCGACTCCAACATGGCACAGGACATTGCACAGAGTTTGAAGCACATTCTTTCCCATGTGGAAGTGGTCACTAACTCCATGACAGCACTAGTGGACCCAGCTGTGATACCGTGTCTGGTGACCATTGTCACAGCTTCCACTGCAGCACAGATGGCAGACACCCAACGTCTCAGTGCTGCAGTGGAAACTCAGACTCAGATTGCTTGCTGCCATGCAGGATCAGACTGCTGCCATCATGGCTGTGGATCTCAGTGTTCAAAGGATTTTGCAGGCTCTCACAGCAGTCCAGCAATCTGTGATCCAGTAGATTACTAGGATTGCTGCGGTGTCACCCTGTGGGAGTGACAGTGTCTCCGTGGAGCAGGAACCTGCTGTCCTCTCTCAGGATGACAGTATTTGTTCTCCCTTCACTGTCACTCCACCAGTGTCCTTGCTGTTACCCATCAGCCAGCCCAGGCTGCTGCTGCCCATGTCGAGGTGGTGCACTCCGAATCCGAGCCCTCAAAGCCCAGAGCTGCTCGAGGACGTCCTGCAAGGCCATATGCAGTCTCCCCAGTGAAAGTCAGCAGCCTTCCATCAGCCATGCTGCAGACACTGGGGAAACACTGTGTAGGATCCCCAGCAAAGTCGAGGGAACCCACAAGACAGTCACTAAGGGAATCTACAAGGGTGAATAGTTGCGTTGTGTTTGCATAATTGGATGGGTTGTTGGATAAAGATGTTCATGAAAAGGTTTTTATTGCAGGATGGTGACCAAGCGGATGCTGTGATGGGGCATCTCAGATGGGGGCAATGGTGGAGAATGGGGAATCCGTGGTGGGAAAGTGAAGTTGTCCTATGGCAACCGGAATCTTTGCAGGCAATCGCCGGCAGCCTGTCCGGGTGGAAGGCATCCAGGAAATATTCTGGAAATATCCTGGTTGGTTGGCGATGGATGGTGGGGTTTGAATTCCTTGGGGGTGAATCATGAGCCATGTAAAGACAGGGTAGTGATTCTCTCCGAGCAGTTACATTCTGGTTCTCCACAGAGTTCTGAAGTTCGTGGGAACAGAGGAGGAGGTGTCGGGCGTCTTGCAAAGCATTAAGGTAAATAAGTCCCCAGGGCCTAATGGGATCTAATGCAGAATACTGGGGGAGGCAAGGGAAGAAATAGCTGGGGCCTTGACAGAAATCTTTGCATCCTCATTGGCTATAGGTGATGTCCCAGAGGACTGGAGAATAGCAAATGTTGTTCCTTTGTTAAAGAAGGATAGCAAGGATAATCCATGAAATTACAGGCCGGTGAGCCTTTGGTCAGTGGTAGGGAAATTATTAGAGAGGATTCTTCGGGGCAGGATTTACTTCCATTTGGAAACAAATGAACTTATTAGTAGCGAGAGGCAGCATGGTTTTGTGAGGGGGAGGTCGTGTCTCACTAACTTGAATGAGTTTTTTGAGGAAGTGGCGAAGATGATTGATAAAGGAAGGGCAGTGGATGTTGTCCATACAGACTTCTGTAAAGCCTTTGACAAGGTCCCTCATGGCAGACTGGTGCAAAAGGTGAAGTCACACGGAAGCAGAGGTGAGCTGGCAAGATGGATACAGAACTGGCTCGGTCATAGAAGACAGAGGGTATCAGTGGAAGGGCGCTTTTCTGAATGGAGGGCTGTGAATAGTGGTGTTCCGCAGGGATTAGTGCTGGGACCTTTGCTGTTAGTAGTATATATATACGATTTGGAGGAAAATGTAGCTGGTCTGATTAGTACGTTTGTTCAAAACACAAAGCTTGGTGGAGTTGCGGATAATGATGAGGATTGTCAGAGGATACAGCAGGATCTGGATCGGTTGGAGACTTGGGCGGAGAAATGGCAGATGGAGTTTTTCCAGACTCTCGCTGGCACGAGAGTGTCAATATAAATTTGTGTTTACATTCCCGGACAACTGTACACCTGGATGTGTCTCCCCCAGGGATTACATGATAATCCGTCAACATTCCACCAGTGGTTGGCCATAAATCCGGTGTTACAGGTGCCGGACCCACCCCTACCCTTTGCCCTCGATGTCACTACCACAGATACCACCTTATCAGCGGTATTCCTTAAGAAGAAACATGGCCGATTCTGCCGAGTGGAATACGCAGCTCACTTGTTAACGTCAGTAGAAAGGGTCTTGACAATGTGTGAAAAAGATTTGCTGGCCGTCTTCTGGGTGATTCAAAATGTTACTTATATTGTCAGCCTCAGCCCCGTTACTATCCTAACTGAACACACACCCTTCCAGTTGTTACTGGATGACTGAAGGACGGTAATGTTATATTGTCAGCCTCAGCCACGTTACTGTCCTAACTGAACACACACCCTTCCAGTTGTTACTGGATGGATGACTGAAGGACGGCAATGTTATATTGTCAGCCTCAGCCCTGTTACTATCCTAACTGAACACACACCCTTCCAGTTGTTACTGGATGGACGGTTGAAGGACGGTAATGTTATATTGTCAGCCTCAGCCCCGTTACTATCCCAACTGAACACACACCCTTCCAGTTGTTACTGGATGGATGACTGAAGGACGGTAATGTTATATTGTCAGCCTCAGCCCCGTTACTATCCTAACTGAACACACACCCTTCCCGTTGTTACTGGATGGACGGTTGAAGGACGGTAATGTTATATTGTCAGCCTCAGCCCTGTTACTATCCAAACTGAACACACACCCTTCCAGTTGTTACTGGATGGACGGTTGAAGGACGGTAATGTTATATTGTCAGCCTCAGCCCCGTTACTATCCTAACTGAACACACACCCTTCCAGTTGTTACTGGATGGATGACTGAAGGACGGTAATGTTATATTGTCAGCCTCAGCCCTGTTACTATCCTAACTGAACACACACCCTTCCAGTTGTTACTGGATGGACGGTTGAAGGACGGTAATGTTATATTGTCAGCCTCAGCCCCGTTACTATCCTAACTGAACACAGACCCTTCCAGTTGTTACTGGATGGACGGTTGAAGGACGGTAATGTTATATTGTCAGCCTCAGCCCTCTTACTATCCTAACTGAACAGACACCCTTCCAGTTGTTACTGGATGGATGACTGAAGGACGGTAATGTTAAATTTTCAGCCTCAGCCCTGTTACTATCCTAACTGAACACACACCCTTCCAGTTGTTACTGGATGGATGACTGAAGGACGGTAATGTTATATTGTCAGCCTCAGCCCTGTTACTATCCTAACTGAACACACACCCTTCCAGTTGTTACTGGATGGATGGTTGAAGGACGGTAATGTTATATTGTCAGCCTCAGCCCTGTTACTATCCTAACTGAACACACACCCTTCCAGTTGTTCCTGGATGGACGGTTGAAGGACGGTAATGTTATATTGTCAGCCTCAGCCCTGTTACTGTCCTAACTGAACACACACCCTTCCAGTTGTTACTGGATGGATGACTGAAGGACGGTAATGTTATATTGTCAGCCTCAGCCTTGTTACTATCCTAACTGAACACACACCCTTCCAGTTGTTACTGGATGGACGGTTGAAGGACGGTAATGTTATATTGTCAGCCTCAGCCCTCTTACTATCCTAACTGAACAGACACCCTTCTAGTTGTTACTGGATGGATGACTGAAGGACGGTAATGTTATATTGTCAGCCTCAGCCCTGTTACTATCCAAACTGAACACACACCCTTCCAGTTGTTACTGGATGGACGGTTGAAGGACGGTAATGTTATATTGTCAGCCTCAGCCCTCTTAATATCCTAACTGAACAGACACCCTTCCAGTTGTGACTGGATGGACGGTTGAAGGACGGTAATGTTATATTGTCAGCCTCAGCCCTGTTACTATCATAACTGAACACACACCCTTCCAGTTGTTACTGGATGGACAGTTGAAGGACGGTAATGTTATATTGTCAGCCTCAGCCCCGTTACTATCCTAACTGAACACACACTTTTCCAGTTGTTACTGGATGGATGACTGAAGGACGGTAATGTTATATTGACAGCCTCAGCCCCGTTACTATCCGAACTGAACAGACACCCTTCCAGTTGTTACTGGATGGATGGTTGAAGGACGGTAATGTTATATTGTCAGCCTCAGCCCCGTTACTATCCTAACTGAGCACAGACCCTTCCCGTTGTTACTGGATGGATGACTGAAGGACGGTAATGTTATATTGTCAGCCTCAGCCTTGTTACTATCCGAACTGAACACACACCCTTCCAGTTGTTACTGGATGGACGGTTGAAGGACGGTAATGTTATATTGTCAGCCTCATCCCTGTTACTATCCTAACTGAACACACACCCTTCCAGTTGCGACTGGATGGACGGTTGAAGGACGGTAATGTTATATTGTCAGCCTCATCCCTGTTACTATCCTAACTGAACACACACCCTTCCAGTTGTTACTGGATGGATGACTGAAGGACGGTAATGTTATATTGTCAGCCTCAGCCCCGTTACTATCCTAACTGAACACAGACCCTTCCAGTTGTTACTGGATGGATGGTTGAAGGACGGTAATGTTATATTGTCAGCCTCAGCCTTGTTACTATCCTAACTGAACACACACCCTTCCAGTTGTTACTGGATGGATGACTGAAGGACGGTAATGTTATATTGTCAGCCTCAGCCCCGTTACTATCCTAACTGAACACACACCCTTCCCGTTGTTCCTGGATGGACGGTTGAAGGACGGTAATGTTATATTGTCAGCCTCAGCCCCGTTACTATCCTAACTGAGCACAGACCCTTCCCGTTGTTACTGGATGGATGACTGAAGGACGGTAATGTTATATTGTCAGCCTCAGCCTTGTTACTATCCGAACTGAACACACACCCTTCCAGTTGTTACTGGATGGACGGTTGAAGGACGGTAATGTTATATTGTCAGCCTCATCCCTGTTACTATCCTAACTGAACACACACCCTTCCAGTTGCGACTGGATGGACGGTTGAAGGACGGTAATGTTATATTGTCAGCCTCATCCCTGTTACCATCCTAACTGAACACACACTCTTCCAGTTGTTACTGGATGGATGACTGAAGGACGGTAATGTTATATTGTCAGCCTCAGCCCCGTTACTATCCTAACAGAACACACACCCTTCCAGTTGTTACTGGATGGATGGTTGAAGGACGGTAATGTTATATTGTCAGCCTCAGCCTTGTTACTATCCTAACTGAACACACACCCTTCCAGTTGTTGGTGGATGGACGGTTGAAGGACGGTATTGTTATATTGTCAGCCTCAGCCCTGTTACTATCCTAACTGAACAAACACCCTTCCAGTTGTTCCTGGATGGACGGTTGAAGGACGGTAATGTTATATTGTCAGCCTCAGCCCTGTTACTATCCTAACTGAACACACACCCTTCCAGTTGTTACTGGATGGACGGTTGAAGGACGGTAATGTTATATTGTCAGCCTCAGCCCTGTTACTATCCTAACTGAACAGACACCCTTCTAGTTGTTACTGGATGGATGACTGAAGGACGGTAATGTTATATTGTCAGCCTCAGCCCTGTTACTATCCAAACTGAACACACACCCTTCCAGTTGTTACTGGATGGACGGTTGAAGGACGGTAATGTTATATTGTCAGCCTCAGCCCTCTTACTATCCTAACTGAACAGACACCCTTCCTGTTGTGACTGGATGGACGGTTGAAGGACGGTAATGTTATATTGTCAGCCTCAGCCCTGTTACTATCATAACTGAACACACACCCTTCCAGTTGTTACTGGATGGACAGTTGAAGGACGGTAATGTTATATTGTCAGCCTCAGCCCCGTTACTATCCTAACTGAACACACACTTTTCCAGTTGTTACTGGATGGATGACTGAAGGACGGTCATGTTATATTGACAGCCTCAGCCCCGTTACTATCCGAACTGAACAGACACCCTTCCAGTTGTTACTGGATGGATGGTTGAAGGACGGTAATGTTATATTGTCAGCCTCAGCCCCGTTACTATCCTAACTGAGCACAGACCCTTCCCGTTGTTACTGGATGGATGACTGAAGGACGGTAATGTTATATTGTCAGCCTCAGCCTTGTTACTATCCGAACTGTACACACACCCTTCCAATTGTTACTGGATGGACGGTTGAAGGACGGTAATGTTATATTGTCAGCCTCATCCCTGTTACTATCCTAACTGAACACACACCCTTCCAGTTGCGACTGGATGGACGGTTGAAGGACGGTAATGTTATATTGTCAGCCTCATCCCTGTTACTATCCTAACTGAACACACACCCTTCCAGTTGTTACTGGATGGATGACTGAAGGACGGTAATGTTATATTGTCAGCCTCAGCCCCGTTACTATCCTAACTGAACACACACCCTTCCAGTTGTTACTGGATGGATGGTTGAAGGACGGTAATGTTATATTGTCAGCCTCAGCCTTGTTACTATCCTAACTGAACACACACCCTTCCAGTTGTTACTGGATGGATGACTGAAGGACGGTAATGTTATATTGTCAGCCTCAGCCCCGTTACTATCCTAACTGAACACACACCCTTCCCGTTGTTCCTGGATGGACGGTTGAAGGACGGTAATGTTATATTGTCAGCCTCAGCCCCGTTACTATCCTAACTGAGCACAGACCCTTCCCGTTGTTACTGGATGGATGACTGAAGGACGGTAATGTTATATTGTCAGCCTCAGCCTTGTTACTATCCGAACTGAACACACACCCTTCCAGTTGTTACTGGATGGACGGTTGAAGGACGGTAATGTTATATTGTCAGCCTCATCCCTGTTACTATCCTAACTGAACACACACCCTTCCAGTTGCGACTGGATGGACGGTTGAAGGACGGTAATGTTATATTGTCAGCCTCATCCCTGTTACTATCCTAACTGAACACACACCCTTCCAGTTGTTACTGGATGGATGACTGAAGGACGGTAATGTTATATTGTCAGCCTCAGCCCCGTTACTATCCTAACTGAACACAGACCCTTCCAGTTGTTACTGGATGGATGGTTGAAGGACGGTAATGTTATATTGTCAGCCTCAGCCTTGTTACTATCCTAACTGAACACACACCCTTCCAGTTGTTGGTGGATGGACGGTTGAAGGACGGTATTGTTATATTGTCAGCCTCAGCCCTGTTACTATCCTAACTGAACACACACCCTTCCAGTTGTTCCTGGATGGACGGTTGAAGGACGGTAATGTTATATTGTCAGCCTCAGCCCTGTTACTATCCTAACTGAACACACACCCTTCCAGTTGTTACTGGATGGACGGTTGAAGGACGGTAATGTTATATTGTCAGCCTCAGCCCTCTTACTATCCTAACTGAACAGACACCCTTCTAGTTGTTACTGGATGGATGACTGAAGGACGGTAATGTTATATTGTCAGCCTCAGCCCTGTTACTATCCAAACTGAACACACACCCTTCCAGTTGTTACTGGATGGACGGTTGAAGGACGGTAATGTTATATTGTCAGCCTCAGCCCTCTTACTATCCTAACTGAACAGACACCCTTCCAGTTGTGACTGGATGGACGGTTGAAGGACGGTAATGTTATATTGTCAGCCTCAGCCCTGTTACTATCATAACTGAACACACACCCTTCCAGTTGTTACTGGATGGACAGTTGAAGGACGGTAATGTTATATTGTCAGCCTCAGCCCCGTTACTATCCTAACTGAACACACACTTTTCCAGTTGTTACTGGATGGATGACTGAAGGGCGGTAATGTTATATTGACAGCCTCAGCCCCGTTACTATCCGAACTGAACAGACACCCTTCCAGTTGTTACTGGATGGATGGTTGAAGGACGGTAATGTTATATTGTCAGCCTCAGCCCCGTTACTATCCTAACTGAGCACAGACCCTTCCCGTTGTTACTGGATGGATGACTGAAGGACGGTAATGTTATATTGTCAGCCTCAGCCTTGTTACTATCCGAACTGAACACACACCCTTCCAGTTGTTACTGGATGGATGACTGAAGGACGGTAATGTTATATTGTCAGCCTCAGCCCCGTTACTATCCTAACTGAACACACACCCTTCCAGTTGTTACTGGATGGATGGTTGAAGGACGGTAATGTTATATTGTCAGCCTCAGCCTTGTTACTATCCTAACTGAACACACACCCTTCCAGTTGTTACTGGATGGATGACTGAAGGACGGTAATGTTATATTGTCAGCCTCAGCCCCGTTACTATCCTAACTGAACACACACCCTTCCCGTTGTTCCTGGATGGACGGTTGAAGGACGGTAATGTTATATTGTCAGCCTCAGCCCCGTTACTATCCTAACTGAGCACAGACCCTTCCCGTTGATACTGGATGGATGACTGAAGGACGGTAATGTTATATTGTCAGCCTCAGCCTTGTTACTATCCGAACTGAACACACACCCTTCCAGTTGTTACTGGATGGACGGTTGAAGGACGGTAATGTTATATTGTCAGCCTCATCCCTGTTACTATCCTAACTGAACACACACCCTTCCAGTTGCGACTGGATGGACGGTTGAAGGACGGTAATGTTATATTGTCAGCCTCATCCCTGTTACTATCCTAACTGAACACACACCCTTCCAGTTGTTACTGGATGGATGACTGAAGGACGGTAATGTTATATTGTCAGCCTCAGCCCCGTTACTATCCTAACTGAAAACACACCCTTCCAGTTGTTACTGGATGGACGGTTGAAGGACGGTAATGTTATATTGTCAGCCTCAGCCTTGTTACTATCCTAACTGAACACACACCCTTCCAGTTGTTACTGGATGGATGGTTGAAGGACGGTAATGTTATATTGTCAGCCTCAGCCTTGTTACTATCCTAACTGAACACACACCCTTCCAGTTGTTACTGGATGGATGACTGAAGGACGGTAATGTTATATTGTCAGCCTCAGCCCCGTTACTATCCTAACTGAACACACACCCTTCCCGTTGTTCCTGGATGGACGGTTGAAGGACGGTAATGTTATATTGTCAGCCTCAGCCCCGTTACTATCCTAACTGAACACACACCCTTCCAGTTGTTACTGGATGGATGACTGAAGGACGGTAATGTTATATTGACAGCCTCAGCCCCGTTACTATCCTAACTGAACACACACCCTTCCAGTTGTTACTGGATGGATGACTGAAGGACGGTAATGTTATATTGCCAGCCTCAGCCCCGTTACTATCCTAACTGAACACACACCCTTCCAGTTGTTACTGGATGGACGGTTGAAGGACGGTAATGTTATATTGTCAGCCACAGCCCCGTTACTATCCTAACTGAACACACACCCTTCCAGTTGTTACTGGATGGACGGTTGAAGGACGGTAATGTTATATTGTCAGCCTCAGCCCCGTTACTATCCTAACTGAACACACACCCTTCCAGTTGTTACTGGATGGATGACTGAAGGACGGTAATGTTATATTGCCAGCCTCAGCCCCGTTACTATCCTAACTGAACACACACCCTTCCAGTTGTTACTGGATGGATGACTGAAGGACGGTAATGTGATATTGTCAGCCTCAGCCCTGTTACTATCCCAACTGAACACACGCCCTTCCAGTTGTTACTGGATGGATGACTGAAGGATGGTATTATTATATTGTCAGCCTCAGCCCTGTTACTATCCTAACTGAACACACACCCTTCCAGTTGTCACTGGATGGATGGTTGAAGGACGGTAATGTTATATTGTCAGCCTCAGCCCCGTTACTATCCTAACTGAACACACACCCTTCCAGTTGTTACTGGGTGGACAGTTGAAGGACGGTAATGTTATATTGTCAGCCTCAGCCCCGTTACTATCCTAACTGAACACACACCCTTCCAGTTGTTACTGGGTGGACAGTTGAAGGATGGCAATGTTATATTGTCAGCCTCAGCCCTGTTACTATCCTAACTGAACTCACACCCTTCCAGTTGTCACTGGATGGATGGTTGAAGGACGGTAATGTTATATTGTCAGCCTCAGCCCCGTTACTATCCTAACTGAACACACACCCTTCCAGTTGTTACTGGGTGGACGGTTGAAGGATGGCAATGTTATATTGTCAGCCTCAGCCCCGTTACTATCCTAACTGAACACACACCCTTCCAGTTGTTACTGGATGGATGACTGAAGGACGGTAATGTTATATTCTCAGCCTCAGCCCCGTTACTATCCCAACTGAACACACACCCTTCCAGTTGTTACTGGATGGACGGTTGAAGGACGGTAATGTTATATTGTCAGCCTCAGCCTTGTTACTATCCTAACTGAACACACGCCTTTCCAGTTGTTACTGGATGGACGGTTGAAGGACGGTAATGTTATATTGTCAGCCTCAGCCCCGTTACTATCCTAACTGAACACACACCCTTCCAGTTGTTGCTGGATGGATGACTGAAGGACGGTAATGTTATATTCTCAGCCTCAGCCCCGTTACTATCCTAACTGAACACACACCCTTCCAGTTGTTACTGGATGGACGGTTGAAGGACGGTAATGTTATATTGTCAGCCTCAGCCCTGTTACTATCCTAACTGAACACACACCCTTCCAGTTGTTACTGGATGGACAGTTGAAGGACGGTAATGTTATATTGTCAGCCTCAGCCCTGTTACTATCCTAACTGAACACACACCCTTCCACTTGTTAGTGGATGGATGACTGAAGGACGGTAATGTTAGTCAGAATCACATTGCTCGGTGGGCCTTGCTCTTGCAAGGTAGATATATTTCAGTAAAAAAGGAAAATACTTTGACATGCTTGGCATACAATTTAATCTACCAGGCTGAACCCCATGAGTGTCAGGTTTTGACAGAAAAGGCCGTCAAGGGACATTTTGTGTCAAAATCAGTGCGGGGCGGGAGTGTCCAACGGAAGAAAACAGAAATCAAACCAGCACTCAACATTTTTGTTGACGGTTCATCTGCAGTGGAGGATGGGATTAGGCAGGCAAAGTGCGGATTACAAATACAGGATCATAATGGAAAACCTATTAAAGACATTGCCTTACAGTTACTGGCGAGTTTAAGTGTGCAGTGTGCCGAATGAGCTGCAGTCACTTTGTGCTGACACAACCACATGTTTCCCCCACTGGTTGATATAAATTCTGACAGTATGTACGTGTGTAACTGTTTGACCGAGTACCTACCTCTGTGGGAAGCGAGAGGTTTTGTGTCAGCAGATGGCAAACCTTTTCCATCTGTCCTATTACTGCAGAGAATAGTAGATGCAGCGAGGAAAGGATTACAGAAAATACTTTGATATATTGACCTATGTTGTGAAAATTGGAAAGGAGATAATTGGGACAACTTTGTCTAAGTGTCGTCTGGAAAACCAGGTGGTCATATGTCCTTACCCTATATATATATATATACATACATATAAAACAGCAGAATCAAAATGTGGATTTAATACCACTGTAAATTGCACCATGGAAACGAGGAAGGCATTATCAGGTTAACCCATGTGGCCTATATGGCAAAGGGGAGATATTGCTTAACCACCACAATGAAGAAGTACCAGTATGGACATAACCGGATTTGTCTGGTGAGCAACAGTACGTCGCTTGTCAACCCACAAATACCAACTTGAGTAGAGAAGACGGAGTTGGTCGGCATACATAAAAGAAAGACAGAAACGATAATTGTTCCAGAAAGTATTAAGGACGACTTGATAAATTACCTTCGGGAACATAAATATACTATTCAGCCATTGCCCATACGTTTGGGTCAAGAGAGGCAGCAACGAGAAACCATTGATGTAGTGTACTACAATCTGGAACAACAGTGGAAGATGATACAAGTTCAGATTGATGAGATAAATGATTCTACCTGGTGGGAGGACTTATGGAACTGGGGGTCAAACGTGAAGATACACCCTGGTTTAGAAATATCTCCCATGTCCTGATAGTCGTTTCGGGTGTCATGGTGATATATGTGACATACTTAATTTGGAAACTTCAGAAATTGATTAAGGAATGTGAGAGGATGTATGAACACAGGTTGGACAGCTACCTTAAAGGCAATCAGTATTCGAAGTTGCTCCATTAAAATATAGACAATTAATTATGTAACACGAGGGTAGTTGTATAACTATTGGTAGATACTTAAAATGAATTAATGAATGACAAATGTATTCTAAAAGTTAAATTGCGACTGTGTTATGCTCGCACAAGTGATTAATTATGTAACAACGATGTTAACATTGTGCTTTCTTTAACATTACACTGCTTATGATCTTGCGTTAACAATGAAATTATAATTGCAGAAGTGTACTACCTGAGAGACATGAGAGTGTGATCCCTTGGGCATAGCCCTGCATGATCAGAGGGGGACGGGGGGTGGGGGGGGGGCGGTGGTGGTGGGTGTAGACTCAGGAAAAACACATAAGAACGTAATTGAAACAATGAGGCTCGTCACACAACAATACACAACGTTTTGAAACATAGAGGGGCTGGTTAGAAGGAGCACAGCAAACAGATGGTCAAGGAATTGTAGACCATACATAAAAGCAGGCTGAAACAAGAGAGAGATTCTACCAGACAGTGTCCCTGCACAAACCAGATAAAGGAGTTTCTATTGGCATGAGGTCGGATTAGACTCACAGTAGACAATGGCTGAAAATGGTGACAGCACGAGAACCCCGAGGAAGAACACTCAAGAAAATTCCCTGAGTTATGGACTCAGAGAATAGAAAGGCAGCTGCCATTCTGAGACTGATCACCTCGTGTCTTGGGGTAGTATAACATGCAAGTAGTGAGTGCTTGTACCTGATGATTTAATGTGTGAATAAACATTGATATACCTTCCACCAGTCCGATTCTGTGAATTCTTCAAGAGGAAGTGCAGATTAGGCGCAGCAACAATCTGATAGCTCTATACAAGGTCTTACCAGGAACATAAACACAAGCAACGCCTAGAGAGAAAATTACACGACCAGTAACAAAATTAGCAATGCTTTGTCGAGTTTACAGCCTTTATCAAAGACTCACCAGGACTAACAACAACAGCAAAGAGGGATGAGAAAATGACAGGGGCAGTAATTCAGTTAAACACGGTTCATAGAATTAATAGCTGGATAAAGAGTCTTACCAGGAACACCAATAATAGTGAGGATGGGATAGTAAATATATTGAATAACCTGAAGAGCTAAAAAGATCCTATCGTCTAATGAGAACCAGTCATAATATGTGGAAAGATCGTCAAATTGCCAGATGAAACTCCTGTCCATTGTTGTAACATTCCCATCGATTGTTTTCAGATTCTGACCCATTGTTGTAACATTCCCATCGATTGTTTTCAGATTCTGACCCATTGTTGCAACATTCCAATCTATTGTTCTCAGATTCTGATCTATCCTCTCCCTCTGTCTGGAGCTGTTGGTCCCTCTTACTGCCGGGTTTGATGCTCCTGAGGACACTATGTGATAATACATTGAAATGACTCCCATATTAATAGAAGTTGGAAACCCTCCAGTGAAACAATTAGGGTCCGTGGAGACTGACATTAATACCAGTCACTAAACAAACAGTTTCAGTTAACCCCTTTCAGTCCAGGACTGTTTGTACCACAATAAAGTAGAACATTTATCCGGTCTGGATGGGATGTATGAAAGATGCTGAGGGAAGGAAAGGTGGGAATAGCGGAGGCACTGAACAGAATTTTTCAATCCTCCTTGGATATGCGAGTTGTGACAGAGGTCTGGAGGGTTGTAAATGTTACACCCTACTTGAAAAAAAGGAGCGATTGAGTAAACACCGTATTTACTGACCAGACAGTTTAACGTCACTGATGGGGAAATTTCATAACCCAGGACAAATATATTCATTGCTTTGAAAAACATGGAATAATAAATAGACAGCAGTAGGGATATGGTGATGAAAAAGCATGTCTGGCAAACCTCAACAACAACTTATATTTATATAGTGCTTTTAATGTTATAAAACATCCCAAAGTGCTTCTCAGGATCATTACGAAGCAAAGTATGACACTGAGACACAACATGAGATATTAGATCAGATGGCCAACAGCTTGAACTAAGAGATAGGTTTTAAGGAGTACCTGAAAGGAGGAAAGCGAGACGGAAAGGTGGTGACCGTAGCGGAGTGGTAATATTACCAAAATTGTAATACTGAGGCTCAGGCTGATTCTCGGAGGACATGGGTTCAAATCCCACCGTGGTAGCTGGTGCAAGTTAAAATTCAATATGTGCTAAAATTCAATTAATTAATACAAATCTTCATTTGAAAACTATTCTCAGCAATGGTGCCATGATGCTCTCAATGATCATCATAAAAAAAACAGCCTGGCTTACTGATGTTCTTCAGCAATGGAAATCTGCCATCCTTATACGGTCTGACCTCCATGTGACTCCAAACCCACAACAATGTGGTTGACTCTAAACTGAATTCTGAAAGGTCCAGCAAACCACTCAGTCATCAAGGGCAATTAGGGATGGGCAAAAAATGCTGGCCTTGTCAGTGACACCCACATCCCATGAACGAATGAAAAAAAAAACAGTGCAGTGAGGATATTCCAGAACATTGGTCCTAGGCAGCTGAAGATCTAGTCGCCAGTGGTGCAGTGATTAAAATCCGGGTGCACTAGAGGCCGGAATTAGAGGAGTACATATATCTCGGTGGGTTGTGGAGGTGGAGGAGATTACAAAGATATGGTGCGGGGGGCGAGGCCATGGAGGGATCTGAAAACAAGGAAAATAATTTTAAAATCAAGACATTACTTGACTGGGAGCCAATGTCAGTCAGTGATAGATGAACGGGACTTGGTGTGAGCTAAGACATGGGCAGCAGAGTTTTGGATGACCTCAAGTTTACAGAGAGTAGAATGTGGGAGATCAGCAAGGAGTGAGTTGGAATAATCACATCCAGAGGTGACGAATGCATGAATGAGGTTTCAGCAGCAGATGGGCTGAGACAGGGGTGAAGTCGGGTGACGTTACTGAGGTGGAAATAGGCGGTTGCAATGAATTCCTGAAAATGAGGTGAAAGATCGTTTTGGGTGAAATGTGACACCAAGGATGTAAACATACTGTCTGCATCTCAGACTGTCACCAGGAAGAGGGATGGAATCAATAGCAAGGGAACAGAGTTGGAGTGGGGAGTGAAAACAATGGCATCAGTCTTCCCAATCTTTAACTGGAGGAAATTTCTGCTCATCTAGCACTGGATGTCGGATAAGCAGTCTGATAATTTAACAACAGTGGAGGAGTGGAGAGAGGTAGTGCTGAGGTAAACTTGATGGAGTTATTTGATAAAACAATGGAGAGGGTTGATGAGGGTGGTGTGATTGAAGTTATATATATGGACTTTCAAAAGGTGTTTGATCAAGTGTCATTCAATGGACAGGTTAGGAAAACTGAACCTTATGGATGAAAGGGACAGTGACAGTGTGGATATAACATTGACTAAGGAACAGTAAACAGAGAGAAGTGGTGAAAGGTTGTTGTTCAGACTCGATAGGAGTATACAGTGGTGTTCCCCAAGGCTCGGTATTAGGACCACTGCTCTTTTTGCCCTTGGAAAACCAGGGGTGGGTAGGGCAGAGCCCCCTCCTCCTCTCTCTTTACAGAGCTTCCCCTCTCTGCAGCCTCCGCTCCATTTGTTGGTCATGTTACAGACACAGAGACACTGTAACTACAGTCCCATACCTCGTCCAGAGTTGTGTCACCAAATACTCTGTCCTCCCTGAATGTCTGCAGCAGCTCACAACACAACCTCCTGAAAACCATCCACAGCACCCCCACTAACTTTACAATAGCAGAAGTACGTCAAAAGCCCTAAACCTGTAATTTGGATGCCTGGTCATTTTAAATAACACCAGGGGGTTCTTCGTGCCGCTGAATGCATGTTGAGCTGAGAGCGACTAACACAGGCGGTCAGTGGACATGCACAGACCAAGTTTCACAGACGTGCATCAAAGTTGCGGGAATGGATGATTGACATCTTATTCAGACCCCTCCTCACGCTGCAGACACACACATGTTACACCCACGCTAGCACCCCGGCCAGCCTGGGTGTCCTGCACAATGTGCTGGATGTGACCAGCAGTGCAGCTCACACCATTGTATGGATCCAAACTTCCACAACATCAGTGGAGCTGGAGAGATGAAATGTGCGGTCAGGGAGAGGCAGAGTGAATGAAACTCACTTTAAAAAGGGAATTAGAACAAGACTTTCAGATGAACAAGTTTCAGGAATATTGGAAATGAACAGGGGATTGGGATAATCAGAGGGTTGAGGACATGGAGGGATTTGATCACACGAGTGAGAATATTAAAATTGAGGTGTTACTGGAACAAGAGCCAATGTAGGTCAGTGAGCACGGGGATGTTAGGTGAACAGAATTTGGTGTAAATTAGAAGATGGCAGCAGAGTTTTGGATGATTACAAGGTTACAGAAAGTTTTAATGTGGGAGACCAGCTGGGAGTGTGTTAGAATAGTCAAGTCTCAAGTCAACAAAGGCATGGATGAGAGTTTGAGCAGCAGATGAGCTGAACTCTCTCTCTCTCTCTCTCCCTGTTTCTTTCTCTGTCTCCCTCTCTTGCTCTGGCCCACACTCAGAGTCTTATATGCTTCAATCTTGTCGCCTCTTACTTTTCTAAACCCCAGCTGATATAAGACTAGCCCTCCAGCCTTTCAACATAAGACAACCCGCCCATTCCAGGTATTAGTCTCGGAAACCTTCTCTGAATTGCTTCCAACGCATTTGCATGCTACCTTAAATAAGGAGACCAATACTGTACACAGTACTCCAGATGAGGTCTCATCAATGACCTGTATAACTGAAATATAAACACCCTACATTTGTGTTCTATTCCGCTCGCAATAAATGATAATATTTTATTAGTTTTCCTAATTACTTGCTGAACCTGCAGACTAACCTTATACAATTCATGCAGCAGGATACACATATCCCTCTGCAACTTCTGCAATCCATCACCATTCAAATAATATGATCAGTTTTTATTCTCACTGTCCAAATGGATTAGGAGACAGAGAGAGTTTACACTCGATCAAACGTGTGTGTGTTCATCGCTAAGAGTTGCGGGGCGGGGCGGGGGTCGGGGAACTTTAAGAGAGTTTTGAATAAGTAAAGCCAGAAATACAATGAAATTAGCATATCACAGGAAATTGTCAGTTGAACCGGTAAATGTTAGAAATGTAACAGTCTTTGAGCAAGTGAAAGAGGGGAAGGGGGAAGAGGAACAAGAAGGAAGGATTGTGATGGGACGGAGAGGGGAGAGTTTAAATGACAGACTGTTACATTTCTAACGTTTTCCAGTTCTGATGAAGGGACACAGATCTGAAACATTAACTCTGTTTCTCTCTGCACAGATGCTGCCAGACTTGCTGAGTATTTCTGGCACTTTCTGTTCTCATTTCAGATTTCCAGCAACCGCAGTATTTTGTTTTTATTTTAGTATTTAATTCACTGTCACTTCTATTCCAGGAATTCCTACCTTAAAGACGTTCTGCTCTTCTCTTCCAGAGCTTAGGGCCTCGGCAGCCGAAGGTACGGCCATCAATGGTAGAGTAATTAAACTCGGAGATGCTCAAGAGTCCAGAGTTATATGACGTCTCAGTGCTGCAGTGGAAGCTCAGACTGAAGTCATGAGATCCATAACAAAAACAAGAAATGCTGGAATCACTCAGCAGGTCTGGCAGCATCTGTGGAAAGAGAAGCACAGTTAACATTTCGGGTCAGTGACCCTTCTTCGGAAGGGTCCTACTTTTCCAAAGAAGGGTCACTGACCCGAAACGTTAACTCTGCTTCTCTTTCCACAGATGCTGCCAGACCTGCTGAGTGATTCCAGCATTTCTTGTTTTTGTTTCAGATTTCCAGCATCTGCAGTATTTTGCTTTTATGTCATGAGATCCATGCTTGCTGCCATGCAGGATCAGACTGCTGTCAACATGGCTGTGGATCTCAGTGTTCAAAGGGGTTTGCAGGATCTCACAGCAGTCCAGCATTCTGTGATCCAGTAGATTACTAGGATTGATGAACTGTCGCCCGTGGGACTGACAGTGTCTCCATGGAGCATGAACCTGCTGTCCTCTCTCAGGATGACAGTATTTGTTCTCCCTTCACCGCCACTCCACCAGTGTACTTGCTGTTACCCATCAGACATCCCAGGCTACTGCTGCCCATGTCGAGGTGGTGCAGACCGACGCCCAGTCCTCAAAGCCCAGAGCTGCTCGAGGACGTCCTGCAAGGCCACCTGGAGTCTCCCCCAGGGAAAGTCAGCAGCCCTCCATCAGCCATGCTGCAGTCATTGGAGAAAAACTGTGTAGGAGCACTAGTCAAGTCGAGGGAACCCACAAGACAGGCACTAAGAGAATACACAGGGGTGCATAGTTCAGTTTTGTTTGTATAATTGGATGTGCTGTAGGGTAAAGATGTCAAAGTAAATAATTTTGTTGGTGTTTTTTATTGCAGGATGGTGAGCAAGGGGACAATGTGATGGGGCGTCTCAGATTGGTGTAATGATGGAGAATGGGGGATCCATGGTGGGAAAGAGATGTTGTCCTATGGGAAACAGAATATTAGCAGGTTCTCTCCGACGGTCTTTCTGGGTCGAAGGCATCCAGGAAATATCCTCCCTGCCTCCTCCTCCTCCTCCTGAGGTAGCCTCCTGATTCCTGGTTCCCATGCCTGTGTCCTCATGATGGTGATCATATGAAGGGTGCAGCAGAACACCATGAACTTGGACACCTGCTCCAGTGTTGACTGGAGGTCTCCCTCTGGCGATTCGGACAGTGGATGCATTACTTCATCACACTGATGGTCTGTTCCACCATGTTCCTGGTGACTTCATTGTTCACATTATACACATGTTAATTGTGTGATGTTGGGTGGTGGTGGGAGGAGGTTTGGGGGAGTAGAAACATGAGCTGTGTCTGGAGAGGGGTGGTTACATTTGTCTCCGAGGAGCCACATTCTGGTTCTGCATGGGGGCCCGATGTGTCGGGACGGGCTGACTGCTTCAGAATGAAGGGATGGTGGCTGCTGCCAGGATGGTGGACATTCACCAACATGATGTACTGGGCATGCTCACACACCAACTGTACATTAATGGAGTGAGAGTTCTTCCAGTTCCTGTACCTCTCCCCGTTGACATGGGGACACCGTAGAGACATCTCAAAAAACAGGAATGCAGCTATCCTCACAAAGCCAGGGGTCCCCTTATCCTGTTTCTCCCCGCTGAGGGAGAAAAAGGTGTATTAACTTCACCCAACATAGATGGCCTCTCTCACCTAGCGGATACATCAATGGACAGCACACATTCCTCACAACTACAGGCCAGATAGTCCAACATCAGTGGTGGGAAAGGTTTTAGAACAATTATCAGGGATAAAACCACAAGCATTTGAGAGGTTTGAGTTACTTCAGGATAGCCAGCATAGATTTACAAAAGGAAAGTCATGCTTGACTAATCTAATTGCACTTTTGATGATGTAACAGAGAAGGTTGATGAAGGGAATGTGATGGATGTTGTCTAGATTGGTTTGAACAATGTGTTTGATAAAGTGCCACAGAAAAGGTTAATTACCAACATTGAGTCAAATGGAATGGGAGGGTCAGTGTCCAATTGGATAAAAAAATGGTTTACATAGAGAAAACAGTGTGTCATAGTAAATGGGAGTTTTTCAGACTGAAAGGTGTTAGACAGTGGGTATTCCCCCAGGGCCAGTGCTCGGGCCACTGTTTAATTTTGCTGTGTATAAATGACTTGGATCTTGGAATACAGAGTAGAATTTCAAAATCCGCCTCTGATACCAAACATGGAGCTGTGACAAACAGGGAGTATGTTCAGAACCACCTGCAACAGGACATAGATACTGATTGGAATGAGCAGACGAGTGGCAGATGAAAGTGTGAGACAAGTGTGAGGTGATGCATTTTGTCAGAAAGGATAGGAAGGCAATATAGACTTAATAACAATGTTCTAAACAGTGTGCAGGAACAAAGAGACCTGTGGGTGTATGTGTATCCATCGTTTAAGGTGGCAGGACATATTGAGAGATTGGATAGTAAAATACATATAATCTTGGACTTCATACAGAGAGGTATTGAGTTCAAAAGCAGAGAAGTTATGATGAATGTTTAAAAATCTCTGGTTAGGTCTCAGCTGGACTACTGTGTCCAATTCTGGTCACCACACTTCAGAAAGATTATGAAGGTCCTTGGTGCTGAAGAGATTTAACAGGATGGTTCCAGGGATGGAGGATTTTAGTTCCAAGGTTAGGTTACACGATTATGACAGGTTTAGATAATTTAGACAATGACAAAGTGTTCCCATTAACTGATGGAAGAAAGACTAGGGACACAGATTGAAGGTTCTGGACAAGGGATGCAGGAGGAATATGAGGAAGAAGTGTTTTCTTTATGCAGCGGGTGTTAATGATCTGGAACTCACTGCCCACAAGTGCGTTAGAAGCAGAGACAATCATTGATTTCAAATGAAAGCTGGTGGAGACCTGAAGGAAATGAATTTGCTACAGGGATTGAGTGGGGGAGTGGGACTGACAGGATTGCTCCATGCAGAGCCAGCATGGATATGATGGGATGAATGGCCTCCTTCTATGTCCTAAATGACTCTATCAGTCTCTGTGACTCGATGTTGGATACGTCTCCTGCTCTTGTCTCGAAAGATCCAGATACAAAGAAGTTCAATTAAACTGTGACCTTAACATCCACTGACAGCTCCGTCCTCACCCTGGTGTGAGGCTCTAGGTCGTGTTACAGGAGGTGACACAGCTCTGTGACCACCTCCTAATTGAATCAGAGTCACCTCACACACTGCTCCTGGGTTAGGTGTAGGTAGGAAAAGTGCTCTTGGAAAACCCGGGGTTGGTAGGGCAGAGCCCCTTCCTCATCCATTCTTTCAGAGCATCCCCTCTCTGCAGCCTCTGCTCCATTTGTTGGTCATGTTACAGACCCAGAGACACTGTAACTACAGTCCCTATACCTTGTCCAGAGTTATAGAACATAGAACATAGAACATTGCAGCGCAGTACAGGCCCTTTAGCCCTCGATGTTGCGCCGACCTGTGAAACCATCTGACCTACACTATTCCAGTTTCATCCATAGGCCTATCCAATGACCACTTAAATGCCCTTAAATTTGGCGAGTCGACTACTGTTGCAGGCAGGGCGTTCCACGCCCCTACTGTTGGGTCAACAAATTCTCTGTCCTCCCTGAATGTCTGCAGCAGCTCACAACACAACCTCCAGAAAACTGTAAGATGGATACCTGGTCTTTTTAAATAACACTAGAGGGGGTTCCTCGTGCTGCTGAATGTATGTTCAGCTGAGAGTGACTGACACAGGCGGTCAGTGGACATGCACAGACCAAGTTTCAAAGACGTCCATCAAAGCTGCTGGAATGGCTGATTGACACCATATTCAGACCCTTCTTCACACTACAGACGCACACATGTTACACCCACGTTATCACCCCGGACAGCCTGGGTGTCCTGTACAATGTGCTGGATGTGACCGGCAGTGCAGCTCACACCATTTTATGGATCCGAACTTCCACAGCACCAGTGGAGCTGGAGAGATGAAATGTGTGGTCAGGGAGTGAGACAGAGGGAAAGAAACTCACTTTTAAAAGGGAATTAGAAAAAGACTTTAAGATGAACAAGCTTCAGGAATATTGGAAATGGACAGGGGATTGGGATAATCAGAGGGGTGAGTACATGAGGGATTTGATCACACGAGTGAGAATATTAAAATTGAGGTGTTACTGGACCAAGAGCCAATGTAGATCAGTGAGCACAGGAATGTTGGGTGAACAGAATTTAGTGTAAATTAGAAGGTGGCAGCAGAGTTTTGGATGACCACAGGTTTACAGAGAGTAGGTTATGGGAGAGCAGCCAGGAGTGAGTTAGAATAGTTAAGTCTCGAGGTAACAGTCAAGTCTTCCAACCAAAATGGACAGTTTGATCTTTTCCCACATTATACTCCATTTGCCAGTTCTTTGACCACTCATTTAACCTTTCCTAATCCCTTTGTAGCCTCCTTATGTCCTCTTCAGAACTTACCTTCTTACCAATCTTGGAGTCATTAGCAAATTTCGAAAGCATACCTTCGGTCTATTCATCAAAGTTTTTTGTATCAATTGTAAAAAGTTGAGGCCCCAGCACTGATCATGATGGCACACCACTTGCCGCAGCTTGCGAACCAGAAAGTAACCCATTTATGCCTACTCTGTTTCCTGTTAGCTAGCCAATCCTCTATCCATGCCAATTATGTTACCCCCTACACGATGGGATTTTATTTACCACAATGACGTTTGATGTGGTACGTTATCAAATGCCTTCTCTAAATCTAAGTACAGTAAATCCACCAGTTCCCCTTTATCCACAGTTCATGTTACTTCTTCAAAGAACTCCAGTATATTGGTTCAACATGATTTCCCTTTCACAAAACCATGTTGACTCTGCCTGATCACCTTGATTTTTTTCTACGTGCCCTGCTATAACGTCTTTAATAATAGCTTCTAACATTTGATCCATAACTGAAAGCCATTCTCACCTGCCACAGGTCGTATGTACACAATGTCTCTTCTGATGTTGTGCTGTATTTGAACTGTTACTCCTCAATAGAGTCATAGAATTATAGAGATATACAGCACAGAAACAGAACCTTCAGCCCATTGTGTCTGTGCTGGCCATCAAGCACCGAACTATTCTAATCCCAATTCCCAGCACTTGGCCTGTAGCCTTGTATGCTATGGCGTTTCATGTGCTCATCTAAATACTTCTGAAATGTTGTGAGGGTAGCTGCCCGGACCATCTCTTAAGGCAGTGTGTTCCAGATTCGAACCACCCTCTGGGTGAAAATTACTTTCCTCAAATCCCTTCTAAACCTCCTGCCTCTTACCTTAAATCTATTCCCCCTGGTTATTGACCCGTCCACTGAGGGAAAAAAGATTCTTCATGTCTAACCTATCAATGCCCCTCATTATGTTGTATACCTCAAAAATGACACCCCTCATCCTTTTCTGCTCTAAGGAAAACAACCCTAGCCTTTTCTGTCGCTCTTCACAGCTGAAATGCTCCAGCCCAGGCAACATCCTGGTGAATCTATTCTGCACCCTCTCCTTTGCAATCACCTCCTTTCGATAGTGCAGCAACCACAACTATACACAGTACTCCAGTTGTAGCCTAACTGGAGTTTTATACTGCTCCATCATAACCTACCTACTCTTATATTCTACGCCTCGGCTAATAAAGGAAGGTGTCCCATACGTCTTCCTGACCGCATTGTCTACCTGTGCTGCTACCTTCAGTGATCAATGGACAAGTACACCTAGGTCCCTCTGACCTTCAATACTTCCTCGGGTCCTACCATCCATTGTATATTTCCTTCTATTGTTCGCCCCCCTCAAATGTATCACCTCACACTTCTCAGGATTAAATTCCATTTGCCACTCCTCTGCCCATCTTACCAGCCCATCTACAGCGTCCTGTAATCTAAGGCTTTCCTCCTCACTATTTACAACACCACCAATTTTCGTGTCAGCTGCGAACTTACTGATCAGTCCTCATATATTCACGTCTAAATCATTAATGTACACTACAAACAGCAAGAGTCCCAGCACCGATCCCTGCAGTACACCACTGGTCACAGGCTTCCACTCGCAAAAACAAATCTTGACAATCACCCTCTGCCTCCCACCGCTAAGCCAATTTTGGATCCAATTTGCCAAATCGCCCTGGATCCCATGGGCTCTTACCTTCTTAACAAATCTCCCATGCGGGACCCTATCAAAAGCCTTACTGAAGTCCATATAGACTACTGCTTTACCCTCATTTAAACCCCTAGTCACCGCCTCGAAAATAATCTATCAATTTAGTTAGACAGGAACTCCCCTTGACAAAGCCATGCTGACTATTCCTGATTAATCCCTGCCTCTCCACGTGGAGATTAATCCGGTCCCTCCGAATTTTTTCCAATGGTTTCCCTGCAAAAAATTGCTTGTGACTCTTCGACCTCCTTTCTGTTAATCAGTGACCCTCGATCAGATCTTACAGTGGTGTAGGAGTGGCAACAGAGTTCCTGCCTCCCTTTTATATGATTTTTCAGGGTGGAAGATGAAGAGATGAAATGTGTGGTCAGGGATAGAGACAGGGGGAAAGAAACCCACCTTTATAAAGGGAATTAGCAAAAGAATTTAAGATGAACAAGTTTCAGGAATATTGGAAATGGACAGGGGATTGGGATAATCAGAAGGACGAGGACATGGAGGGATTTGATCTCATGGTTGGAATATTAAAATTGAGGTGTTACTGGACCAAGAGCCAATGCAGGTCAGTGAGCACTGGGATGTTGGGTGAACAGAATTTGGTGTAAATTAGAAGATGGCAGCAGAGTTTTGGATGACCACAAGGGACAAGGTTACAGAGAGTAGAATGTGGGAAACAAGCCAGCAGTGTGCTGGAATAGTCAAATCTCGAGGTAACTAAGGCATGGATGAGGTTTTCAGCAGCCGATGAGCTCAGCTCTCTCCTTCTCTCTTTCTCTATCTCTCCCTCTCTCTCTCTGTCGCCCTCACTTGCTCTATCCCACGCTCAGAATCTTCAATGTTTCAATCAAGTCGCCCCTTACTCTTCTAAACTCCAGCTGATATAAGCCTAGCCTGTCCGGCCTTTCCTCATAAGACAGTCCGCCCATATTCATCTAATAAACCTTCTCTGAACTGTTTACAACGCATTTACATGCTTCCTTAAATAAGGAGACCAGTACTGAACACAGAATTCCAGATAATGTCTCACCAATGCCCTCCCTACCTTTGTATTCAATTCCTCTCACAATAAATGATAACATTATATTAGCTTTCCTAATTACTTTCTGAACCGACATACTAACCTTATGCAATTCATACACCAGGACACCCAGATACTCCTGCATCTCAGAGTTCTGCAATCCCTCACCATTCAGATAATATGCTTAGTTTAATTTCATTATTACTACCAATATGGACAATTTCACATTTCCCCACATTCCACTCCATTTCCCAGATCTTTGCCTTCTCACTCAATCTATCTATGTCCGTTTGCAGCCGCCTTATGTCCTCTTCAGAACTTTGTTTCATCAACAGATTTACCAACCACACCTTCGGTCCTTGCATCTAATTCATTTAAACAAACTGTACAAAGTTGAGGCCCCAGCACTGATACCTGTGGCACCCCACTCGTTACATCCTGCCAACCAGAAAATTACCCATTTATGGCTGCTGTCTGTTTCCTGTTAGCTAACCAAACGTCTATCCATGGCAATGTGTTACCCCCTACACCATGAGCTTTTATTTTTCGCAATGACCTTTGATGTGGCACCTTATCAAATGCCTTCTGGAAATCTAGTACAGTACATCCACCAGTTCCCCTTTATCCACAGCACATGTTACTTCTTCAAAGAACTCCAGTTAATTGATTAAACGTAATTTCCCTTTCACAAAACCATGTTGACTTTGCCTAATCACCTTGAATTTTTCGACCTGCCCTGTTATAACATCTTTAATAATAGCTTCTAAAAAACTAATTCACAGCCAGAAAGCCTTTTTCATATGTCACAGATTGTTTCTCTACTGTGTTTATTCTGATTTTGTGCTGTATTTGAACTGTCACTCCTCAATAAACTGCTTGTGACCCTTTGACCTGCTTTTTGGGTGATCTCTGACCCTAGATCAGACCTTACAGTGGTGTAGGAGACGGAACACAGACATCAGGATGATAGGCTTGGTTTACTTGGTTTGTGAAAAATAGTAAACTCAGTTGAGTGATGAATGAGGAGGAGATTTGGCAACAAAAAGAGTTTACACTCAATCAAACGTGTGTGTTCATCACTAAGAGCGTGGGTGGGGGGGGGGGGGGGGGAGGACTTTCAGAGAGTTTTGAATAAAAAAAGCCAGAAATACAATCTCACTCGCATATCACAGGAAACAGTCAATTGATAACCTGGTAGAGAAGAAAAACAGGCACGCCTGGGGAGACGGACATACTAAGGATTTTCGAGGTGTATGATGGGAATTACGATTTTATTCTCAATGGAATATCTGAGGATGTCCAGAAATACAAATTTAAGCAAAAAAAGGGCTGAGATAAGTTGGTCAATGGGGCACATCTGTGTACCTGAACAGAAAGTGCTGGAAATACTCAGTGGGTCTGGCAGCATCGGTGCAGAGAGAAACAGAGTTAATGTTTCAGATCTGTGACCCTTCATCAGAACTGGTAAACGTTAGAAATGTTGATGTACAAGCTGGAGATAGTGAGACCATGGACCTCCTGCTTTCCATTCCACCCCCAATCCTTCACCTCAAACCTCCCCTTCTGATTTTATACTTTCCAATTATAACCCAATACGACCAACTTCCCAGCCACAGCAGCTCCAGGAGACAGAAAGAGAGCAGCAAAAGAGCACTAAAGCCCCATCACTTGGTCTGATGCTCACAGCCACCAGATCAAATACTTACAGTGCGTGTACCTTAGAGGCTGGTATAGAGTCAGAATCTGCATGTGGTGAGTCACCGAGCACGAGTGAGCTGCAGCCAGGCCAGGGGGAAAGGATAGTTCATGTGTCAGATCACAGGAGGGTGAGGTCACAAACGAGTTATAATACACAGGACTCAGATGTGAACATTGCTGGAGCTGCTGCCCATGTCGAGGTGGTGCAGTCTGAATCCGAGTCCTCAAGGCCTAGAGCAGCTCGAGGAAGTCCTGCAAGGCCATCTGCAGTCACCCCAGTGAAAGTCAGCAGCCTTCCACCAGCCATGCTGCAGTCACTGGGAAACACTGTGTAGGAGCAGTAGGCAGGTTGAGGGAACCCACAGGACAGGGACTAAGGGAATACACAAGGGGTAATAGTTCAGTTTTGTTTGTATATTTGCATGTGTTGCTGGATAAAGACGATCATGAAAAACATTTTGTTGGTGTTTATATTGCAGGATGCTTACCTCGGGGACGCTGTGATGGGGCATCTCAGATGGATGTAATGGTGGAGAAGAGGGGGATCCATGGTGGGAAAGGGAAGTTGTCCTCTGGGAACTGGAATCTTAGCAGCGTCTCTACGACAGCCTTTCCGGTTTGAAATCATCCAGGAAATATCCTCCTTGCCTCCTCCTCCTCCTACTGAGTTAGCCTGCGGATTCCTGGTGCCAAAGCCTGTGTCCTCATGATGGTGCTGATGTGAAGGGTGCAGCAGAACACCATGAACTTGGACACCTGCTCCAGTATGTACTGGAGGGCTCCCCACGAGCGGTTCAGACATCTGAAGCATTGCTTCACCTGGTGGTTTTGTGTGGAGGAGGGGAGTGTCTAGAGTTTAGAGGTCATGAGCCACATTCGGGTTCTGCAGGGGGGCCCGATGTGTTGGGACCGGCTGACTGCTTCAGAATGAAGGTACAGTGGCTGCTGCCAGTACAGTGGACATTTACCAAGATGATGTACTGGGCATGCTCACACACCAACTGTACATTAATGGAGTGAGAGCTGTACCAGTTCCTGTACCTCTCCCCGTTGCCTTGGGGACCCCGCAGAGACACCTAGACCATCAGGAATCCCGTTATCCTGACAAAGCCACGGGATCTCTCACCTGCTTCTCCCTGCTGAGAGAGCAAGCAGTATAATTCAGCTCACCCGACATAGATGGCCTCCGTCACACAGCAGATACATGAATGGACAACAGAGAGAGAGATAATGGATACGTCACCCGCTCTTGTCTGGAAAGATACAGATAAGAACATAATAACATAAGAAGTAGGAGCAGGAGTAGGCAATTCAGCCCCTCGAACCTGCTTCGCCATTCAATATGATCATGGCTGATCTCATCTCGGTCTCAACTCCACTTTCCTGCCCGTTCTCCATATCTCTTCAACCCATTACTAATTAAAAATCTGTCTATCGCCTCCTTAAATTTACTCAATGTCCCGGCATCTATTGCACTCCGGGTAGTGAATCCCACAGACACACGACCCTTTCAGAGACGAAATTTCTCTTCATCTCTATTTTAAATCCTTATCCCTTATCCTAAAACAATGACCTCTCATTCTAGGTTGCCCCTCAAGAGGAAACGTCTTCTCTGTGTCTACTTTGTCAATCCCCTTAACCATCTTCTCGGCCTCAATTAGATCGACTCTCATTCTTCTAAACTCCATAGAGTAAAGGCATAAAGAGCTCAATCTCTCTTCATAAGACAAACCCCTCCTCCCTGGACTCTCCAGTGACTCTCCTCTGATCTGCCTCCAGTGCAACTGCATGCATCCTCAAGTCAGGAGACTAAAACTATACACAATACTCCAGGTGCGGTCTCATTAATGCCTTGTACAGTTGCAGCAGCACTTTCCTACTTTTATATTCTATTCCATTAGCAAGAAATACCAAAATTCAATTTGCCTTCCTTTTCACCTGCTGTACCTGCAAACTAGCTTTCTGCGATTCATACACGAGGACAACCAGATCCTTCTGCACCGAAGCACTCAGAAGTTTATCTCCATTTAGATAATAATTTGCCTTTCTATTCTTCCGACCAAAATGGATAACCTTACACTTATCCACATTAAACTCCATCTGCCAAATTTTCGTTCATTCACCTAACCTATCCATATCAATTTGTAAATTTCTTATTTAATTATTGCAACATACTATCCCACCTATTTTAGTGTCATCTGGAGATTTGGCTATAGTAACTTCTATCCTTGCATCCAAATCATAAATATATATTGTAAATAGCAGGGGCCAAGGACCAAATCCTGTGGTACCCCACCAGTTACATATTGCCAACCAGAAAAAGATCCATTTATCCCGACTCTCTGTTTTCTGTTGGTTAGCCAATCCTCTATCAAAGTTAATAAATTGCCCCTGAACTCATGTGATCTTACCTTCTGTATTCACCTTTTGTGCGGCACTTTATCAAATGTCTTCTGGAAATCCAGATATACTACATCTACAGGATCACCATTTTCCACTTTTCTTGTCACAGCTTCGATGAACACTAGCAAATTCGTCAAATAGGATTTCCCCTTCATAAAACCATGCTGACTCTGATGGATTGCGTTTTGACTTTCTAAACGTCCTGTTATTACTTCCTTAATAATGGGTTCTAACAATTTCCCAACGATAGATGTTAAACTAACAGGTCTATAGTTTCCTACTTTCTGCCTCCCTCCCTTTTTGAATAAGGGCGTTATATTAGCTTTTTTCCAATCCACTGGAAACTTTCCCGCATCCAGCGAATTTTAGAATATTGTAACCAATGGATCCATTATCTCTGCTGCCACTTACTTTAAGACACTCTGATGCAGGCCATCAGCCCCTGGGTACTTGTCTGCCTTCAATTCCAATAGTTTGCTCTGCACTTTTTACCTAGTAATGATGATTGTTCTAAATTCCTCTCTTTCTATAACCTCTGCATTACCTGTTACTATTTAGATGGTACTGGTGTCCTCCACCGTGAAAACTGAGGAAAAATACTGATTTAGTGTCTCCACCATTTCTGTGTTCCCCTCTATCAACTTCCCAGTCTCATCCTCCAAGGGATCAACATTCACTTTAGCCACTCTCTTACCTTTTATATACTTAAAGAAGTTTTTACTATCCGTTTTTATATTTTGCTCTAGTTTTCTTTCATAATTTATCTTTGCTCTTTTTATTACTTTTTTAGTAACCCTTTGTTGATCATTAAAAATTTCCCAATCTTCCAGCCTGCCACTGGCCTTTGCAATATGGTATGCCTTAGATTTTGTCTTTACGTTATCCTTAACTTCCTTGCTTAGCCATGGATGTTTTCCCCCCTCCTAGAATATTTCTTCCTCTCTGGAATATATTGTAGTTGGGAGGAATTGAAAATCTCCTTCAACATCTGCCACTGCTCATCAACTGTCCTACCTTTTAGTCTTCCTGCCCAGTCCACTAGGGCTAAATCTGTACTCATGCCGATGTAATTACCTTTGTTTATGGATCTAATAGTTGGATACAGAGACTTACCAGGGCCACCAATAATAGCGAGGATGGGGTAGTAAACCGTTTGAATCATCTTCAGAGCATAATAGATCCGCGCTTCTAATGTCATCCGAAAATACTCAGCTGTAACCAGGCCAAACCAATAATACGTACTCCTGCTGTCCATTGTTGTAACATTCCAATCTATTGTTCCCAGATTCTGACCCATTGTTGGAACATTGAAATCTATTGTCCTCAGATTCTGACCCATTATTGTAACATTTCAATCTATTGTCCTCAGATTCTGACCCATTGTGGTAACATTCCAATATATTGTCCTCAGATTATGACCCATTATTGTAACATTTCAATCTATTGTCCTCAGATTCTGACCCATTGTTGTAACATTCCAATCTATTGTTCCCAGATTCTGACCCATTGTTGGAACATTGAAATCTATTGTCCTCAGATTATGACCCATTATTGTAACATTTCAATCTATTGTTCTCAGATTCTTACCCATTGTTGTAACATTCCAATCTATTGTCCTCAGATTCTGACCCATTGTTGGAACATTCCAATCTATTGTCCTCAGATTCTGACCCATTGTTGGAACATTCCAATCTATTGTCCTCAGATTCTGACCCATTGTTGGAACATTCCAATCTATTGTCCTCAGATTCTGACCCATTGTTGGAACATTCCAATCTATTGTCTTCAGATTCTGATCCATTGTTGTAACATTCCAATCTATTGTTCTCAGATTTTGATCGATCGTCTTTCTCTCTCTCTCTCTTTCTGCAGCCACGGATCCCTGTTAGTGCCGGGGTTGATGCTCCCACTGACACTATGATTTAACACATTGAAAGGAGTCCCTTATTAATAGAAGAGGGAAACCCTCCAGTGACACAATTATAGTCCGTAGTGACTGACATTAATTACAGTCAATGAACAAACAAGTTCAGTTAATCTCTTTCAATCCAATACTTTTTGTACCACAATAGTGTAGAAGTGTTCCTCAGTCTAGATGGGAGATACGAGGTGAGTTGAGGGAGGGAATGGTGGAAAAAGCAGAGGCATTGGCTGGAAGCTTTCAATCCTCCTTGGATCTGGGAGTGATGGCAGGGGACTGCAGGGTTGTCTATGTTACACCCTGCTTATAAAATGAGACATTAGATAAATCCTGTAGCTACTGACCAGTCAGTCTAATGTCGGTGGTTGGAAATTTCTAGAGGCCATAAGCCTGTACAAAATATATCATTCTTGGAAAAACATGGGATAATAAATGACAAACAGCACGGGTAAGTAATGACCAATCACGTCCGATAATCTTGATCAAGTTCATTGATGACATAACTGTGAGTGTTGTTGAGGATAGTGTGTTTCATGTTATGTATAAGGACTTTCAAAAGGCCTGTGATCAAATGACATTTCATAGACTTGTTATGAGAAATATAACACATGGAATATTTTGACAGTGATAGTGTGAATATGACACTGACTCAGGGACAGAAAGCAGAGAGACGTGGTGAACAGACTTTGTTCAAACTGGGGGAGGGGGAGTATAAATTGCTGTTTCTCAGGGGTCAGTTTTAGCATCAGTGCTCTTCCTGACATGTAGATACATATACAAGTAATAGAGACTTATATGCAAAAAAACATAATTTCAACGCTTGAAGATGACATGAAACTCATAAGTACGGGTGGCAAAGACGCAGACCACAGAATTATCCAACATCACAGACTTTGTTTATTTTTAATTTATTCTGGACTCCAATCCAAATACAAATTTATTTCTCACTGTATACTTCATTTGAGTGATTTGCCTGTGAGCTTGTGCATGAATGTCTAACGTATATTTTTATTATTTTATTTAGATTCATTTTAGATTTTAAATTACAATAAACTCACTTCTTGATTAAACTTAAGAAAACCTGTCTGATTGGTTCTTTCACGATCACAGTAAAGGTAAAAGGTAAAATACTCACTGAGGTGGTCAGCATGTCCAATGCTAAAAAGGACTAAATCCCATTGTGATCAAAGAAAAGATAGGACAAGAGGGGAGCCTGGAACCCCTCCTCACCTGGCTGTATCAGAAATGTGGAGGTTCTAGTTATTGCAACGCAATGACAAACGAGAAATTGGAAGTGTCATAGAGTCACAGAGTTATAGAGAAAAGGAACAGGCCCTTCGGCCCACTGTGTCTGTGCTGGCCAACAAGCCTATCCATTCTAATCCCATCTTCCAGCACCTGGCCCGTAACCTTGTACGCTATGGCGTTTCAAGTGCTCATCGACATAATTCGTAAATGTTGTGGAGGGTTCCTGCCTCTGAAGCCCCTTCAGGCAGTGTGTTCCAGATTCCAAATACCCTCTGGGTGATTTTTCTTCCCCTCAAGTCCCCTCTCAACCTCCTGCCCCTTAATTTAAATCAATGCACCCCGGTTATTGACACCTCCGCTAAGGAAAAGGTTTTTTCCTATCTACCCTATCCATACCCTCATAATTTTTCGTGCTTTCTGTCTCTGTCCCTTTTTTAAATAAAGAATTTACATTCCCAATAAAGGAATTACATACAGAGTGAAGTAACTCGGTACAGGTTAAAACCCCTCTCTGTTGAAAAGTTGTGTAATGTCGCTGGACAGTTAGGGATTATTCTCCGTCCAAAAGATTGGAAACCCGAAATCCTAAGACTTGTGGCCAACCATTTTTTATTTGCAGCAGAAAATTCAAACAGGGTTAGAATCACTGACAGATAGAGTCATGTTAGCTAAGGTAAAACTAGAACAGAAAAGACTAGAATTAGAATTCTAGAGAGAGCGAGAAAGAGCAGAGCGTCAAGAAAGAGAAAAAGTAAGAGTGTTCCAGAAGGAGAAGGAGGAAAGGGAGTTAAGGTGGCTCAAACAACTAGAGGAAGTCCCAGTCCACCCACTGAAGGCACAGCTAGTGAAGGAGCAACCCATAGTTCAGGACCATGTGCTGAGCTCTTAATGTTCTCCCAGTTAGTTCCAAATTTCAATGAGGAGGATGTGTCAGAATTTTTCATCAGTTTTGAAATGCTTGCAAAGCCGCTGAAATGACTGACCGAGAGCTGGACACTGTTTTTACCAAGTAGAATAACAGGAAAAGTCCATGAGGTTTATTCACTGTTGCCAGATGAAAGTTCATCACATTATGAGATGGATAAAAATGGTATCCTGGGTGCATATGAGATAGTATCAGAAGTTTACTGTAAAACATTCCGAACCCTGGGAAAGCAGCCTGACTAAACTGACCTCGAGTTTGAAAGAGTTAACCAGCTTCCGAACATAGGAACATAGGAGCTGAAGTAAGCCATTCAGCCCATCGAGCCTGCTCCACCATTCAATATGATCATGGTTGATCATCCAATGCCTTTTCCCCCACATTATCCTCATATCCCTTTTTGTCAGTGGTATTTATAAAACTGTCAATCACTACTTTAAACATGCTCAATGACTGAGCTTCCACAGCTCTCTGGGGTAGAGAATTTCAAAGATTCAGAACCATCTGAGTAAAAGAAATGTCTCCTCATCTCTGTCCTAAGTGGCTTCTCTTTTATTTTGAAATTATGTCTGCTATTTCTGGACTCCCGAACCAGGGGAAACATCTTAGCTGCATCTACCCTGTCTATCCCTTTAAGCATTTTGTAGGTTTCAATGAGATCACCTCTCATTCTTCGAAACTCTAGAGAATACAGGCCCAGCTTCCCCAATCTCTCTTCATAGGACAGTCCCACCATCCCGGGAAGAAGTCTGGTGAACCTTCTTTGCACTCCCTCTGTGGTCATAATATCCTTCCTCAGGTAAAGAGACCAGAACTGTGCACAGCACTCCATCTGCGGTCTAACAAAGTTTCTAGACAATTGTAGCAAGACTTCACTACTCAAATCAACTCGTGATAAAGGCCAACATACCATTTGCCTTCCTAATTGCTTGCTGCACCTGCATGTTAGCTTTCAATTACGTATAATGAGGATATCCAGGTCCCTTAGTACATCTACACTTTCTAATCTCTCACCAATTAGAACACTCTGCACATCTATTCATCCTACCACCGTGGCTAACTTCACATTTTTCCACATTATATTCCATCTGCCATGTTTTTACCCACTCACTACGTCTGTCCAAATTTCCTTGAACCCACTTTGCATCTTCCTCACAACACACATTTCCACCTAATTTTGTGTCATCTGCGAACTTGAAATATTACTTTGGTCCCAATATCCAAATCATTGATAGATATTGTGAACAGCTGGGGCCCAAGCACAGATCCCTGCGGTACTCCATTAGTCACAGCCTGCCAAAGCAAGAATGGCCCATTTATTCCTGCTCTCTGTTTCCTGCCTGTTTACCAATCCTTACTGCTAGTCAGTATATTACCTCCGATCCCATGTTCTTTAACTTTGCTGACCAACATACTGTGGGGAACTTTATCAAAAGCTTTCTGAAAATCCACCGACTCCCCTTCTCTATTTTGTTCGTGACATCCAAAAAATAAAAACCAACAGGTTCATCAAGCATGATTTCCCATTCATAAATCCATGTTGACTCTGCCCAATCAGATCTATTTATCGCATAATTTAGAATAGATTCTAACATGTTCCCTAGTACTGATGAAATGCTAACCACGTGGGCTTTCGCCTGGTGCTCCGGTTTCCTCCCACAGCCAAAGACTTGCAGGTGATAGATAAATTAGCCATTATAAATTACCCCTAGTGTAGGTAGGTGGTAGGGAATATGGTATTACTGTAGTGTTAGCATAAATGGGTGGTTGTTGTTCCCAATTTTCTCTTTCCCTCCCTTCTTAAACAGTGGGATGAGATTTGCTACCTTCCAATCTGCAGGAAGCGTTCCGGAAGTGATAGAATTTTGAACGATGATCACCAATGCATGAACAATCTCCATTACTACTTCCTTCAACGCTCTGGGATATAGAATATCAGATCCTGGATAATTGTCAAACATCAGCCCTACTAATGTCTCCAATACAAACTTCTCACTAATACCAATTTCCTTCAATTCTTCATTCTCCCAATCCCTTGGATCTCTAATTCTGGGAGATTTCTTGTATCTTCCTCAGTGAAGACAGACACAAAATATTTTTTTGTTTAGTTTAGAGATACAGCACTGAAACAGGCCCTTCGGCCCACCGAGTCTGTGCCGACCATCAACCTCTCATTTTATACTACACTAATCCCATATTCCTACCACATCCCCACCTGTCCCTATATTTCCCTACCACCTACCTATACTAAGGGCAATTTATAATGGTCAACTAACCGACCAACCTGCAAGTCTTTTGGCTGTGGGAGGAAACCTGAGCACCCGGAGAAATCCCACGTAGACGCAGGAAGAACTTGCAAACTCCACACAGGCAGTACCCAGAATTGAACCTGGGTCGCTGGAGCTCAGAGGCTGCGGTGCGAATCACATTTCACTTCTCTGTCATTTCTCAATTCCCCATTATAAATTCTCCTGACTCTGCCTGTAATAGCCCTACATTTGTCTAAGCTAAACATTACCATTTTATGAACCAATAGTAGATTTCCAGTCTGTTTTGGTGCTTACTTTTGACCAGTGGATACAGAAGATCAGGATACAGCCCACATATATAAATCTCAGAGCAGTGATCCATCTCGAAGAGTTCACAAACTCGCTCTCCCTCCCATTAAAACACACACAGAGGAACAGAAGGTTCAAAGAGCCAGGCAGGTTGCACTTCTGGCTGATGAATTTTCCCTTGTATACAAGGCCTTAGCCCCAAAGGGAAACCCTTCCCTAGTAACCCCAAAGACCCGAGAATAAAAGGTGGGAGGCTGATCGGACCCTGAACAGCCATGGGCAAGAAGGAAAAGCTGGACACACGGGAGCCCTTCCTCAGGCCAAATAGGACGGTACTGACAGCAGGAGTAACAGCCGAAGCCATGTGTGTTTCCATTGTAATGAGGCAGATCACCGTCATGCTGACTGGTGGAAGTGTCGGGAAAACCTGTAAGATTAATGAGAGTCCTGATTACCACCTACCGCCCTCCTCAGCTAATGACTCAGTACTCCTCCATGTTGAACACCACTTGTAAGAAGCACTGAGGGTAGCAAGGGCACAAAATGTACTCTGGGTGGGGGACTTCAATGTCCATCACCATGAGTGGCTCAGTCGCACCACTACTGACCAAGCTGGCCGAGTCCTAAAGGACACAGCTGCTAGACTGGGGCTGCGGCAGGTGGTGGGGGAACCAACACGAGGGAACAACATACTTGACCTCGTCCTCACCGATCCGCCTGCCACAGATGCATCTGTCCATGACAGTATTGGTAGGAGTGACCACTGCATAGTCCTTGTGGAGACGAAGTCCCGCCTTCAGATTGAGGATACCGTCCATTGTGTTGTGTGGCACTATCACCGTGCTAAATGGGACAGATTTCCAACAGATCTAGCAATGCAAAACTGGGCATCCATGAGGCGCTGTGGGCTATCAGCAGCAGCAGAATTGTACTCAACCACAATATGTAACCTCATGGCCCGGCATATCCCCTACTCTACCATTACCATCAAGCCAGGATACCAACCCTAGTTCAATGAAGAGTGCAGGAGGGCATGCCAGGAGCAGCACCAGGCATACCTCAAAATGAGGTGTCAACCTGGTGAAGCTACAACACAGGACTACTTGCATGCCAAACTGCGTAGAGCTAAGCGATCCCATAAACAACGGATCCGATCTCAGCTCTGCAGTCCTGCCACATCCAGCCGTGAATGGTGGTGGACAATTAAACAACTAACTGGAGGAGGTGGCTCCACAAATATCCCCATCCTCAATGATGGGGGAGCCCAGCACATCAGTGCAAAAGATAAGGCTGAAGCATTTGCAACAATCTTCAGCCAGAAGTGCCGAGTTGATCCATCTTGGCCTCCTCCTGAAGTCCCCAGCATCACAGATGCCAAACTTTAGCCAATTCGATTCACTCCACGTGATATCCAGAAACGACTGCAGTGAATGGATACTGAAAAAGCTATGGGGCCTGACAATATTCCGGCAATAGTACTGAAGACCTGTGCTCCAGAACATGCTGCGGCCCTAGCCAAGCTGTTCCAGTACAGCTACAACACTGGCATCTACCCTGCAATGTGGAAAATTACCCAGGTATGTCCTGCACACAAAAAACAGGACCAATCCAACCCGGCCAACTACCGCCCCATTAGCCTCCTCTCAATCATCAGTAAAGTGATGGAAGGTGTCATCAACAGTGCCATCAAGCGGCACTTGCTTAGCAACAACCTGCTCAGTGATGCTCAGTTTGGGTTCCAACAGGGCCACTCATCCTGATCTCAATACAGCCTTGGTTCAAAAATGGACAAAAGAGCTGAACTCAAGAGGTGAGGTGAGAGTGACTGCCCTTGACATCAATGCAGCATTTGTCCGAGTATGGCATCAAGGAGCCCTAGCAAAACTGAGGGCAATGGGAATCAGGGGGAAAACCCTCCGCTGGCTGGAGTCATACCTAGCGCAAAGGAAGATGATTGTGGTTGTTGGAGGTCAATCAGCTGAGCTTCAGGACATCACTGCAGGATTACCTCAGGGTACTGTCCTGGGCCCAACCATCTTCAGCTGCTTCATCCATGACCTTCCTTCAATCATGAGGTCAGAAGTGGGGATGTTCGTTGATGATTGCACAATGTTCAGCACCATTCGCGACTCCTCAGATACTGAAGCAGTCTGTGTAGAAATGCAGCAAGACCTGGAAAATATCCAGGCTCGGGCTGATAAGTGGAAAGTAACATTCGCGCCACACAAGTGCCAGGCAATGAGCATCTCCAAGAAGAGAGAATCTAACCATCTGTCCTTGACATTCAATGGCATTACCATCGCTGAATCCCCCACTATCAACATCCTAGGGGCTACCATTGACCAGGAGCCGAACTGGAGTAGCCATATAAATACCGTGGCTACAAGAGCAGGTCAGAGGCTAGGAATCCTGAGGCGAGTAACTCACCTCCTGACTCCCCAAAGCCTGTCCACAATCGACAAGGCACAAGTTAGGAGTGTGATGGAATACTCTCCACTTGCCTGGATGGGTGCAGCTCCAACAACACTCAAGAAGCTTAACACCATCCAGGACAAAGCAGCCCGCTTGATTGGCACCCCATCTACAAACATTCACTCCCTCCACAACCGACGCACAGTGGCAGCAGTGTGTACCATCTACAAGATGCACTGCAGCAATGCACCAAGGCTCCTTAGACAGCACCTTCCAAACCCGCGACCTCTACCAACTAGAAGGACAAGGGCAGCAAATACATGGGAACACCACCATCTGCAAGTTCCCCTACAAGTCACACACCATCCTGACTTGGAATTTTATCGCCGTTCCTTCACTGTCGCTGGGTCAAAATCCTGGAACTCCCTTCCCAATAGCACTGTGGGTGTACCTACCCCATATGGACTACTGCAGTTCAAGCAGGCAGCTCACCACCACCTTGGCAAGGGCGATTAGGGTTGGGCAATAATTGCTGGCCTGGCCAGCCACGCCCACATTCTGTGAATGAATATATTTTTTTAAATGTCCACCAGATCAGTGCAGGAAAACGGGCCCTGATGGAAATCACAGCAGATCAGGCTGTGCCTTTAACTGTGGCAGTCAGACCCAGTAAACCTACCACTGAGAGTGCAGGAAATCTTAACAAAATCCCTGAGAGTTACCAGGAATTATAATCCCAAGGAAAAGTGACCCCATCTACCTTGAGTGAGGCAAGCAAGCCCATAGTCATACTAAGGGATACAGGGGCAACCCAATCCCTTCTGCTGGGAAAAGGAATGACCTTTCTTCGATAGTGTAGTGAATGCTAAAGAGTTAGTGAATTGTATCGGAAGACAGTATATGTCCATAACTTTATAACGACTGCACTTGGAGTGTGTCCCAGTTTCAGGACCGGTAACCATGGGGATTGTACCTAGTTTACCGATGGATGGGTCGACCTGCTCCTGGATAATGATCTGACAGGGGAAAAGGTGCCAGCTTCCCCGGTAGTTCTCGAGAGACTAAGATAACGCAGGGAGACATGAGCAGTTACAGGATAAGGCCCCTGACATTCTCCCTGATTGTGTGGTGACACGGTCCACGGCCAAACAATCCCTGAACTGACACTGTAGATGGATGACCCGACTGCCTGGCTGTCTGCAACCTTCTTTGGGAAGTTAGAGAACAGAAAGGATTTGCTAAACAGATCTTCCTTAGTTGAGGCTCAATCCCCCGACCCTGTGTTAAAAAATAGCACGGACTGTCCAAACCAAAACTGAAGCAGAGGGAATTGCAGAGTGCTACTATTTAAGGAACGAGGTGCTGATGAGGAAGTAGAGACCTCCTCACAGACCTGCGGATGAAGAGAGGACAGTGGTTCACCAGATAGTGGTGCCGCTGAGGTCCCTTAAAAAAATATTAAGAATGGCCGACGAACTTCCAATGACTGGACATGTCAGTGTATGAAAAATCGAAGCCGCATAAGACAGCATTTTGACTGGCCACAACTCCACAAAGATGTGGTGGAGTTCTGTAAAACTAGTCACATGCGCTAGGTGGTGGGGAAGCCCCAACCTGCAATAAAATCTGCACCCAAATTCATCTACCAGCTTTTGGGGAACCCTTCAGCAGAGTGCTGGTGGATTTTGTGGGACACCTGCTGAAAACAAAACGGGACTACCAGTATCTTCTCACCATTATGGATGTGGTGACCTGATTCCCAGAGGCCATTCTCCCGAAGAGCTATCTCTGCCAAGGTAGTGGTGGAGGGGCTAACCCAATTCTTTACCCGATAATGGGCTGCCTGCTGAGATCCAGTTGGATCAGGGCACACATTTTATGTCCAGTATTTTTGAAAAGGTCATGGGCAATCTGGACATAACCCAGCTAAGGTCCTTAGCCTACCACCCACAGTCACAAGGGGCTTTGGAGCGTTACCACCAGACCCTAAAGACAATGATCAGGCCATACTGCTATGAATAACCCCATGACTGGGACAAAGGGCTAGGATTTCACCTGTTGGTTACCAGGGACTTATTCAATGCTTCCACTGGCTTTAGTCTCTTTGAATTAATTTATGGACACGAGGTGAGAGCTCTGCTTAAACTATTCAAGAAGTTTTTCGGACACAGGGATGAGTCTTCCATGTTAGAATACATTTCCATGCTCTGGGATCGGCTCACGGGAGCCTGTGCAATGACTCAGGAACAACCAAAGACCCCCCAGGCAGCCATGAGAAGGTAAGCAGGAAGAAATGCCAAGGCGAGAACATTTCCGCCCAGAGACCATGTATTGTTATTACTCCCAATGGAGGGTCTACCCCTGAAAGCCCGTTTCAGTGGTCCACAGCGAGTGACAAAAAGAATAGCGGGTAAATTATATAATTGACTCCCCAGAGCAAAGGCAAAAAATCAAGTCTGTGGAGGGGACAGACAAGTACAGATCTGTCAGACAGTCAGGAGGGAAGGATTCAAAAGGACAGTGAGGACAGGTTGGAGGAGGGCCAGGAGGATTACCAATTGGAACCCCCTATTCTCCGATTAGCCAACCCTGAAATGTTAGAGAAATTAGACCACTCACTCTCCTCCTTAAATGCAGGTCAAACAGGGACCATAAAAAGGCTGCGAACAACATTTACAGAAACGTGGAGGGACAAAGAAAGTTCCGAAAAAGGCATGTCAATCGTAAGGGAGATGTCTGAACTAGTCAAAGTGCCGCTGGAAAGTTCAGTGAAAGCTGGACAGACACTAGCGAACACTACTGTCCCAGAGGAAATAGGGCAGATTAGGAAAAATATCCTCCTCATAGTGAAGAGAAAAGGGAAGGGAAATTGCCCTAAAGTGAACAGCACTTGCGTACCTCAGCAGAAAGTTAAAAGTAAGGTCAGTGTGGATCTACCCACTGAAGAACCCAATGATCAGATCCCAAACCCAAAGCTAATCAAACCCTGCAACTTGGGGCTGCAAAGTTGTGCAGTGATTAGCGCTACAGCCTCATAGCTCCTGTGACCCAGGTTCGATTCTCGGTATTGCCTGTGTAGAGTTTGCAAGTTCTCCCTTTGACCACGTGGGTTTTTGTCGGGTGCTCCGGTTTCCTCACACAGCCAAAGACTTGCAGGTTGATAGGTAAATTGGCCATTATAAATTGCCCCTAGTATAGGTTGGTGGCAGGGGAAGGTGGGGATGTGGTAGGAATATGGGATTCATGTAGGATTAGTATAAATGGGTGGTTGATGGTCGGCAGAGACTTGGTGGGCCGAAAGGCCTGTTTCAGTGCTGTACCTCTAAATAAATAAATTTCAAAGCCGTGCTCAGCAAGAACAAAGGTCCACAGGAAATCTCAGACACCTCACAGGGAGAAAGATCATCAAGGTGCAGGAACCTGAATAGTTAAAGCTTCATTGCAAGAGAGAAAAAAACCGATGTAATCGCTGATGCATTGTCCAGGGTCGAACCCGACACATAACCATCCCTGACAAAACTCCAAAACAATTAAATCAGCACAACTGTAACAGACAATGACAGCTGCAGTAATTCCAAGATTCATGTGTGAATTTGAGAAGTGATTATTGAGAATGAATGTGTATTTCCTTCTATTTCTTCCCACAATTCTGTAATGAAATGTTCCTATTATCACATTTCTTTCAGTGTGCTGTGGTGGTTTCAAGATAACACCATATGCCCAATGAGGAATTTTTATTCACCGATTTGAAACTTGCAATAAACCTTTAATGAAAAAAGAAATCCCACAGTTAACCTTGACAAAACTGGCAGCCAAGATGCCCACCGCAATTGGCATCTGAAACACCTTTTCACATTCATCGGCCACCAACGGGAGACACATGTCTGCTGAGTCTAGACCTGTATCATTGGCTTGCTCTAGTGATTGAATTACCTTAAATTACTTTCATTAACACGGCATACAAGGGCATCCTGACATATTGACTTTGAAAGAGCAAACTCCTACAATTATAAATACTGGCATCCTGAGCCCTGGGGTGACAGAAGTTTCTAACCTTGAATCTCATTATAAGGTTCCAGCGAATGCACTGAGACAGTCATGAGGCCTTCTGTCCATCTATGTGAAAGTTGGGAGTTCCCCCTGGACAAAGACAGACAAGCCAGTGATTCAAACTGTGCAGAATCAGAAGGGCTGTGTCCCCCCGTCTCTCTCTCTCCAGATAACGTCACAAGTTTGAATACCACATGCGACTGTGGTCCCTCCAAGCCGACAGATTACTACAGACAGAGACAGCAGGGAAAGAAAGCCACCTACAAGTCTGCCTCAAAGAAATCCCTGAGCCACGTGGGCCAGCCACAAAGGGTGCTTCGACCAGCCAAAGACTTCAAGAATACAACTGCAGCCGGAAGACCGCCGTGTCATCCAACATCACAGAATGAGTATTTTATTTTTCTATTTATGCCGGACTCCCATCTTCTCACTCTGTAATCTATTTCTGTGTAATTCTCGTACGAATGTGTGCGTAAATGTGTGGTGTATTTTTTATGATTTTATTGAGATCGGGTTGACATTGTTAAGTATAATAAACTTACCTCTTTCCTGTTTAAACTCAAGAGAACCTGCCCGACCAGGCCCTTCACAATCACTCCAAAGGTAAAAGGTCAAATACTCAATGAGAGGGTTAGCACACCCACTGGTTAAAAAGAACAAAAAGAGTTGTGGTCAAATAAGACGAGCGACTGTGACCCATCCTCACCTGGCCGTAACAATAGGCAGGGTTGGGGATCGCGAGAATATGGGGATGAACTCAGCTCAGCATTAAACAGGTACCAGAGATTGTAAACTTCCTGGTTCAGCCTCAGACAACGGGCAGTGAGGGGGATGCAGACTGTCGATAGGGAATAGAGTATGTGACAAAAACTGAAGACAATGACTTCAGTCTTCTCATGATTTAAATGACAAGAACATTAAATCAGTGAAATATGTTTTCTGAATCCAATAGTTGCAGATGGAGACTTACCAGGGACACCAATAATAGCGAGTATGGGATAGTAAATAAATTGAATCATCCTCAGAGCATAATAGATCCGCAATTCTAATGTCATCCAATAATAATCAGCAGTAACCAGGTCAAACAAAGAGGAGAAACTCCTGCTGTCCATTGTTGCAACATTCCAATCTATTGTTCACGGATTCTGATCCATTGTTGCAACATTCCAATCTATTGTTCTCGGATTCTGATCCATTGTTGCAACATTCCAATCTATTGTTCTCAGATTCTGATCCATTGTTGGAACATTCCAATCTATTATTCTCAAATTCTGATCTATCCTCTCCCTCTGTCTGAAGCCACTGATCTCTGTTAGTGCCGGAGTTGATGCTCCCGCTGATACCATGGAATAGCACATTGAAAGGAGCCCCTTATTAATAGAAGTTGAAAACACTCCAGTGACACAATTTGGGCCCATGGAGACTAACATTAAATACAGTCACTGAACAAACAGGTTCTGTTAACACCTTTCAATTCAACACTTTTTGTACAATAACAAAGTTGAACATTTGCCTGGTCTGCATGGGATGTATGAGGGTTGCTGAGGGAAGGTATGGTGGAAGCAGCAGAGGCACTGGCCAGAATCTTTCAGTCATTCTTGGATATGAGAGTGATAGAAGATGGAAACTCTCCAGTGAAACATAAGGTTCCCGAATGTTCTTTAGGGAAGGAAATCTGCTGCCCTTACCTGGTGGCCTACATATGACTCCAGACCAAAGCAATGTGGTTGGCTTTCACATGCTTTCTGAAATGGGCTAGCAAGCCACTCAGTTGTATCTAACTACTATGAAGTCAATAAAAAGGAATGAAACCGGATGGACTACCCAGCATCGACCGAGGCACCGGAAACGACACGGACAAACCAAGCCCTGTCGACCCTCCAAAGTCCTCCTTACTAGCATCTGGGGGCTTGTGCCAAAGTTGGGAGAGCTGTCCCACAGACTAGTCAAGCAGCAACCTGACATAAAAATATATCTTGCTTGTAAAATCATGGGATAATAAATGACAAGCAGCACGGATAGGTTAATGGAAAATCGTTTCTGATAATCTTGATAGGGTTTGTTGATATAACTGTGAGTGTTAATGAGGATAGCGTGTTTCATGTTATAGAATTATAGACTCGTAGAAACCTTAAGGGACAGAACGAGGCCACTTGGCCCATCGTGTCTGTACCAGCCGAAAAATGATCCACCTATTCGAATCCCACCTTCCAGCATTTGATCCATAGCCCTACAGATTATGACACTTGAGGTGCACGTTCAGACCGCTTTCTAATGAGTAGAGGGTTTCTGCCTCAAACATCCTTGCCGGCAGTGGGTTCCAGACCGTCACTAAAAGCAGGGGACCCAGTACTGAGCCCTCTGGAACACCACGGGAAACAGTGCTCCAGTCACTAAAATACCCATCAACAATTACCCTTTGTTTACTGCCGCTGAGCCAATTTTGTATTTCTGGTTGTACAAGTTTTTCCTCATCTCCCCTCTGATCTTTCTACCAATCACTGACCTCTCTGCTCAGGTGAATAGACCCTTCACCTCCAGTCTATCCAGGCCACTCACAATTTTGTACATTTCAATCAGATCTCCTCTCAGCCTTCTCTGTTCCAAGGAGAACAACCCCAGCCTATCCAATCTTTCCTCATCACTGCATTATTTCAGTCCTGGCAACATCCTCGTAAATCTCCTCTGTACCCTCACTAGTGCAATTACATCATTTCTGTAATGTTGGTGCCAGAACTGAACACAGTACTCAAGTAGTGGTCCAACCAATGATTTATACAGTTCCAGCATAACTTCCCTGCTCTTATATTCTGTACCTCGGCTAATAAGGGCAAGGATTCATATGCCTTCTTAACCACCTTATTGACCTGTCCTGCTATCTTCAGGGATCTGTGGACATTGACTCCAAGGTCCCTTACTTCCTCCACACTTCTCAGTATTTTCCCAGTAATCGTGTATTCCTTTGTCTTATTGAGCTCCCCAATTGCATCACCTCACACTTCTCCAATTTGCCATTTTTCTGACCATCTGTCCAGACCGCTAATATCATACTGCAGTCTACAGCTATCCTTCTCGCTATCTACCACACGGCCGACCTTTGTGTCATCCGTAGATTTCTTGATCATGCCCCCGACATTTACGTCGAAATCGTTAATATACACCACAAAAAGCAGGAGATTCAGTACTCAGCCCTCTGGAATACCACTGGAAACAGCCCTCCAGTTGCAAAAACGCCCGTCAACAATGACCCTTTGTTTCCTGCCACTGAACCAATTTTTTATCCACCTCGCTGCATTTCCCTGGATTCCATGGAATTTTCTTTTTGAACCAGTCTGTCATGTGGGATCTTGTCAAAAGCCTTGCTAAAATCCATGTAGACCACATCAACTGCACTACTTTCATCTATATCCCTTGCTACATCTTCGAAAAATTCGATCAAGTTGGTCAAACAAGCTCTTCCCTGAACAAATCCATGCTGACTATCCTTGATTAACCTGTGCCTGTCTCAGTGACAGTTTACCCCGTCTCTCAGAATAGATTCCAATCATTTTCCCACGACTGAGGTTAGACTGACAGGCCTGCAATTATTCAGATTATCCTTCACTCCCTTTTTAAACAGAGGTCCAACGTTAGCAATTATCCAATACTCCGGCACCACAACTGTATCCAGTGAGGACTGGAAAATGATGGTCAGACCCTTTGCTATTTCCTCTGTTGCTTCTTGTAGCAACCTGGGGCACATTTCAATTGGATCAGGTGATTTATCAACTTTCAAGGATACTAATCCCATTAACGTTTCCTCTCTCAGTGTGTTGATCACATTCAATAATTCACACTCTTCCTCCTTAACTACAATATCTGCATCCCCCCTCTTTTCTGAAGACACTAAAAGTATTCAATAAAACCATAGCAATATCTTCCACCCCTCCGCATAGGTTACCTTTTTGGTCTATTATGGGCCCTGCTCTCCCCTCAGTTAACCTCTTACACTTAATGCATTGAGAAAACATCTTTGGGTTCACCTTGACTTTGCTTGCCAATATTCTTTCATGTTCTCTCTTTGCTGTCCTAATTTCCTTTTTGATTTAACCCTTCCACTTTCTAAACTCCTCTCAACTTTCTGTAGTATTGAGTTCTCAGTGTCGGATGTATGCTTCCCTTTTCTGTCTTATCTTACCATATAGGCTCCTTGACAGCCATGGGACTCTAGATTTGGCCGCCTCACTCTTTTTCTTTGTGGGAACATGTTTACACTGATCCCCTTGAATCTCCACTTTGAATGCCTCTCAGTGCTCTGAGGCAGATTTACCTTCAAGTCGCTGTTTCCAGTCCACTTTCGCTCCTCGGTTTAATAAAATTGGTCTTGCCCCAATTGAGAACTCTAAATCCTATTCTATGTCTGTACGTTTCCATAGTTATGTTATAACTGACTGAATTATGATCACTCCCACCAAAATGCTCTCCCCTGACACTCCATACACATGCCCGTCGTCATTTCCTAAAACAAATTGTAGAATTGCACCCTCTCCTGTTGGACTTTCTGCATGCTGGACAAAAATGTTGTCCTGAATGCACCTCAAGAATTCTGCTCCCTCAATTCTTTTCATACTAAATCTATCCTCGTTAACATCGGGGTGATTAAAATACCCTACTATTACTGCCCTATTGTTCTTGCACTTCTCAGAGACTTGCCTACTTATCTGCTCCTCTATCAACCTCTGACTATTTGGCTGTCGAGATCACTCTCCCAGCAGTGAGATTGCCCCTTTATGGTCCCTTAGATGATTCCATATCGCCTCACTTGATGAACCTTCCAACATATCATCCCTCCTGACAAATGCAAATGATTCCTTGACCAGAATTGCCATTCCCCTCCTTTCTTAACCCCCTCCCTATCGCATCTGAAAACCTGGTAACCAGGAACGTTGAGCTGCCATTCCTGTCCCTCCTTAAGCCAAGTTTCTGTAACAACTATGATATCATACTGCCACATGTCTATCTTTGCCCTCCGCTCATCTGCTTTATTTGCAGCAATCCACACATTGAAACAGATCCCCTAGAGCACTGCCAAACCTTTTTTTCATTTTATCACCCTCATTTCCTCTGTCTTCGAGACTCATCCATTAATTTGCCACCTTCCATTTTCATTTCTGATTTTGTCCCAGCTGAGTCTGCCCTCAGGTCCCCCACCTCCCTGCCAAACTAGTTTAAACCCTCCCCAACAGTACTAACAAAACGTTCCGCAAGGAACCCAGTCCTGGCTCTGTTCACGTGCAACCCGTCGGGCCTGTAAAGGTCCCATCTCCCCCAGAGCCGGTCCCAGTGTCCAAGGAATATGAATCCCTCCCTCCTGCACCATCTTTCCAGCCACACATTCGTCTGCCTTATCTTTCTATTTCTATACTAAGTTGCAACTGGCACTGGGAGTAATCTGGAGAATTCTACTTTTTGACTATGTTTGTGGTCCTGCTTGCTAATTTCTCCCCTAGCTCCCTAAATTCTGACTGCATGACCACATCCCGCTTTCTACCTCTGTCGTTGGTTCCCATGTGGACCACGACTTCTGGCTGTTCCCCTCCTCCTTCAAGATGCTCTGCAGTCGCTGAGTGACATCCTTGACCCTGGCACCTGGGAGACAACACACCATCCTGGATTCACGTCTGTGGCCACAGAAACGCCTGTCTGTTCCCCTGATTATTGACTCACCTATCACTATGGCTCTTCCAGTCATCCCTGTATGCCACGCTGCAGCTGAGCCACCCGTGGTACCACGGACTTGCTGTGGCTGCTCTCCTCACGTGAAGCATCACTTTCCTCAGTATTCAGAACTGAATACCTGTTGGAGAGTGAGATGCACTCAGGGGTCTCCCCCACTACCTGCCTGATGATTTTTAACTGCCTGCTGATCACCCATCCCCTCTCTCCCTGCATGCTCTTCAGCAGTGTGGTGACCACATCTATGAACATGCTAAAGCTGAATGAACTGGTATATGAGAAGGAAGAATGTGCTGGGTTCCGGGAAGAAGGCAAGGAATGGGATTAGGTGAATTGTGCATTCGGAGAGCCGGTGCAGACACTATGAGCTGAATAGTTCCTTCTGTGCTGTAATAACACAGTGATGGGGCATCTCAGATGGGTGTAATGGTGGAGAATGGGGGATCCATATCGGGAAAGAGAAGCTGTCCTATGGGAACCGGTATCTTAGCAGGGACTCTCCGACAACCTGTCCGGCTGGAAGGCATCCAGGAAATATCCGCCCTGCCTCCTCCTCCTGAGGCGGCCTCCGGATTCCTGGTGCCAATGACTGTCCTCATGATGGTGATGATATGAAGGATGCAGCAGAACACCATGAACCTGGACACCTGCTCCAGTGTGTACTGGAGGGCACCCCCGAGCGGTTCAGACATCGGAAGCATTGCTTCATCACACCGATGGTCTGTTCCACCATGTTCCTGGTGACTTCATTGCTCACGTTATACACATGTTAATTTTGTGAGGTTGGTTGGTGTGGGATGTGGTTTGGGGTGTAGAAACATGAGCTGTGTCGAGAGGGGTTTCCTTTGCCTCCGGGAAGCCACATTCTGGTTCTGCAAGGAGCACCGGAGTATTGGGACCGGCTGACTGCTTTAGAATGAAGGTATCCTTGCTGCTGTCAGGATAGTGGTCATTCACCAACATGATGTACTGGGCATTCTCACACACCAACTGTACATTCATGGAGTGAGAGTGCTTCCAGTTCCTGTACCTCTCCCCGTTGACATGGGGGCCCCGCAGAGCCATCTATGTCATCAGGAATCCCGCTATCCTGACAAAGCTACGGGATCACTCATCCTGCTTCTCCCTGCTGAGGGAGAAATTGATGACATAGATGGTCACACTCACCTCCCTGAATTATCAATGGACAACACACAGGCCTCGCAACTACTGGTCAGTTAGTTTAACATCATTGGTGAGTTAAGTTTTAGAAGCAATTATCAGGGAAAAATCAACACACACTTGGAGAGGTTTGAGATATTTAAGGATTGTCAGCACGGATTTCTAAAAAGGCAGATCATGCTTGACTGAACTAATTGAATTTATTTCGATGATCTGAGAAGGTTGATGAAGGGAATGTGGTGGATGTTGTATGCATGGATTTTATGAAATTGTTTAATGAGCAACCACACAAAAGCTTGATTAACAAAATTGAAGCTCAGGAATAGCATCCATTTGGATCAAAGATTGTCCAAATGACAGAAAAAAGAGAAATGTGTTAAATGGTTGTTTTTCAGACTGGAGGATGGTAGACAGTGAAGTTCCCCAATGGTCAGTGCGAGGAACACTGTGCTTTTTTTTGCAACATATAAATGACATGGATCTTGGAATAATGGGTAGAATTTACATTTTTGCTGATGATTGCAATCTTGGAGGCGTGGTAAACAGTGAGGATGTCACAAACCACCTACAACATGATATAGATCGGCTAGCAGAATGGACAGAGAAGTGGCAGGTAGAATTTGATACAGAGGAGTGTGAGGTGATGTATTTTGTCAGATGGACGAGGAATGCAATATAGACTTAATGACACAGTTCTAAAGATTGTGAAGGATCAGAGGAACGTGGGGCTCCATATGCATTGATCTTTGAAGGTGCCAGGACAGATTAGGAGGGTGCTTAGCAAATCATATCAGATCTTGGGCTTCATCATTAGAGGCAAAGATACAAAATAAGGAAAGTTATGCAGAACCTTCATAAAGCTTTGGTTAAACCCCAACTAGAGAACTGTGTCCAGTTCCGGTCACCACACTGTAGGAAGGATGTGAAAGTCCCTGAGAGGGTGCAGAGGAGATTTACCAGAATGATTCCAGGGATGGGAGTTTAGTTACAAAGTGAGTTCGGAGAAGATGGAGTTGTTCTCCCTGGTGTAAAGGAGATTGAGAGAGATTTGATAGAGGTGTACATGATTATGATAGACTTAGATAAGATATACAAGGAAAAACTATTCCCATTAACTGATGAAACAAGGACGAGGGGACACAGATGGAAGGTTTCGGGAAAGAGATACAGGGGGAATATGAGGAGGAACTTTTTACACAGTGGATGGTAATGAGCTGGAACTCTCTGCCCAGAATGGTGGTGGAAGCCAAGACAATCAATGATTTCAAAAGGAAACTGGATGGACACCTGAAGGAAATGAACTTGCAGGGATACGGGAATTGAGCAGGGGAGTGGAACTGACTGGATTGTTCCACAGAGAGCCGGCATAGGGTGGCTGAATAGCCTCCTTCTGTGTTGTAAATGACTCCATCGATTTCTACCACTCTATGTTGGATATGTCACCTGCTCCTGCCTGGAACCATCCAGATACATAGAAGTTCAATTAAACTGTGACCTTAACGGCCACTGACAGCTCTGTCCTCACCCTGGTGTGAGGCTCCAGGTTGTGTTACAGGAGGTGACACAGTTCTGTGACCACCTCCTTATTGAATCACAGTCACCTCACACACTGCTCCTGGGTTAAGTGTAGGTAGGAAAAGTGCTCTTGGAACACCCGGGGTGGGTAGGGCAGAGACCCCTGCTCCGCTATCTTTACAGAGCTTCCCCTCTCTGCAGCCTCTGCACCATTTGTTGGTCATGTGACAGACCCAGGGACACTGTAACTGCAGTCCCAATACCTCCTCCAGAGTTGGGTCACCAAATCTTCTGTCCTTCCTGAATGTCTGCAGCAGCTCCCAACACAACCTCCAGAAAACCATCCACAGCACTTCCACTAACTTTACAATAGCAGAAGTAAGTCAAAAGCCCCTCACCTGTAAGTTGGATGCCTGGTCCTTTTAAATAACACTAGAGGGGTTCCTCCTGCTGCTGAATGTATTTTCAGCTGTGAGTGACTAACACAGGCGGTCAGTGGACATGCACAGACCAAGTTTCAGAGAAGTACATCAAAGCTGCTGCTATGGTACATTGACATCACTTTCAAATCCACCCTCAAAGGAACAACACATACAAGGTACAATTGAGCTAGAGCTCTGCCCAGCATGGGACAGTGTGCAGGCCACAGTAGAAGTGGCCGGCTGTGAAGACCACGCGAACAGCACATAGATGATACGACTGGGCTGGAGCCCCGCGCAGCATGGGATATTGTGCAGACCGCACTGGAAGTTGCCGGCTGTGCGATTCACATCTCTTTATGGATCCCAGCTTCTGTACCGTCAGCAGCAGTCTTGCTGCGGAGCCTATAATCCTGTCTCGGGACACATACAGATAAAGAAATTCACTTTACAAGGAGAACTGAAAAAAGAGTGAAGTCGAAAGATTTGCAGGAATATCTGAATTGGACAGGGGAAAGTGAATAAATGGAGGGCTGAGGCCATGGAGAGATTCAAACACAAGAATGAGAATATTAAAATTAAGGTGCTGCCAGACCGGGAGCCAATGTAGATCAGTGAGCACAGGGGTGATCGGGATTTGGTGTGAGTTAAGATACAGGCAGCAGAGTTCTGGATGGGCTGTGGTTTATGGAGGTTTATAACGATAAGTGTGACCAAGATGGAATTGGAATAGTCAAGTGTGGATTTATCAGTGATGCGGATGAGGGTTTACGCAGCTGATGGGCTGAGGCAGAGGTGGAGATGGGTGAAATCACAGAGGTGGTATTAGGCAGGGTTGGTGATGGAGAGAATATGAAGATGAACTCAGCTCAGGTTTAAATATAACTCAGAAGTTGTAAACTGTCTGGTTGAGCCTCAGATATTGGGCAGGGTGGAGTATGTGCTTCCCAGTTAGGGGATAGAGTTTGTGATGGAGACCAATGACACTGGCTTCAGTCTTCCCAAAATTTACATCACAGAACAGTATTTCAGTGAAACAGGGTTTACAGATCTCCTAGCCTGAAATAGAGACAGCAACAGTAGCAAAGAACAAGAACAAAGAACAAAGAAACGTACAGCACAGGAACAGGCCATTCGGCCCTCCAAGCCTGCGCCGATCATGATGCCTGCCGAACCTAACACCGTCTGCACTTCCGGGGTCCGTATCCCTCTATTCCCATCCTATTCATGTATTTGTCAAGATGCCTCTTAAACATCTCTATGGTACCCGCTTCCACCACCTCCCCCGGCAACATGTTCCAGGCACTCACCACCCTCTGTGTAAAGAGCTTGCCTCTCACATCCCCTCTAAACTTTGCCCCTCTCACCTTAAACCTATGTCCCCCAGTAACTGACTCTTCCACACTGGGAAAAAGCTTCTGACTATTCACTCTGTCCATGCCACTTATAACTTTGTAAACCTCTATCATGTCGCCCCTCCACCTTCGTCGTTCCAGTGAAAACAATCCACATTTATCCAACCTCTACGCATAGCTAATGCCCTCCAGACCAGGCAACATTCTGGTAAACCTCCACTGTACCCTCTCCAAAGCCTCCACATCCTTCTGGTAGTGTGGCGACCAGAATTGGACGCAATATTCTAAGTGTGGCCTAACTAAAGTTCTGTACAGCTGCAGCATGACTTGCCAATTTTTATAATCTACGCCCCGACCCATGAAGAGAAGCATGCCGTATGCCTTCTTGACTACCTTGTCTACCTGCGTTGCCACTTTCAATGATCTGTGGACCTGTACGCCCAGATGTCTCTGCCTGTCAGTACTCCTAAGGGTTCTGCCATTTACTGCATACCTCCCACCTGAATTAGACCTTCCAAAATGCATTACCTCACATTTGTCCGAATTAAACTCCTTCTGCCATTTCTCCTCCCAAGTCTCCAACTGATCTATATCCTGCTGTATCCTCTCACAATCCTCATGACTATCCGCAACTCCACCAAACTTTGTGTCGTCCGCAAACTTACTAATCAGACCAGCTACATTTTCCTCCAAATCATTTATATATACTACAAACAGCAAAGGCCCCAGCACCGATCCCAGCGGAACACCATTAGTCGCATCCCTCCATTCAGAAAAGCACCCTTCCACTGCTACCCTCTGTCTTCTATGACTGAGCCAGTTCTGCATCCATCTTGCAAGCTCCCCTCTGTTCCCATGTGACTTCACCTTTTGTACCAGTCTGCCATGAGGGACCTTGTCAAAGGCTTTACTGAAGTCCATATAGATAACATCCACTGCCCTTCCTTCATCAATGATCTTTGTCACTTCCTCAAAAAACTCAATCAAATTAGTGACGCACGATCTCCCCATCACAGAACCATGCTGCCTGTCGCTAATAAGTTCATTTGTTTCCAAATGGGAGTAAATCCTGTCCCGAAGAATCCTCTCTAATAATTTCCCTACCACTGACGTAAGGCTCACCGGCCTATAATTTCCTGGATTATCCTTGCTTCCCTTCTTAAACAAAGGAACAACATTGGCTATTCTCCAGTCCTCTGGGACCGCACCTGGAGCCAATGAGGATGCAAATATTTCTGTCAAGGCCCCAGCAATTTCTTCCCTTGCCTCCCTCAGTATTCTGGGGTAGATCCCATCAGGCTCTGGGGACTTATCTACCTTAAAGTTTTGCAAGACACCCAACACCTCCTCCTTTTTGAAAATGAGATGACTGAGGCTATCTGCACTCCCTTCCCTAGGCTCATCATGCACCAAGTCCTTCTCCTTGGTGAATACTGATGCAAAGTACTCATTTAGTACCTCGCCCATTTCCTCTGGCTCCACACATAGATTCCCTTCTCTGCCCTTGAGTGGGCCAACCCTTTCCCTGGTTACCCTCTTGCTCTTTATATATGTATAAAAAGCTATGGGATTTTCCTTAATCCTGTTTGCCAATGACTTCTCATAACACCTTTTAGCCCTCCTGACTCCTTGCTTAAGTTCCTTCCGACTGTCTTTATATTCCTCAAGGGATTCGTCTGTTCCTATACTTCCAGCCCTTACGAATGCTTCCTTTTTCTTTTTGACGAGGCTCACAATATCCCGCGTTATCCAAAGTTGCCGAAACTTGCCAAACTTATCCTTCTTCCTCACAGGAACATGCTGGTCCTGGATTCTAATCAACTGACGTTTGAAAGACTCCCACATGTCAGATGTTGATTTACCATCAAACAGCCTCCCCCAATCTAAATTCTTCAGTTCCTGCCTAATATTGTTATAATTAGCCTTCCCCCAATTTAGCACTGTCACCCGAGGACTACTCTTATCCTTATCCACAAGTACCTTAAAACTCATGGAATTATGGTCATTGTTCGCGAAATGCTCCCCGACTGAAACGTAGACCACCTGGCCAGGCTCATTCCCCAATACCAGGTCCAGTACGGCCCCATCCCTTGTTGGACTATCTCCGTATTGTTTCAAGAAGCCCTCCTGGATGCTCCTTACAAATACTGCCCCATCCAAACCCCTAACACTAAGTGAGTCCCAGTCAATACAGGGGAAGTTAAAATCACCCACCACTACAACCCTGTTACCTGCACACCTTTGCAAAATGTGTCTACATATCTGCTCCTCTCCCTCCCACCGGTTGTTGGGAGGCCTGTAGTAAAGCCCCAACATCGTGACTGCACCCTTCCTATTCCTGAGCTCCACCCATATTGCCTCGCTGTATGACCCCTCCTAGGTGTCCTCCCGCAGTCCAGCTGTGATATTCTCCTTCACCAGTAATGCAACTACCCCACCCCTTTTATATCCCCCTCTATCCCTTCTGAAGCTTCTGAAGCCTGGGACATTTAGCTGCCAATCCTGTCCTTCCCTCAACCAAGTCTCTGTAATAGCAACAACATCATATTTCCAAGTACTAATCCAAGCTCTAAGTTCATCTGCCTTACCCGTTATACTTCTCGCATTGAAACAAATGCACTTCACACCACCAGTCCCGCTGTTCTCCGCAACATTTCCCTGCCTGCTCTTCCTCTTAGTCTTACTGGCCTTATTTACAAGTTCCCCTTCATTTATTTCACTTGCTGTCCTCCTGCTCTGGTTCCCACCCCCCTGCCACACTAGTTTAAACCCTCCCGAGTGACGCTAGCAAACCTCGCAGCCAGGATATTTGTGCCCCTCCAGTTTAGATGCAACCCATCCTTCTTGTACAGGTCCCATCTATTCCTGATGAGATCCCAATGGTCCAGATATCTGAAACCCTCCCTTCTACACCAGTTGCTCAGCCACGTGTTTAGCTGCACTGTCTTCCTATTTCTAGCCTCACTGGCATGTGGCACAGGGAGTAATCCCGAGATTACAACCCTCGAGGTCCTGTTTTTTAACTTTCTACCTAACTCCCTAAACTCCCCCTGAAGGACCTCATCACTCTTCCTGCCTATGTCGTTGATACCGATGTGTATCACAACCTCTGGCTGTTCACCCTCCCCCTTCAGAATTGCCCCTGTCCATTCAGAGACATCCTTGACCTTGGCACCAGGGAGGCAACATACCATCCCGGAGTCTCTTTCACGTCCACAGAAGCGCCTATCTGTGCCCCTGACTATAGAGTCCCCTGTAACTATTGCTCTTCTGCGTTTTGTCCCTCCATGCTGAACAACAGTGCCAGCCGTGGTGCCACTGCTCTGGCTGCTGCTGTTTTCCCCTGATAGGCCATCCCCCCAACAGTATCCAAAACGGTATACTTGTTAGAGAGGGCGATAGCCACAGGGGATTCCTGCACTGACTGCCTGCCCCTTCTAGCGGTCACCCATCTATCTGCCTGAACCTTGGGTGTAACCACTTCTCTAAAACTCCTGACTGTGACGTTTTCCGCCACTTGCATGCTCCTAACTGCATCCAGTTGCCGCTCCAACCGATCCATGTGGTCGATGAGGAGCTGCAACTGGGTACACGTCCTGCAGATGTAGTCCTCCAGAACGCTGAAAGCGTCACGGGCTTCCCACATCTCACAGGTGAAGCACTTCACCCCTCCAACTGACATTTCTAACACTAATTAGTTAATTATTATAAAATAAATAAAGATGAGAGAGTTAATGACAAGAACTGTAATACAGTTGGCAATGTTTTACAGAGCTAATATCTGGAGATATTCACCAGGCAGACAACGGCAGCAAGAAGGGCAGAGTAAATTACACGAGTAGTAATGCAGTTAAACATGTTTTTAGAATTAATAGCTGGATAGAGAGACTTACCAGGGACACCAATAATAGCCAGGATGGGAGAGTAAATGTATTGAATAATCTTCAGTGCGAGGTAGATACGAGAGTTTAATGACATCCAATCATAATATGTAGAAAGAGAGTAAAGTTCCGAAGATAAACTCCTGTTCATTGTTGTAACATTCCAATCTATTGTTCTCAGATTCTGACCCATTGTTGTAACTTTCCAGGCTATTGTTCTCAGATTCTGATCTATCCTCTCTCTATCTCTCTGGAGCAGCTGATCTCTGTAAGTGCCGGGGCTGATGTACCCACTGACACTATGGGATAACACTTTGAAATAAGCCCCTTATTAATAGAACATGGAAAACGTCCAGTGACACAATTAGGGTCCATGGAGACTGACATTAATTACAGTCACAGAACAAACAGATTCAGTTAACTCTTTTCAATCCAACACTTTTTGTACTGCAATAAAGTTGAACATTTACCCAGTCTGGATGGGATGTATGAGGGTTGCTGAGGGAAGGAATGGTGGAAATAGCAGAGGCACTGGCCAGAATCTTCCAATCCCCCTTGGATATGGGCTTGATGCCAGATCTTCACAGGCTCGCCACTTTCTGGGTGAAGAAATTTCTCCTCATCTCAGTCCTGAAAGTTTTACCCCGTATCCTTAGACTATGACCCCTGGTTCTGGACTCCCCACCATCGGGAACATCCTTCCTGCATCTACCGTGACAAGTCCTGCTTGAATTTTATTGGTTTCGTTTTATTTTGTGTCATACACAAACTTGGAAATATTACATTTGGTCCCCACATCCAAATCATCGATACATATTGTGAACAGCTGAGGCCAAGCTCTGATTCTTGCAGTACCCCACTAGTCACACCATGCCAACGTGAAAATGCCAGGATACTACCTCCTATCCCATTTATTTTAATTTTGCGAAGCAAGCTCCTTCTGGTGGACTTCATCAAAAACCTTCTGAAAATACAAGTATACCATGTCCACCAACTCCCCTTTATCAATTCTGTTAGTAACATCCTCAAAATCTCCAACAGGTTCGTCAAACATCATTTCCCATTCATAAATCCATGTTAACTATGCCCAATCAGATCATTGTTATCCAAGTCCATTTATCACATCCTTTAGAAATGATTCTCGCAGGTTCCCAACGATTAATGAAAGGCTAACAGCTTTGTAATTCCCTGTTTTCTCTCTCCCTCCCTCTTAAATAGTGGGTGACATTTGCGACCTTCCAAGCTGCAGGAACCGCTCCGGAATCTGCAGATTCTTTGAAGATGATCAGCAATGCATTTCCATAGCTATCTCGTCAACGCTCTGGCAAGTAGAATATCAGGTCCTGGGGACATACCAACCTTCAGCCCAATTAATTTCTTCAATTTCTTCTAAGTAATACTAATTTCCTTCAATTCATTGCAGTTCTGAAGAAGAGACACGTTATCTCTACTTCTCTCTACACAGATACTATCAGACCTGCTGAGTGTTTACAGCATTTCTTGTTTTTATTTCAGATTTCCAGCATCCATAGTATTATGCTTTTAATTTCCTTCAATTTTTCATTCCTACAATCCCTTGGATCTCTCATTCTGGGAGATTTCTTATGTATTCCACTGACACAAAGTAATCATTTAGCTTCTCTGCCAGTTCTCTGTTCCCCATTATAAATTCTACTGACACTGCCTGTGATGGACCCACATTTGTCTTCGCCAAACGTTTCCTTTTTATGTACCTGTGGAAGCTTTTACAGTCCGTTTTCATATTTTTTCCAACAAACTTTCATATTCTATTCTCCCTTTCTTTATCAGTTTCTTCTTCCTCCTTTGATCTATTCTAAAGTCCTCCCAATTCTCAGGTTTACTCCGATTTATGGCAACTTTATAGGCCTTTTATAGAGACATAGAGAGATACAGCACTGGAACAGGCCCTTCAGCCCACCGAGTCTGTGGCGAACAACAACCACCCATTTATACCAATCCGACATTAATCCCATATTCCCCACCACATTCCCACCATTCTTCTACCACCTACCTACACTAGGAGCAATTTACAATGGCCAATTTACCTATCAACCTGCAAGTCTTTGGCTGTGGGAGGAAACTGAAGCACCCCGCTGAAACCCACGCGGTCACAGGTAGAACTTGCAAACTCCACATAGGCAATATCCAGGACTGTACCCGGGTTGCTGGAGCTGTGAAGCTGCGGTGCTAACCGCAGTTTTAATCTTATACAATCCTTAACTTCCTTTGTTATCCACAGTGACTGCCTTTACTTTTGGGGTTTATGTGCCTGCAAGCAATGTATCGGTGCTGTAAACTATATAATCTTTCTTTAAAGACTATCGATTGCCTATGTACTATCATACCTTTCAATGTAGTTTCCCAATCCACCTCGGGCAATTTGCTCCTCATATCTTCATAATTTCCTTTGTGCAAATTTAACACCCTGGCTTAAGATTGAACGAACGTACTTTCAAGCATAATGTAAAATTCTATCACATTATGGTAATTCATCCCTAAAGGTAATTTTACAATACAATTAATAATTAGCCCTGTCACATTACATAATACTAGATCTAAAATAGCCTGTTTTCTAGTCGGTTCCTGAACATACTGCTCTAGAAAACCATCCGTAACACACTCCAGAAACTCGCTATCCATGAAATTTGTTCTCATTAGGCTACCCAGTCTATATGAAGATCTAACTCACCCCTGATTATTGCATTACCCATCCTGTACGATTCTCCCATCTGCATTAATGCTGTGCCCCACACTAACACTACTGTTTGGTGGCCTATAAACAGCTCTTCTACCAATGTTTTCTGCCCTTTCTGTTTCTTCGCTCCACCCAAACAGATTCCATATTTTGTTCTGCAGACCTGAGATCCTCCCTTACTAATGTACTGATCCCATCCCTTATTATCAGCACAACATTACGTCGTTTCCCTTGTTGCCTGTCCTTCCAAAAGGTCGAATATGCCTGCATATTCAGTTCTCAGTCTTGGTCACTCTGTAGCCACGTTTCCATTATGACTATTAGATCATACCCATGTACCTCTCTTTGGGCCTTTAAATCATCTACCCTGTTCCAAATACTGCGCGCATTCAGGGACAGTGCCCATAACCGTGCCTTATTGACATTCTGCATTCTAGTTGAAGCTCACCTTTGTTTCGCCTCCCTTCGAATGTCACCTTCTACTTTTCTACCTCCTGTTACCAGCTTTACTTCCTTCCAATTTGATCCTTCCTTCCAATTTCAAAAGGAAACTGGATGGGTGATTGAAGGAAGTGAACTTGCAGGGCTACGGGAATTGGGCGGGGGAGTAAGACTGACTTGATTGATCCACAGAGAACCAGCATGGTCTCGATGGGACGAATGGACTCCTTATGTGTAGTAAGCGACTTTGACTCTGTCACTGTCTATGACTGAATGTTGGATATGTCTGCTGCTCCTGCCTGGAAAGATCCAGATACATAGACGTTCAATGAAACTGTGACCTTAACAGCCACTGACAGCTCCGTCCTCACCCTGGTGTGAGGCTCCAGGTTATGTGACAGGAGGTGACACAGCTCTGTGACCACATCCTTATTGAATCAGAGTCACCTCACACACTACTCCTGGGTTAGATGTAGGCAGGAAAAGTGTTCTTGGAAAACCCGGGGTGGGTAGAGCAGAGTCCCCTCCTCCTCCATCGTTACAGAACTTCCCCTCTCTGCAGCCTCTGCTCCATTTGTTGGTCATGTTACAGTCCCAGAGACACTGTAACTACAGTCCCCATACCTCGTCCAGAGTTGGGACACCAAATCCTCTGTCCTCCCTGAATGTCTGCAGCAGCTCACAACACAACCTCCAGAAAACCATCCACAGCACCTCCTCCAACTTTACAAAAGCAGAAGTAAGTCAAAAGCCTCTCACCTGTAAGTTGGATGTCTGGTCCTTTTAAATAACACTAGAGGGAGTTCCTCGTGCTGCTTAATGTATGTTCAGCTGAGAGTGACTAACACAGGCGGTCACTGGACATGCACAGATCACGTTTCAAAGACGTGCATCAAAGCTGCCGGAATAGCAGTTTGACATGACATTCCACAACTCCTCATGCTACTAGTGCACACAATGTACACCCGGGCTAGAGTACTGCACAGCATGGGACAGTGTGCAGGCCACACCAGAAGTGGCTGGGAGCTCAGTTCAGACCCTTTTCTGGATCCAGTCTTCCACAGTGTGGGCAACAATGCTGCTGTAAGAGCTGAAAATCACCACCAGGGAGAGATAGTGAGGGAAGGAAATTCACTTTAAAAGGGGACATGGAAATAGACTTGATGGTGGAAGAAATGCTGGAATATGGGAATGGGCAGGGGAATGGGGCTAATTGGAGGGGCGAGGCCATGGAGGGATTCAAACACAAGAAAGTGATTATTAAAATTAAGTGCTGTCAGACCGGGAGCCAATGTAGATCAGTGAGCACAGGGGTGATGGGTGATCGGGATTTGGTGTGAGTTAGAATACAGGCAGCAGATTTCTGGATGGGCTGTGGTTTATAGAAGTTTATAACCTGCAGGGGGACCAGGATAGAATTGAAAAAAATCAAGTGAATAAAGGCACAGATGAGGGTTTATGCAGCAGAAGGGCTGAGGCAGAGGTGGAGATGGATGATATTACAGAGGTGGTAATAGGCAGGATTGGTGATGTAGGGAATATGGAGATGAACTCAGCTCAGGTATAAATAGAATACAGAGGTTGTGAACAGTCTGGTTCAGCCTCAGATATCGGGCAGGGTGGGGTATATGTTTCACAGATAGGGGATGGAATTTGTGATGAAGACCAATGACACTGGCTTCAGTCTTCCCAATATTTGCATTACAGAACAGTATTTCAGTGAAACAGGGTTTGCAGATCTCCTAGCGGAAAATAGAGACTTACAAGGAGCACAGACAGGACCGAAGATGAGTGATGAACTTACAAGAACTGCAATACAATTAGCAATGGATTTACAGCTAATAGCTGGAGGTAGAGATTCACCAGCAACAGTCGCAGCAGCAAGAAGGGCAGAGTAAATTGCAGGAGCAGTATTGCAATTAAACATGGTTTGTAGAAATAATAGCTGTATAGAGAGACCTACCAGGGACACCATCAATAGCCAGGATGGGATAGTAAATATATTGAAATATCACAAGTGCATACAGGATCCGATCGTCTAATGAGTACCAATCCCAATATGTAGAAAGATAGTAAAGATCCGAGGATAAACTCCTGTCCATTGTTGTAACATTCAAATCTATTGTTCTCAGATTCTGATCTATCCCTTCCCTCTCTCTGGAGCCACTGATCCCTGTCAGTGCTGAGCGTGATGTTCCCTTTGATGCTATGTGATAACACATTGAAAGAGTCCCTTATTATTAGAAAAGGAAAACCCTCCAGTGACACAGTTAGGGTCCATGGAGACTGACATTAATTGCAGTTACTGAACAAACAGGTTCAGTTAACCCTTTTCATTTGGACACCTTTTGTACCACAATAAACGATAACATTTGCCCAGTCTGAATGGGATGTATGAGGATTGCTGAGGGAGGGAAAGATGAGAATAGCAGATGCACAGGCCAGAATCTTCCAATACACCTTGGATATGGGAGTCGTGGCAGAGGACTGGAGGGTTGCCAATGTTGCACTCTGCTTAAAAAAGGAGAGGTGGAGTAAACATTGTATTTACTGTCACTGACGGGGAAATTTCTAGAGTTCACATCCCAGGACAAAAGTATTTGCTGCTTGAGAAAAGAAAAAAACCATGGACAACAAATGGCCAGCAGCAAGGATATGGTAAGACAAGTCATGTCTAGTAAATGCCAACAACAACAACGTATATTTATATCGTGCCTTTTATGTAATAAAACATCGCAAGAGCTCCACAGGAGCATTATGAAGCAAAGTATGACACAGAGCCACAACAGGAGATATGAGGTCAGATGACCAACAGCTTGGTCAAAGAGGAAGGTCAAGGGAGGAATGTGATGCAGAGAGGCAGTGACAGTGGGATGGTGGTAATGTCATTGAGCTAGTAATCCAGAGGCTCAGGCTAATGCCCTGGGTTCAAATCCCACCATAGCAGCTGGCGGAATTTAAAATTCAATGATTTAATATATTCAATTGATAAATACAAATTTGGAATTGAAAGTTGGACTTAATAATGTTGCCATGAAAGTATCATCGATTTTTATAACAATCTATCTGGTTCACTAATGTCCTTTAGGGAAGGTGATCTACCATCCTTATCTGTTCTGGTCGCCATGTAACTCAATTTGGTTCACTTTTAACTGTCCTCTGAAATAGTCTAGAAAGCCAATCAGTGTCAAGCATAATTATGGATGGACAACAAAGATGCAGGAATGGTATTCCAGAGATTTTCATAAGGGTCGTTAACTAGTCTCGGTCGTAACTCTGGACACAGGTCTTTGGGTCGACATTCCTGGGAATGATAATGTGAAGCCTCATGTCCACATTTCGAAACAATTGTTGTTTATAAACTGTCATCTTTTTGATTGGTTACTCGATGGTTCAATCATGAGTATTAAAAGAAATAATGAGACAGCACTCAGAGCTCAAATTAAACACCAATGACTCTACTAGATTCAGTAGGAATACTACTCGTTTACAATTATACAAAATACCCATTCACAATGTACCGGTGAACAATACACCCATTAGTCACAAATATGTTGCAAAGAGTCATGCATACATGATAACCCAGTGAGCATTTCCCTCCCTGCTAATCGTTCTGTCGCTGACCAATCTCCTCGACCTTATCATTGAAACACTATTTCCAATGATTTTGCACCTTTCATATCAAGGTGGGCTGAATGTTTCACTGACAAGATCACACTGTCCTATCAAAATCCACCGTAAGCTACAATTGTCCAATGAGATGCCTAATTCTTTGTTCAGATGATGATATGAGAGACTGCCTTGATGGTGAGCATGTGTTTACATTTCCTTCAGTATTTTCATCACCACTTGTGGATGTTTCAGATGCCTCAGGATTGTTCTCAGCACAAACAATAGCAGCTTTTCTTCCTGGTCACATACACATTTGAAACCACAGGACAATTAAACAATCCAAATCCCTTACATTCTTGACGTCTTACAAACTGTCGCTTAGAGAATTTCTAGTTTATTTGAATTTCAAAACAAGACATACTCTGACATCATTAATCATCTTGAATAAAACTCTAGAATTAAAATATCTATTCTCATGGTGTTCATTGTCAACTGTTGTAAAAACACATCTGGTTCACCAATGTCCATTAGGGAAGGAAATATGCCATCCTAACCTGGTCTGGCCTACATGTGACTCCAGACTCACAGCAATGTGCATGATTCTGAAATGGCCTAGCAAGCTGCTCAGTTGTACGAAACGGCTACAAAATCTAAGAAAAGCAATGAAACCAGACAGACCACCCAGCATCGACCTAGGCACCAGAAACAACAAAGACAAACCCAGCCCTGTCGACCCTGTAAAGTCCTCCATACTAACATCTGGGGGCTTGTGCCAACGTTGGGAGAGCTGTCCCACAGGCTAGTCAAGCAGCAGAAAACATAGTCATACTCATCGAATCACACCTTACAGACAGTGTCCCAGACAATGCCATCACCATCCCCAGGTATGGACTACAGGGGTTCAAGAAGACAGCTCAGCACCACCTTCTCAAGGGCAATTAGGGATGGCAATAAATGCTGGCATAGCCAGCGACACCCACATCCCATGAATGAGCGAATAAAAGAAATGCCCTGTGTTTAGCTAAAACCCAACAGCTTCAGACACAATCAGTCAACAGTGGGCAGTAGTGGCTGCTGTTTCCAAACACAAAGCTAGATATCTGCGTCCTTGTTGGGACAAAACTGTAGGATTGAGTTTATTTTATGATAGGACTGTTAGAACTTAGTTGTCATTTCCTTCAGTATAACGGTTAAAATAGTATTCTGTATGTAACATAACCACAACGCATGATGTTAGCTAAATATCTGGACAAGTCCTGACCTGTTGAGACCCTTTATTTTAAAGTCGTTAGACTGTGGATTATCCCAGGGAGACTGTTGGTTTTTAAACGGTATAAAACTGTAAACAATGCCCGTGTGGCCAGGAAGCTGTGAAATGAGATATGTACAATTCAATGCCATTAAGTGGTCACTGTGGTTCAATAGGCACAGCAGGGTGGCACCGGGTCAAGATATGACCTTTTGTAAAGGAATTCGTAGAGTTAAGGCAGCTGGAATCTGGAAGCCCCTCCCCTCCCCCCGCCACTCCCCACTGAACGACAATGACAATGACTTAAACCAGGCTCAAGGTACTATCATGGAAGGGTAGTTAGTTAATGACTGGCCAATCAAATGAACAGAAATGGCCTTTTACCTAATATGGAACAGAACCAAGCTGGGAAATGTGTATAAATTAAGAGCTTGTAAGACCCCAAAAGGGCACATCATCATCAAGAAGAAGACAGAAGATAGACTCCAATGAAGAGACAAGGTTCCACAGATAACCGGAGGTTGAGGACCGGGTGTTCCATTGAGAACACAACTGCTGACCACTTCCCTTTGCTCAATATTACCATGTTCTGCTTATTGTGCAGAACTTCATTCAGTCTGTGAAGCTTGTGAAAGCAGCCTCGTACACATGTAGTTTTATAGCTAGTCTGAGCTGCAAGTCCATTTTAGATCTGATCTCCCAACATCGACTGTCATTGTAATTGACCTAAGTCTGACAATTACATTAAATCAAACCCCAGATCTTACAAGTGGTGCTGAAACCCGGGACTTTGACTACAATGCAAACCGAGGGTGTTGCAGCAAAGTTTCGCAAACATATCAATATTCGTTTGACCAGTGAAAACTCTTGCAGGGATAAACTCTTTTGAGGGGCAGACGATTATACTGACCCAGTGATGTCTCTTTAAATACACATTATGTCACAAAAAAGACAATGGGAAGAAGGGTCTCTGGGAAACATATGAGGAAGAGTTAAGCACTAAGTGTAATATGGACAATATCCAGTCCCTGTTAGGAGACTGTCTATGGAAGCATGGACAAGTTCCTTTTAAAATATAGTGAAGTTTATCCAGGCACACGTCTTGGCTAAACATCAGAAGGGTGAAAAGGCTTTAAATCTGACTCCATGTGCAGCATCGTGCACAGTGCGATGAGGAAGTGATCGAGTCACAGGTGAGAGAAATGGTAGCTCAAAGTGAACAGACCCAGCAGCAGCAGCAGACACAGCTACATGAGTTACACAATAAGCTAGTGTACTTTACTGTCACTACACAACAACAGCCACTTAATGCAGGACAAGCTTGTGCAGTTCAGCAGCAGTTAGAGTTTGCAGAGAAACATATTGTTACTGTCACACAGGATAATATCCAGTTGACCCAGAAGTTAGAGGATTCTAGAGGTGTCCTTAGGGAGTTACAGGAGCGACCCCACCTGAAGACTGAGCATGCACAGTACAGGTCTAACATTCAGTGATTGCAAACCCAGAGGGAAAGCAGCTCCCAGGCGGGTGTAGCAGCCTTCACAAAAAGCAGAGTATCACACAGGTGGCACTAAAACGGAGCAGGAGGCCTCGGAGGGGGACAATGTTGGAGAGGGAGAACGTTTACCAACCTGTCCCGTTAAGGTAACCTCCTTGACAGGCTGTCCCGTTAATGTGGTGACAACACCGAATGGAACAGTCGGTTACTCTCATTCCCACCAAGTCACGTGTGATGTTAACAAAGAACAACGAACAAAGAAAATTACAGCACAGGAACAGGCCCTTCGGCCCTCCAAGCCTACGCCGATCCAAATCCTCTATCTAAACCTGTTGCCTATTTTCTAATGGTCTGTATCTCTTTACTTCCTGCCCATTCATGTATCTGTCTGGATACATCTTAAAAGACGCTATCGTGCCCGCGTCTACCACCTCCACCAGCAATGCGTTCCAGGCACCCACCACCCTCTGCGTAAAGAACTTTCCACGCATATCCCCCCTAAAGTTTTCACCTTTCACTTTGAACTCGTGTCCCCTTGCAATTGAATCCCCCACTCTGGGAAAAAGCTTCTTGCTATCCACCCTGTCTGTCCCTGAGATATAAAAGGAAAGGAAATCTTTCAGAGCCACAGTAAGGCTTAAACAATGTCTGAGGAGAACAGGAGGAAAAGCTTGTGTTTGAGTAAGTGGGTCTGTTTTTGTATTTGAAGTTTCCTGTTTGATTTCTTTGTCTGTCTCAGCCAGTGTCTGTTACGGTCAGTTACGTCTGGTCCTGCATACTGTCTGAAAGTAGCTGGTTGTTTAACATGTGTGTATCGTTATATTTTAAACTGGTGTGAGTGGGGAGAACAAAAGTTTTGATAAGATGGATGTTGGAGTGTTAAATAGCAATTGCTTTCAGCTGGGAAGGAGACAGAGAGAAAGAGAGACAGAGAGAGACAGAGAGAGAGAGAGAGAGAGAGAGAGAGTGAGAGAGGGAGTGAGTGAGTGAGTGAGAGAGAGAGAGGTGTTCCTCCAGGGGGCATAATGAGTAATGACACTCAGGGACAGAGGAAATGTGAGCTCTGGTACTTTGATTGTTCCTGAAGGTAAAAACCTTGAAAACCCTCTTTCCACCTCCTGCCGCTATGGGTGTGGATGACACGGACTGAAGTTCCTGTGTTTAACCGGGATCTATTCAGAATCTGGCACACTTGAGGCCTTCCACCATCGGTGGATACCGCAGGGGCTGGGATACAAAGAACAAAGATGCATCAGTAATGCCGAGAATGGCATTTTAATTTGAGCATTTGGTTTATTTATCTATTTTAATAAAATTATTTTAAAATTTATATAAAGGGGACCTGGGGAATAAAGTCCCCATCGACAAAAATACAAAAGGGGCCTGAGGTATAAAGGCCAGCTTTAAAACAAACGGGGTTAGATCCAGATTAAATCTCCCTCTACACAGTGGAGGGTTTGGAGGTAGAAACAGAGATGTCTAATGAGACCGTGGTCTCTGAACCTCCTCACCTCTCCATGAATAAGAGAAGGAGGCGTCCCTTCGCTGCAGATTGCGAGAGGAACAGGGTCTGTCTCCTGGTTGGTCCTCGGTCTCCCCGCGCTAACAGTACCATTGGAGCTCGAGGCCTAAGTTCCAGCTTTTTATCCCACAAAATGGAGTGGGTACAGAAGCCTCTGTACCTTGCACAACACGTGAGGTGGGGGGGGGGGAATGGTGAAGCTCCCCTCCCCTGATGGGGGAGCCTGTGGATCCACCAGGAGAAAGCATTCCATCTCCCACTGGGTCCGGTGTCCTGGGTGGGGCTGAGACCTGTGAGGGTCAACGCTCTCGGCCACCTGTTCCTGCCATCCAGGATGGATCTGACCCGGAGGTTGATTTGAATAATGTTAACAGTGCCCTGTCTGCTGGTATTGTGGCGCTGGCAGGGTGGGAGATGGCCTCCTCTCTCTACCTCGGGTCCCGCTCCGGGTGGATTTCCAGTGTCGAGACACAACTGCCTCCCCCTAGGCTGATCAAAAGCCCGGGGACGGAGGGGGAGAGGGTGTCCTGAACCACAGGCACTCATATTCCTAGTTTCCCCCAGAGGAATCTAGGAATGACTCCTCCACCATCGATCCTGCGGGTTCGATCATGAGGGAGGTGATACTAGCTGTCGTGGCCTGGATTTCCACTCAACAGAGTGTGGTGGATGTGTAGGCCACGGGCGGTGACGGCACGGAGGAGAATGGGGACTCGGTGTGGGGCACGGAGGACGACCTTGAATCCATTCCCATTGAGGCGGTGGACTCCCTCATGCCTCCTACCGAGTCTCCTCTCATGCCCATTGCAGAACTCCGGAACTTCATTGCTGCTTGCAGGGATTGTCACAATAAAGTTCAGCTGGCCCTTGACCAGTGTGGAGCTGGCGCTGATCATCGGGTCCCGCTCCGGCTGGATTTCCAGTGTCGAGACACAACTGCCTCCCACTAGGCTGATCACAAGCCCGGGGACGGAGTGGGAGAGAGTGTTCTGAACCACAGGCACTCATATTCCTAGTTTCCCCAGAGAAATCTAGGAATGACTCCTCCATCATCGATCCTGCGGTGGGTGGTAAATGTGAAAAAGATCGTGCGATGTCTGTTCAATGTGTTCCTCTCTGGATTGCTGGGGGAGTGGAAGGCGATGAGCAGTTCCACTCTCTCCTCACAGTAAGGTATTGGTGACAGGATGGTGGTATTGTTGACATGAAGATATCCATAGCCAGCCTCAACATCAACAGCAGCAGGGGGCGTCTCTCAGCCGTTTTCACAATCTCACAGTCCTCAGGGAAGGGAGATATGCGATGAGCTTTCTGCAGGAAACCCACATTGGGAGACGATGCTACCTGGCTCCTGGAGTGGCAGGGTGACTTGATGGATCAACTCCCTGGACTTGGTGGTCGCCTGGTGGAATCTCCATCCCAACTCCAGTGCCCTCATCAGGAGGCCTCAGGAGGAGAGTTCCGAATTGACCGACTCTACATTTCACAGGCATACGCCTCCTGCATCTTGGTGGCCTTCATGTGGCTGGTGCCGTGCTCAGACTACCACCTGGTGTGGGCGGAGTTAACTCCACTCTGCACACGGGAGGGTACCGTGTACTGGCACTTTTTACAACTGGCTGCTGGAGGACGAGCGATTCCATGACTCATTCCGTCGATCTGGGCCGGCTGGAGAAGGAAGCAGGGGGGCTTCCTCTCCCTGAGTCTATGGCGGGATGTGGCAAGCCTCACATCCATGTCTTCTGTCAGAAGTAAGCAAAGGGGTCGACCAAGAGGCGGGAAACCGAGAATGGCGCCAAGAGAGGGAGGTGCTCGACTTGGAGTCCCATCTCAATCAGGCCATCACAGACCCCACGCTGTGACAGGTGTGCAAAGAGAAGAAGGGCGCGCTGAGGGACCTGCAATTCATATCGTCCCGAGGCGCATATTTAAGGTCGCAGATCCAGATCCTGGAAGATTTGGACCACACCTCACCTTTCTTCTACTCACTGGAAAAATGGACGGGGGTCCATAAGCAGCTCATTGAGCTGCTGGCAGATGACGGATCCTCCATCACGGATCCGGTGGGAATGGGCTTCCTGGACCATACCTATTCCAGTGTGTTGTTTTCTCTGAACCCCTCCAGCGAGGACACGTGCAGAGTTTTGTAGGAGGACCTGCCGAAGGATTGGAGTCTCTGCTGACATTGGCGGAGCTGTACGGTGCCCTCCACCAGTTCTCAAGGAGCAAATCGCTGTGGCAGGATGAGCTGACCGTGAGTTTGGTAGCGTGTTCCTGGACGTCCTGGGGGACAAATACATGCGGGTCCTGGGGGAAAGCCTGGCGACCCGTGAGGTGCCCCTCTTGTGGCACAGGGCGGTTGTCATCCTGTTGCTGAAGAGGGGTGATCTCTGCTTGATTACGAACTGGCGTCTGGTCTCCCTCCTTAACACGGATTATAAGATCTACCCCGTCCAGGAATTCCCAACACAAAGAGAGAAGCATCTCGAGAGACACTGTAACTACAGTCCCCAAACCTCGTCCAGAGTTGGGTAACCAAATCCTCTGTCCTCCCTGAATGTTTGCAGCAGCTCACAACACAACCTCCAGAAAACCATCCACAGCACCTCCACCAACTTTATAATAGCAGAAGTAAGTCAAAAGCCCCTCATCTTTAAGCTGACTGCCTGGTCATTTTAAATAACACTAGAGGGGGTTCCTCGTGCTGCTGAATGTATGTTCAGCTGAGAGAGACTGACACAGGCAGTCAGTGAATAAGCACAGACCAAGTTTGAAAGACGTATATCAAAGCTGCCGGAATGGCTGATTGACACCATATTCAGACCCCTCCTCATGCTACAGACACACACACACGTTACACCCACGCTAGCACCCCGGCCAGCCTGGGTGTCCTGTACAATGTACTGGATGTGACCGGCAGTGCAGCTCACACCATTTTATGGATCCAAACTTCCACAGCACCAGTGGAGCTGGAGAGATGAAATGTGTGGTCAGTTTCAGGAATATTGGAAATGGACAGGGGATTGGGATAATCAGAGGGGTGAGGCCATGGAGGGATTTGATCATACGAGTGGGAATATTGAAATTGAGGTGTTACTGGACTAAGAGACAATGTAGGCCAGTGAGCACAGGGATGTTGGGTGAACAGAATTTGGTGTAAATTAGAAGAATGCAGCAGAGTTTTGGATGACCACAAGGTTACAGAGAGTAGAATGTGGGAGAGCAGCTAGGAGTGTGTTAGAATAGTCAAGTCTCGAGATAACAAAGGCATGGAAGAGGGTTTCAGCAAAAGCTGAGACCATCCAGTGTCTACACCTGTCCACCTCAAAGACTGCCCTGTGTCCTATCCTCAGGCTGGTGGGGTATCAATGGACCCTCATCCAGTGTCTACCCCTGTCCATCTCAAAGACTGCCCTGTGTCCTATCCTCAGGCTGATAGGGTATCAGTGGACCCTCATCCCTCGATTTGCAGAGACTGTGACTCCTCTTTATGAACTACCTAATGATGGCGATGACCAGATTTAACCCGGTTGTACTGAAGAGATCACGGAAGCAGTAATACAATTGAAGAAATCTGTCGCACAACGTGTCTTATCTCACCTAACCCTGACAATACTTTCCACATGGAGTTGGGGGACACAGTGAAAAGCCTGACTGCTGACCTATGTAGAGAAAACCAGGAGAAACTACTCCCTATTATGAATGATCCAGAATTGTGAGTGGGTCTGAACTGATTTACTCAGTTTGTGAAGGACATTTATTAACCACGTTCTGGGGCATCAAACATTTCACTTACATCACGGGGTTCAACAGGGTGATACTGCCCAGTCCATTATAAACTTTCCCATTACAGGAAAGCAGTAATAATAGTATTCCGCTGTCAGAGAGTCGTGGTCATTTCAGCAGGGAATGAGGCCATTCGGCCCATCGAGTCCATGCCAGCCCTTTGTAGATAAATCCAGTCAGTCTCGTTCCCCAGCTCTGTCTCCATGTTCCTGCAAGTTTATTTCCCTCAATTGTTCATCCAATATCCTTCTGAAATCATTCACCATCTCTGTTTCCACCACCCTCGTAGGCAGTGATTTCCAGGCCTTTCCCACTCGCTGTGTATAAAAGCTGTACCTCACATCCTCCGTATCACTTGTCCACAACCTGAACTCTAGTCTTTGCACCATTAACTAATGGGAACATATTTTCCTGTCTACATTATCCAAACATGTTACCATCTTATATACCTCTATCAAATCTCCTCTTAATCTCCTTTACTCCATGGAAAACAATCCGAGCTTTTCCAAACTAACCTTGTAGCTAAAATCCTCCATCCCTGGAACCATTCTGGTAAATCTCCTCTACACCCTGTCAAGGACCCTCAGATCCTTCCTCAAGTGTGGTGAACAGAACTGGATGCAGTCCTCCAGTTGGGGCATAACGAGAGCTTTATAAATTTTCAGCATAACTTTACTTCTTCTGTACTCACCACCTCTATTTACGAATCCAAAGATCTCATATGCTTTACGAACGACTCTCTCAATATGTCCTGCCACCTTTAAGTATCTATGTACATCAAATCTATGTCCTTCTGTCTCTGCACACTCTTGAGAAGTGTACCACACTCTTGAGAACTGTGCCATTAAGTGTATACTGCCTCAACCTGTTACTTCTGATAAAATGTATCACCTCACACTTGTCTATATTAAATTCCATCTGCCTCTTGGCTGCTCGTTCTGCTAGCGTATCTATGTCCTGTTACATTGATCGGTATCAACCTCACTGTCTGCTGCGCCTCCAAGTTTGTCATTATCAGCAAATTTTGAAATATTGCTCTGTGCCAATCTCCAAATTATTTATACATATCATAAAAAAGCAGTGGTCCTAGCACTGACCCTTGGGGAACACCACTGTCTACCTTCCTCCAGTCTGAAAAACAACTATTTACCACAACTCACCGTTATCTTTCATTAAGCCAGTTTCTGTATTATCCAAGCTGTCCGACCCTCCTATTCCATGATCATCAATTAACTGTCCAGCTGTCACTAACAGACTGTGAAAGAAAATACTAGTGCAGATTAAAATTAAGTGAAATGCTAAATATAAAAAATAACTAAATTTTGGAAAGAGATCAACACAAAATTCAGTCACTCATTAACTTTACTGCATCTAGCATTCTGTACAAGCCGTACTCCCTAAATCTGGACTCTGTGCAACTTACTGCATTTAGAGTTTAGGGAGAGAATTCCAGGGCTTAGGGATGAGAACAGAAAGTGCTGGAAATACTCAGCAAGTCTGGCAGCATATGTGTCGAGAGAAATAGAGTTAATGTTTCAGATCTGTGACCATTCATCAGAACTGGTAAACGTTAGAAATGTAACAGTCTTTGAGCAAGTGAAAGAGGAGAAGGGGAAGAAGACGAAGAAGGAAGGACAGTCATGGGACGGAGAGGGGAGAGATTAAATGACAGACTGTCACATTTCTAACGTTTACCAGTTCCGATGAAGGGTCATAGATCTGAAACATTAACTCTGTTTCTCTCTACACAGTTGCTTCCAGACTTGCTAAGTATTTCCAACACTTTCTGTTCTCATTTCAGAGTTCCAGCATCGGCAGTATTTTGTTTTTATTTTAGTGTTTAATTCACTGCCACTTCTCCTCCAGGAATGCCTACCTTGAAGAAGTTCTGCTCTTCGCTTCCAGAGCTTAGGGCCTCGGCAGCTAAAGGCACGGCTACCAATGGTAGAGTAATTAAAATGGGGGATGCTCAAGAGGCCAGAATTAGATGTGTGCTGATATAGGGAGCGGTGAGGCAATGAGGGATTAGAAAAGAAGGCTAAGAGTTTTAAAATTGAGGTGTTACTGACCAGGATCCAATGTAGGTCAGTGAGTACAGGGTGTGATGGGTAAACAGGACTTGGTGTGAGTTAGGACATGGACAGCACTGTTTTGGATCACCTCAAGTTTATAGAGGGTAGAATGTGGGAGACCAGCCAGGAGTGTGTTGGAATAGTCAAGTCTACAGGTAACACAGGCAAGGGGAAGTGTTTCATCAGCAGAAAAGCTGAGAGAGGGGCAACGTTGTGTGAAGATACAGAGGTGGAAATAGTCAATTTTAGTGACAGCGTGAATATTTGACAGGAATATCATCGCAGGGTCAACTATGACAGCAGTTTGTGAACAGTTTGGTTTAGTCTCAGACAGTTGTCAAGGAGATGGATGGAGTATGTAGCGAGGGAACGTTTGATGTGGGGTTTGAAAACATTGGCTTCAGTCTTCCTAATATTTAATTGACATGGCAGATGTGTGAGGTGGTACATAGTGGGAATATTTTACTATATTATTTGTTCATGGGATGTGGGTGTCGCTGACTAGACCAGCATTTATTGTCCTTGCGAAGGTGATGCTGAGCTGCATGCGGATGCATGAGGAGAGATAATATAAGCTAAATGGAACCACTTTACAAGTGGTGAGAATAAAAGAGAGTCCTAGGGTGTTTGTGTGCAATCTTTGAAGTTAGCTGAACAGGTTAACAAACAGTTAACAAAGCAAATAGATACTTAGGCTTTATTTTTAGAGACACAGAGTAGAATAGGATGTTATATTAAACCTATAGAAAAGACTAGTTCATCTCCACCTGGAGTATTGAGTCCAATACTGGGAAACCCACTTTAGTAAGCACATGAAACCTTTGGAGAGGGGATGAAAGAGTTTTACTGGAACTTTTCCAGGGATGAGGAATTACAGTTATGTAGCTGGGATTGTTCACCTTAGAGTAGGGAAATTTAAAAGGAGATCTGATCGAAATGTTTAAGATTATGTGGAGTTTAGATAAATTAAATAAAGTGAAATTGTTTCCAATGTGCGAGGGGCCATTAACCAGAGGACACAGATTTACGGTGATTGGAAACAAGAAGCAGAGGTGACACGGGGATTTTTTTATGCAATGGGTGCTTAGGATTTGCAATGTATTGTCTGATTGGCTGAAGGATACAGATTCAATAGTAGATTCCAAACGGCAATTGCATAGATATCTTAAGGCGAAAAAAATGGAAGAATCTGGGAAAGAGCCCGGGTGTGGGACTAACTGGAAGCTCTTCAAAAGTGACAGCACAGACTTGATGGACCAAATGGCCTCCTTCAGTGCAATGCTATTCTATAATTCTATGATTGTTCCTGCCTGTACTTTCCCAATATTCCTATCCTTTCACCAGGTGTTTGATAATGTACCACATAACAGCTGTGTTACCAAATTAGAAACACATGGGATTAAAGGACCAATATCAGCCGTGGCTCAGTTTGCAGCTCTCTACCCTTTCAGTCACAAGCTTCTAGGATCAAGTGTCACTGCAGGACTTGATCACAAGAATCAAGGCTGACACTGCAGTGCAATACCGAGTGAGTATTGCACTGCCAGATGCACCATCCTTTGAATGAAACGTTAAACCAAGGCCCCGTCTCTCCTCTCAGGTCGATGTTAAATATCCCATCGTACTATTTAGAAGCAGAGTAAGGGAATTATTCCCTGTGTCCTGGTCAATATTTATCATTCAATCAACATCACAAAAACAGGACTGATTATTATCACATTGCTGCTTGTGGGAGTTTGCTCTCCTTCATTGATTACAAGAGTGACTACACTTTAAAAAGTACCAGTTGGGAGTAAGATGCTTTGTGACGTCCAGTGGTCATGAAAGGCGCTATAGAAATGCAGCTCTTTTTTTATATTCAATGCCAGCATGCAGGAAGTTAGCTAAGTGACAGAAAGCAGAGAGTAGTGGAGAATGGTTGTTGTTCAGTCTGGATGGAAGTACACAGTGGGATTCCCCAGGGTCACTGTTGGGATCACAGTTGCTGTAAGTTAATACAATGGGCTTGTGTACAGAGGGGATAATGTCAAAGTTTTCAGATGGCAGCAAACTCAGAAATGTTAATAAACAGTGAGAAGGATAGTAACAGACTTCAGGAGGACAGAGACTGACTGGTGAAATGGACAGGAACATGGCAGATGTAATTTAACACAGTGAAGTGTGAAGTGAGACATTTGGGTAGGAAGTATGAGGAGAAACAATATAAACTAAATGGTACCATTATAAAGTGGGTGAAGGATTAGAGAGACCTGCGGTGCACACACACAGATCATTGAAGGTAACATGTAGTGTCCTTGGTGTTAGAGAGAGGCACAGAGTAATAAAACTCAGGAGGAAATGCTGATTTTTATACATCATTGGTTTGGTCCCAGCTGGAGAATTGTGTCCAATTCTGATATGATTTTCAAGAATATGGGATATGGACAGGGGGATGGGACTAATTGGAGGGGTGAGGCCATGGAGGGATTCAAACACAAGAATGAGAATATTTAAATTAAGGTGCTGCCAGACCGGGAGCCAATGTAGATCAGTGAGCACAGGGGTGATGGGTGATCGGGATTTGATGTGAGTTGGGATACAGGCAGCAGAGTTCCGGATGGGCTGTGGTTTATGGAGGATTATAACTGGAAGGGTGACCAGGACAGAATTGGAATAGTCTAGTCTGGATTTAACAAAGGCACGGATGAGGGTTTATGCAGGAGATGTTTTGAGACAGTGGTGGAGACGGGTGATATTACAGAAGTGGCAGTAGGCAGGTTAAATGATGGAGAGAACATGGCGATGAACTCAGTTCAGGTATAAATAGAACATAGAGGTAGTAAACTGTCTGGTTCAGTCTCAGACATTGGCTAGTGAGGTGGATACAGACAGTGGATCAGGAACAGATTTTGTGAGAGAGACTGAAGACAGAGGCTTCAGTATTCCCAGGATTTACACGGCAAGAACACAAATCAGTGACATATGGTTTATAGATACAATAGTTGGACACAGAGACTTACCAGGGACACCAATAATAGCGAGGATGGGATAGTAAATCGTTTCAATCACCTTTAGTGCATAATAGATGCGCATTTCTAATGTTTTCCAATAATAATCTGCAGTAAATTCGCCAAACCAATAGGAAAAACTCTTGCTGCCCATTTTGGTAACATTCCAATCTATTATTCTCAGATTCTGATCCATTTTTGTTACATTCCAATCCATTGTTCTCAGATTATGATCCATTGTTGGAAAACTCCAATCTATTGTTCTCAGATTCTGATCAATCCTTTTCCACTCTCTGGAGCTGCTGTTAGTGTGGGGGTGATGCTCCCGGCTTGGAACAACACATTGGAGGAAATCCCTTATTAATAGAAGTGGAAAACTCTCCAATTGCACAATTAGGGCCCATGGAGACTGACATTAATTACACACACTGAACAAACAGATACAGTTAACCCCTGTCAAACCAGCATTTAGTGTTCCAAAATAAAGTAGAACATTTACCCAGACTGGATGTTATGTATGAGGTTTGTTGAGGGAAGGAGTAGAAGAGGCACTGGCCAGAAGCTTTCACTCCTCCTTGGCTATGGGAGTAGTGACAGGGGAGTGGAGGACTGTAAATGATGCACCCTGTTTAAAAAAGAGATTGGATAAACCCTGTAACTTCTGACCAATCAGTCTAATGTCGGTGATTGGAAATTTCTGGAGGCCATAACCCAGCTCAAAAATATATCTTTCTTGGAAAAACATCTGATAATAAATGACAAACAGGATGGATAGCTTGATAAACAATCATGTCTGATAATCTTGATCAAGTTAGTTGATGACATAACTGTGGGTGTTGATGAGGGCAGCTTGTTTCGTGTTATGTATTTGAACTTTCAAAAGGCCTGTGATCAAATGACATTTCAAAGACTTGCTATGAAAAATGGAAGACATGAATTAATGTGACAGTGATAGTGTGGATATGACATTGACTCAGGGACAGAAAGCAGAGAGAAGTTGTGAACAGACATTGTTTATTCTGGAGGAGGGGGAGTGTACAGTGCTATTTCTCAGGGGTCCGTGTTAGAACCAGTGCTGTTCCTGACATATAGATAGATACATGATATAGAATTAAATGTAAAAATAAACAATTTCAACTCCTGCAGATGACATGAAACTCATATGTAAGGGTGGCAAAGGCGCAGACCACAGAATTATCCAACCTCACAGACTGCGTATTTTTTTTTTATTTATCATGGACTCTCATCCAACACCAGTGTATTTCTCACTCTAATTTATTTGTGTATGATTCTCGTGTCTGCGTGAATGTGTAGCGTACATGTTTATTATTTTATTTAGATACAGTTTAGTTTGTTAAGTATAATAAACTCACCTCTTGTTTAATCTCAAGAAAACCTGTCTGATTGGCTCTTTCACGAGGAAAATAAAAGTATAAGGTAAAATACTTACTGAGGTGGTCAGCACGTCCACTGCTAAAAAGGAATAAAGCCTTTGTGGTCAAATCTGAGATAGGACAAGAGGGGACCTGGGACCACTCCTCACATGGCTGTAACAGAAATTGATTGTAACCCAATGACAAACGAGAAATTAGAAGTAGGAAAAACAATTGATTCCCAGAAAAAAAATGAAGATTTCAATGTAGGTTTTATTGTGGCGTTCGCTGCTACTGCACTAAAAAGTTCACATTCGAAGCCAAAACCATCCTAAGCCACAGTTTATGAAAATATGAACATATGAATTGGGAGCAGGAGTAGGGCACTCGGCCCCTCAAGCCTGCTCTGCCATTCAATAAGATCACGACTAATCTGATTGTAAACTCGACTTCACATTTCCACCAGCCCCCGATAATCTTCAACCCCTTGCTTATCAATAATCTATCTACCTCTGCCTTACAAATATTCAAAGACTCTGCTTCCAGCGCCTTTTGAGGAAGAGAATTCCAAAAATCCACGACCCTCACAGAAAAAAATTCTCCTCATCTGTGTGTTAAATGGGTGACCCCCCCCCCCCTTATTTTTAAATAGTGACCCCTAATTCTAGATTCTCCCACAATGGGAAACATCCTTTCCACATCCACCCCGTCAAGACCCCTCAGAGTCCTATATGTTTCAATCAAGTCGCCTCTTGCCCTTCTAAACTGCAGCGGATACAAGCCTAACCTGTCCAATATTCCCTCATAAGACGGCCCGCCGATTCCAGGTATCAGTCTCATAAGCCTTCTCTTTACTGCCCCCAATACATTTACATTCTTCTATTAACAAGGAGACCAAAACTGTACACAGTACTCCAGATGTGGTCTCACCAATGCCCTGTGAAACTGAAGCATGTCTTCCATACTTTGCTATTCAATTTCTCTTGCAGTAAACAATAACATTCTATTAGCTTTCCAGTTACGTGCTGTACCTGCATACTAGCCATTTGTGATTCATGCACTTGGACACCCAGATCCCTCTGCATCTCAGAGCACTGCAATCTCTCACCATTTAGATAACAGGCTTCCTTTTTATTGTTCCTGCCAAAATGGGCAATTTCACACTTTCCTGCAGTATACTCCATTTTCCAGGTCTTTTCCCACTCACTTAACCTATCTATATTCCTTTGCAGTCCCCTATGTCCTGTTCACCACTTAGTTTCCTACATATCTTTGTGTCATCGGAAAATTTAGCAACCATACCTTCGGTCCCTTCATCCAATTCATTTATATAAATTGTAAAAAGGTGAAGCCCCAGCACTGATCCCCATCGCACACCACTCGTTTAATCTTGCCAACCAGAAAACGACCCATTTATGCCGACACTCGGTTTCCTGTTCGCTACTCAATCTTCTATCCATACCAATAAGTTACTCCCTTCACCATGAGCTTTTATTTTCTGCGATAAACTTTGATGTGGCATCTTATCAAATGCCTTATAGAAATCTCAGTACAGTACATCCACCGGTTCCCCTTCATCCACAGCACATGTAACTCCATCAAAGAACTCCAACAAACTGATTAAACATGATTTAACTTTCATAAATCCATGTTGATTCTGCCTGATTACCTCGATTTGGTCTAAGAGCCGATTATACCACCTCTAATAATAGCTTCCAACTTTTTCCCCAAGACAAATGTGAAGCTAACTGGCCTGTAGTTTCCTGCTTTCTGTTAGCCTCCCTTTTTGAATAAAGGAGTTACATACAGAGTGAAGTAACTTGGTACAGGTTAAAACCCTGTCTGCTGGAAAGTTGAGTAATGTAGCTAGAAGGTTAGGGATTACACTCCGTCCAAAAGCTAGGAAACCCGAAATAGTAAGACTGTGACCAACCATATTTCACTTGAAGCTGAAGGCTCAAACAGGGTTAGAATCACTAACAGATAGAGTAATGTTAGCTAAGGTAAAACTAGAACAGAAGAGACTTGAATTAGAATTCCTGAGAGAGCGAGAAAGAGCAGAATGAGAGTCAAGAAAGGGAAAATATAAGAGTGTTCCAGAAGGAGAAGGAGAAAAGGGAGTTAAGGTGGCTCAAACAACTAGAGGAATTCCCAGTACACCCAGTGAAGGCACAGCTGCTGACGGAGCTATCCCTAGCTCAGGACCATGTGCTGAGCTCTTAAAGTTCTCCCAGTTCATTCTAAAGTTCAATGAGGAGGATGTGGCAGCACTTTTCATTACTTTTAAAAAGTTTTTAAAGCAACTGCAATGACCGTCAGAGAACTGGATGCTGTTTTTACAATATGAAATGACAGGAAAGATGAAAGTTCATCAGATTATGAGAGGACTGGAAATGCTATCCTGGCCCATATGAGATAGTACTGGAGCTGGACCAGCAGAAATTCAGAATCTTTGGAAAGCAGCCTGACCAAACCTACCTGGCGTTTGAAAGAGTTAAGCAATTTCGGAACATTGGAACATCGGAGCAGCAGTAGGACATCGAGCCTGTTCCATCATTCAATATGATAATAGCTGATCATCCACTTCAATGCCTTTTTCCGACACAATCCCCATTTCCCTTTATGTCACTGGTATTTAGGCCGAGGCATTGAGGAACAGAGTCGGGACGTCATGTTACAGTTGTGCATAACTTGGTTAGGCCGCATTTGGAGTATTGTGGGCAGTTCTGGTCGCCGCACTACACAAAAGATGTGATTAAGCTAGAGAGGGGGCAGAAAAGATTCACAAGGATGTTGCCTGGTTTGAAGGGATTGAGTTATAAAGAGAGACTGGATAGGCTGGGTCTGATTTCCCTGGAACGAAGGAGGCTGAGAGGAGACATGATAGACGTATATAAAATTATGAGAGGCATAGATAGGGGAGATAGCCAGAGTCTGTTTCCCATGGTAGGGGTGACTAAAACTAGAGGGCATAGATTTAAGGTGAGAGGGAGGAGGTTTAAAGGGATCAAAGGGGTAAATGTTTCACACAAAGAATAGTGGGTATCTGGAATGAACTGCCTGAGGAGGTGGTGGAGGCAGGAACAGTAACGACATTTAAGAGGCATCTGGACAGGTACTTGAATGAACAAGGCATAGAGGGATATGAATTAATGCAAGCAGTTGGGATTAGTATAGATCAGCATTATAGTCAGCCCAGACGCGGACGGCCGAATGGCCTGTTTCTATGCTGTACTACTCTATGACTCCATTTATAAATCTGTTAATATCTGCTTTAAACATACTCAATGACTGAGCTTCCACAGCCCTCTGGGGTAGAGAATTCCAAAGATTCACAACCCTCTGAGAAAAGACATTTCTCCTCATCTCTGTCCTAAGTGTATTTCCACTTATTTTGAAATTGTTTCCCCTGGTTCTAGACTCCCCAACCAGGGGAAACATGTTAGCTGCATCTACCCTGTCTATCACTTTCAGTATTTTGTAGGTTTCAATGAGATCACCTCTCATTCTTCGAAACTCTAGAGAATACGGGCCCAGTTTCCCCAATCTCTCTTCATGGGATGGTCCCGCCATCTCGGGAACAAGTCTGATGAACCGTCATTGCACTCCCTCTATGATCATAACATCCTTCCTAAGGTAAGGGGACCAAAACTGCACACATTACTCGAGGGGCAGTCTAACCAAGGTTCCATGCAATTGCAGCAAAACGTCACTACTACTGCACTCAAATCTACTTCAATAAAGGCTAACATACCATTAGTCTTCCTAACTGCTTTCTGCACCTGCATGTTTGTTTTCAGTGACTTATTGACGAGGACATACAGGTCCCTTTGTACAACTACACTTTCTAATCTCTTACCGTTCAAGAAATGCTCTACACATCTGTGTCTGCTACCAAAGTGGATAACCTCACATCTTTCCACATTATATTTCAACTGCCATGTTCTTGCCCACTCACTACGTCTGTCCAAATCCCCTTGAAGCCGTTTTGCATCTTCCTCGCAACACTCATTCCCATCTCATTTACTGGCATCGAAAACCTGGAAATATTACATTGGTCCCCACATCCAAGTCATTGATACGTATTGTGAACTGCCGGGACCCAAGCACTGATCCCTGCAGAACCCCACTAGTCGCAGCCTTCCAAGGCAAGAATTGCCCATTTATTCCTACTCTCTGCTCACTGCCTGTTAGCTAATCCTTAATCCATGCCAGTACATTATCTCCTATCCCATGTGCTTCAATTTTACTAACCAACCTCCTGTCGGGGACTTTATCAAAAGCCTTCTGAAAATCGAAGTATACCACGTCCACCAACTCCCCTTTATCAATTCTGTGAGCAACATCATCAAAAAACTTCAACAGGTTCGTCAAACATTGTTTCCCATTTTTTATCCATGTTGACTATGCCCAATCATATCCATTTATCACATTCTTTAGAATAGAGCATAGCTTGTTCCCAGCGACTGATGTAAGGCTAACATGTCTGCAGTGCCCTGTTTTCTCTCTCCCTCCATTCTTAAATACTGGGCAGACATTTTCTATCTTCTAACCTACAGGAACAGTTCCAGAATCTACAGAAAATTGAAAGATATTCACCAATGTATCCACTATTTCCAAAGATTCCTCTTTCAACACTTTGGGATGTAGAATATCAGGTCCTGGGGACTTGTCAACCTTCAGCTCCATTAATTTCTCCAAGACAACCTTCTTACTCATACTAATTTCATTCATTTCCACATTCTCCCGAGCCCCTTGGATCTCTAATTCTGGGAGATTTCTTGTATCTTCCACAGTGAAGGCAGACACAAAATAATCATTTAACTTCTCTGTCATTTCTCTATTCCCCATTATAAATTCTCCTGACACTGCCTGTAATGGACCCACATTTGTCTAATCGAAACTTTTCCTTTTCACGTATCTATAGAAGATTTTACAGTCCATTTTTGTGTTTGTTTTTGGCCAGTGATATGAGCGCTCAAGATAGATCCCACAAATGAAACCCTTAGAGCGGTGATCCCTCTCGAGGAGTTCACAAACTCGCCCCCCTCCCAGTAAAACCCACAAAGAGGGACAGAAGGTTCAAAGGTATTCTGGCTGATGAATTTTCCCATGTACACGAAGCCTTAACCCCAGAGGAAAACCCTTTCCTCGTCACCCCAAATACACGAGAATAAAAGGTGGAGGGGAGATCGGAGCCCGAGCAGCCATGGGCAAGAAGCGGGACACACAAGGGTCCATCCTCAGGCCAAATAGGTGCTGAGAGCAGGAGTAATGGCTGAAGATCTGCGTGTTTCCACAGTAATAAGGCAGGTCACCATCGAGTTGACTAATGAAAGTGACGGGGAAAACCTGTAGGATTAATGAGAGTCCACCAGATCAGTGCTGGTAAACGGGCCCTGATGGAAAGCACAGCAGGTTAGGCTGTGCCTTTAACTGTAACAGTCAGACACAGTAACCCCACCACAGAGAGTGCAGGAAAACTTAACAAAATCCCAGAGAGTTACAGGAATTTGTATTCCAAGGAAAAGTGACCCCATACCCTTCGAGTGGGGCAAGCAAGCCCATAGTCATACTGACGGATACAGGGGCCAAACAAACCCTTCTGCTGGGAAAATACCTTTGCCCAAGAGAGTGCAGTGAACGCTTGAGTGTTAGCGAATGGTATCGGAAGATAACATATGATCATACCTGTATATCGACTGCACTTGGAATGTGACCCAGTTTCAAGACCGGTAACCATGGGGATTGTACCTAGTTTACCGGTGGAGGGGTGGATCAGCTCTTGGGTAATGATCTGACAGGGAAAAAGGTGGCAGCTTCCCCAGTAGCTCTGGAGATACCAAAAGAGGTCAGGGAGACAGAGCAGTTACAGGAGAAATAAAAACAAGGAATGCTGGAACCACTCAGCAGGTCTGGCAGCATCTGTGAAAAGAGAAGCAGAGTTAACGTTTCGGGTCAGTGACCCTTCTTCGGAACAGTTACGGGAGAAGGTCCCTGGCATTCTTTCTGATTGTGTGGTGACTCGGTCCATGGCCAAACAATCCCCTGACCTGACACTGCAGACGGATGACCCTACTGTCTGGTTATCTGAAACCTTCTTTGGGAAGTTAGAGGACCCAAAGGATGTGTTAAACAAATCGTCCTTAGTTGAGGCTCAACAACCTGACCCAGTGTTAAAAAAGGCACAGACTGTCCAAACCAAAACTGAAGCAGAGGGAGTTGCAGAGTGTTTATTATTTAAAGAACGAGGTGCTAATGAGGAAGTGGAGACCGCTTCACAGACCTGCGGATGAAGACTGGACAGTGCTTCACCAGATACAGATGCCGCTGAGGTACCTTAAAGAAATATTAAGAATGGCCCACGAACTTCCAATGACTGGACATGTCGGTATATGAAAAATCGAACCCCGCATAAGACAGCATCTTCACTGGCCACAACTCCATAAAGATGTGGTGGAGTTCTGTAAAACTGGTCACATGTGCCAGGTTGTGGGGAAGCCCCAAGCTGCAATAAAACCTTCACCCCTAATTCCCATACCAGCTTTTGGGGAACCCTTCAGCAGAATGCTGGTGGATTGTGTGGGACACCTGATGAAAACAAAACGGTATTACCAGTATCTTCTCACCATTATGTATGTGGTGACCCGATTCCCAGAGGCCATTATCCCGAAGAACTATCTCTGCCAAGGTAGTGGTGGAGGGGTTAACCCAATTCTTTACCCGATATGGGCGGCCTGCTGAGATCCAGATGGAACAGGGCACACATTTTATATCAAGTATTTTTGAACAGGTACTCTGGACATAACCCAGTGCAAGTCCTCAGCCTACCATCCACAGTCACAAGGGGGCTTTGGAGCGGCACCACCAGACCCTAAAGACAATGATCAGGCCATACTGCTATGAGTAACCCCATGACTGGGACAAAGGGCTGGGATTTCTCCTGTTGGTTACCAGGGACTTATCCAATGATTCCACTGGCTTTAGTCTCTTTCAATTAGTTTATGGACACGAGATGAGAGGTCCTCGTAAACTAATCAAGGAAAAGTTTTTTGGGGCAGAGTGATCAAACTTCCATGTTAGACTACATTTCCTTGCTCTGGGAGTGGCTCACGAGAGCCTGTGCCTTGGCTCAGTAACACCTAAAGACCTCCCAGGCAGCGATGAAAATGTAATCAGACTGAAATGCCAAGGCTGGAACATTTCAGGACAGAGTCCATGTATTGTTACTACTCCCAATGCAGGGTGAATCCCTAAAAGCCCAGTTCAGTGGTCCATATCGAGTGGCAAAAGGAATAGTTAGGTAAATTATTTAATTGACATCCCAGACCAAAGGAAAAAAGCAAAGGCTTTGGAAGGGACAGACATGCACAGATATGTCAGACAGTCAAAAGGGAAGGCTTGAAAAGGACAGTAAGGACAGGTTAGAAGAGGGCCATGAGGAATCTCAACTGGAATCCCCTAGTCTCCGATTCGCCAACCCTGAAATGTTAGATAAATTAGACCACACGCTCTCCTCTTTAAAAAGAACCCAAAAAGGCACCCTAAAAAGGCTGCTAACAGCATTTACAGAAAGCTGCAAGGGCAAGGTAAGTTCCAAAAAAGGCAAGCCGATGGTGAGGGAGATGCCTCACCTAGTCGAAGTGCCGCAGTAGAGTGAAGTAAAAGCTGGACAGACACTTGCGAGCACTAATGTCCCAGAGGACATAGGGCAGATCAGAAAAAAATGATGCTCCCTGCAGTAAAGGGAAAAGTGAGGGCGAAACACCCTAAAGTAAACAGCATTTGTGTACCTCACCAGAAGCTAAAAGTGAGGTCAGTGTGGATCTACCCACTGAAGAACCCAATGATCAGGTCCCAAACCCAAAGCTAAATAAACCCAATAAAAAAACAATTTATTACACATTGTCAGTTTAGGGAGGAAGTTTCGACAGGAACCTGAATGGTGAAAGCTTCATTGCAGGAGAGAAAAAAAAGATCGAACCCGACACATCATCATCCCAGACAAAACACCAAAAAATTAAATCAGCAAAACTGTAATAGACAATGTCAGCTGCAGTAATTCTAAGATTAATGTTTGAATTTGAGAAGTGATTATTGAGAATGAATGTGTGTTTCCTTCTATTTCTTCTCACGATTCTGTAATAAAATGTTCCTATTATCACATTTCTTTCCATGTGCTGCAGCGGTGTCAAGATAACACAATATGCCCAATGAGGAATTTTAATTCATCGATTAGACACTTACAGTAATCATTTAATGGAAAAAATCCTGCAGCTAACCTTGAAAAAAATGGCAGCCAAGATGGCCACCGCAATTGGCATCTGAAACACCTTTTCACATTCCAGAGGCAACAGGAGACACATGTCTGATGAGGTTGGACCCAAAACATTGGCTTTCTCTAGTTACTGAATTACCTAATATTACATTCATTAACACGGTAGACAAGGGCATCCTGACAAATTGACTTCAAAAGAGCAAACTCCTCCAAGTGTAATTACTGGTATCCTGAAACCTGGGGAGATAGAAGTTCCTAACTTTGAATCTCTTAATAAGGGTCCAGCAAATACAGTGAAGCAGTCAGGAGACCTTCTGTCATCTATGTGAAAGCTGGGAGTTGCCCCTGGACAAAGACAGACAAGCCAGTGATTCAAACTGTGCAGAAGCAGAAGGGCTGTGTCCCCCTCTCCCTCTCTCCATCTCTCTGTCCAGATAACTTCACAAGTGTGAAGACCACGTGCGGCTGCAAGCCCTCCAAGCCTACAGATTACTACAGACAGATACACCAGGGGAAGAAAGCCACCCACAAGTCTGCCTCCAAGAAAACCCTGAGCCACGTGGGTCAGCAACAAAGGGCACTTGGACCATCCAAAGACTTCAAGAATATAACTTCAGCCAGAAGACCACCGAATCATCCAACCTCACAGAATGAGTATTTTTTAAAAATGTATTTAGGACTCCAATCCAATCACAAATGTACTTCTCACTCTGTAATCTATTTCCATGTGATTCTCGTGTGAGTGTGTGCATAAATGTGTGGTGTATTTTTTTATGGTTTTATTTAGATACGGTTTAGATTGCTAAGTAAAGTAAACTCATCTCTTTCCTGTTTAAACTCTAGAGAACCTGTCCGATTGGTTCCTTCACCAATGAGCCAATTTTGTATCAACCTTGCTTTATTTCCCTGGATTCCATGGGACTTTATTTTTTTAACCAGTCTGCCATGTGGGACCTTGTCAAAAGCCTTGCTTAAATCCATGTGGACCACATGAACTGCACTACCCTCATCTATCTTCCTTGTTACTTCTTCAAAAAATTCAATCAAGTTGGTCAAACTAGAGCGTCCCTTAACAAATCCATGCTGACTATCCTTGATTAGCCTGTGCCTTTCTAACAGACAGTTTATCCTGTCTCTCAGAATAGATTCCAATAATTTGCCCACTACTGAGGTTAGACTGACTGGCCTGCAATTTTTCATTCTAACCCTGGGGTCCTTTATAAACGGAGGTTCAATGTTAACAGTACTCCAATCCTCTGGCACCACACCTGTACCCAGTGAGGACTGGAAAATGATGGTCAGACCCTCTGCTATTTCTTCTCTTGCTTCTTTTAACAGCATAGGATGCATTTTATCTGGATCTGGTGACTTATCAACTTTCAAGGATGCTGATCCCATTAATACCTCCTCTCTCCCTTAGTATATCACATCAAATACTTCATATTCCTCCTCCTTAGCAACAATATCTGCATCATACCCCTCTTTGTAACGTGAAACACGAAGTATTCATTATGAACCATACCAACATCTTCCACACCTGCACCTGCATATGCAATTATGTATATACACTTATGTGAACAGACTTTCAAAAGGCCTGTGATCAAATGGCATTTCATAGAACTGTTATGAAAATGGAACACATGGATTGTTGTGACAGTGATAGTGTGGATATGACACTGACTCAGGGACAGAAAGCAGAGAGAAGTAGTGAACAGACATTGTTCAGACTGGTGGAGGAGGGGGGGTGTACAGTGCAATTTCTCAGGGGTCAGTATTAGAACCAGTACTCTTCTTGACATACAGATAAATAGATACATGACAAAGACTTACGTGTGAAGAGCAGAGTCTGAACATTTGCATAAGCCAGGAAACTTATAAATATAGTAACCAGTGTGAAGGATAGTAGCTGCTTCAGGAGGACATGGACAGTCAGCTGGTGAAATGAGAATACACATGGTGAATGAAATTTAACACATAGAATTGGGGAAGTGATTATTTTGTGAGGAATAATAAGGGGAGTGAATAGAAACTAAACTGCACCATTTAGAATATGATACCGGAGCACAGAGACTGGGTGCGTATGTACACAAATCTTCAATGGTGGCCGGATAAGTTCTGAAGATTTTAAAAAGGCATCCGGGATCCTTAGCTGTAGAACTAGAAGCAAAGAATTTTTTAAAAAACCACAAGAACATTCTGCTAAGACTAGAAATGAATGTTTGAGCCTCAGCTCAGATATTGTGTCCAATTCTGGACACCACACTTTATGAAGATTCCAAGGCCTTGGAGATGGTGCCTCGGTGATATACTAGAATGGTAACAGGGATGAGGAGTTCAGTTCTGTGGAGAGAAGCTGGGATTGTTCTCCGTAGAGCAGAGAAGCTAAAAGGGAGATTTAATAGAGGGGCTGAAAATGATGATGTGTTTTGCTAGAATAAATAAAGAGAATCTGGTTTCACTGGATGAAGGGTAAGTAACCAGAGAAAACAGTTTAATGTTGATTAACAAACAAACAGAAGAGAGATGAGGAGATTTTCATTTCTTTACACAGCTAGTGTTTATGATTTAGAATACAGTTCCTGAAAGGGTTGTGGAAGCAGATTTAACAGAAACTTTCAAAAGGGAATTGGATCAATACTAACAGGGTGATTTACTGGACTGGGAGAAAAGAACAGGGGAGAGGAATAATTGAAAATTTCCTTCAAACAGCTGGAACTGGTATGATATGTTAAATCGTCTCCTCCTGTACTGTGTAATTCTCTGACTGTCTGATAACAGAAACCATTGAGTACGTATCTCATGTGTACAATTGACATTCAGCAGGTTTTAATCCCGAGATTATTTGTTACTTGTTTTCTGATGAAGACAACAACAGAAAGACAAACACAAGGAGCTGGTGAGATAAATTGTGTTGATAATTTGTTTATTGGGTTATGACGTCTCTCTCTGATCACAGACCTCGCCTGGTTTCAATAGGTCAATTACAAACTCATTGATTTCATTCCTATTTTATTTCCTGCCTATTTGTTCTCAGGATATGGGTGATACTGACAAGGCCAGCATTACTTCCCCATTCCTGGTTACCATGAGAAAATGGTGAATCTTGAACCACTGCAGTCCCTGTGGTTCTAACAAACAAAATAACATTTAGTATTTTGAGGAGACAGTTTCATCACTGGGCATTTCAGAATGAGTTAGGTTTGAACATGAGGATGAGAGTTTTCAAATCAAGATATTGCCAGAGCAGGGACCAATGTTGGTCAACGAGCACTGGAGTGATGGATGAACGGGACTTGCTTTGAGTTTAGATACAGGCAGCAGAGTTTTAGATGAACAAACATCTGTGGCAGAGTCAGTACAGGTTAGATGCAGAGTAAAGCTCACTCTACACTGTCCCCATCAAGCACTGCCATGACAGGTGCAGCACGGCTTAGATGCAGAATAAAGCTCACTCTTCACTGTCCCCCATTAAATACTCCCAGGACAGGTACAGCACTGGGATTGGCTGCTGCCTTATTGGAGGTGCTGAGTAGTTAACTAGGTTCAGCTGACTGTGACTGTGTAAAGAGGCTGGAAGCTGTGTGATTGCTGCAAGAGGGAGAGACTGAGATTGAAGGAAAGGTTTTTCCACATTGGCAACATGAGTCTGGGGAAAGAGGCTGGGAGAGGAGCTAATTAGATAGCTCTTTCAAAGAGACAGTACTGACGCAATGGGCCGAATAGCCTCTTTCTGTGCTGCGCCAATCTCTAATTCTCTGAGCAAGAGACAGAGAGTGAAGTGAGTAAGGGAGAGAGAGAAAAAACGTGAAAGAGGGAAAGGTCAATAGGAAGTGCGAAAAAATCGTGTTTGCATCACTTTTTCAGAAGAGGAGTCATGATCTGCCCTTCCCCGTTCCTGTTGAGACAGGTGACACACAAACATCCTGCTGCCTCCTCATTTCCATGCATTCTACGTACACCACAAAGCGACCCGCGCTGCTGTCTGTCTGCAAGTTTAACAGGGGCCTAACTGTGTGTGAGGCTGGCTCGTGTTTCAGCCAGGCTTCAGCTCTTCAAGGCAGTCTGTCCCTCTTAACGGGAAGTTGTACTGAATCACAGGAGGCTGCTGTTGCTGATTGGGAATGCTGCAATTGGAGACAAGGCAAATGGAATACTACGACAGAGAGAGGGCTCTGTTGTTCACGGATGTGGTGTTGGAGGCCTTAGTCATGGTGGGTGACAGGAGGGGAGAGGCCACGTTTTCGTGGAGTGGGCTGGAGACCCTCAAGGAACGTCCTCCGAATTCAATGGGAGCAGGTGGCCAGGGAGGTCAATGCAAGAAGTCTGGCCCTATGAACCTGCCAGCAGAGCCAGAAGAAGTTTAATGAGTTCACACGGGTCACACAATGTCAGTGAATTCATCTCCACATGGCTTCTCCTACCTCCAACATCACCAACCTCTCACACTGCTCAATGTACCACACCCCAATCACTCACCCAGCAGTAGTCCCTAACACTCAGGACTCACACCTAACATTCACATACTCCATCTCACCTTCACACACATTACACTTATACCAGCTTCACACCCACCCCTCACTGCCTCCACGTCCTGCAGCTATTCAACTGTGCCAAGGACATCACCCAAACACAGAGCAATACAATCACTGACATTCTGCCCTGTCTCTTACAGAACATGGTGGCCGACAATCACAGGGAGCAGCAGTGAACCGGCGGGAACCAGGCAGACCTTCATCCCCTGAGCCTCAGGGAGGAGATGGTTCGTCACATCATGGGACCGGCTGTGACAGAGCCCATAGCATCCGGCATCACCGAGAGTATTCAGGATGATGCTATGTTCCGGCCTTATGTCTCTTCTTAACTCCCAACTGCCCCTCGTCCTGCTGTCTGGGATGATGTACAAGCTGCAGATGGTGGGACCATGAACTTCCTGCTTTCCAACCCACCCCCAATCCCTCACCCCAACCCTACCCCTCTGATTTTATACTTTCCAATCATTACCCAAAACTGCCAGCTTCGCAGTCACAGCAGATCCAGGAGACAGAGAGAGAGAGAGAGAGCAGCACAGCACTGATGGTGAAACCCCATCACTTGGTCTGATACTCATAGTCATCAGATCAAATACTTACACTGTGTGGACCTTAGAGGCTGGTATAGAGTCGGAATCTGCACATGGTGTGTCACCGAGCACGTGTGAGCTGCAGCCAGGCCAGGGGGAAAGGATAGTTCATGTGTCAGCTCACCGGAGGGTGAGGTCACAAACGTGTTATAATACACAGGACTCAGATGTGAACATTGCTGGAACAGCATACAGGAGAATGCTGATCGACATGTACACTGAGATACTTTGTCCATTGACAGGCCCGTTAGACAGTCTGTTATCACGGTCAAGGAACATGGAGGAGTCCAGCTCCAACGTGGCACAGGACATTGCACAGAGTTTGAAGCCCATACTTTCCCCTGTGAAAGCCGTCACTAACAGCAGTAGCGGACCCAGCCCTGATACAGTGCCTGGTGACCATTGTCTCAGCTTCCACTGCAGCACAGACAGCAGACAGCCAACGTCTCAGTGCCGCAGTGGAAGCTCAGACTGAGGTCACGAGATCCATGTTTGCTGCCATGCAGGATCAGACTGCTGTCATCATGGCTGTGGATCTCAGTGTTCAAAGGGGTTTGCAGGCTCTCACAGCAGTCCAGCAATCTGTGATCCAGTAGATTACTAGGATCACTGAGGTGTCGCCGCAGTCTCCGTGGAGCGGGAACCTGCTGTCCTCTCTCAGGATGACAGTATTTGTTCTCCCTTCACTGTCACTACACCAGTGTCCTTGCTGTTACCCATCAGCCAGCGCAGGCTGCTGCTGTCCATGTCGGGGTGGTGCCGTCTGAATCCGAGGCCTCAAGGCCCAGAGCTGCTCGAGGACGTCCTGCAAGGCCATCTGCAGTCTCCCCCAGTGAAGGTCAGCAGCCTTCCACCAGCCATGCTGCAGTCATTGGGGAAACACTGTGTCGGAGCACTGGGCAAGTCGAGGGAACCCATAAGACAGGCACTAAGGGAATACACAATGGTGAATCGTTCAGTTTTGTTTGTATAATTGAATACGTTGGATAAAGATGTTAATGAAAAGGTTTTTGTTGGTGTTTTATACTGCAGGATGGCGACCAAGGGAACACTGTGATGGAGCATCTCAGATGGGTGTAATCGTGGAGAATCGGGGATCCATGGTGGGAAAGGGAAGATGTACTGGGCATGCTCACACACCAAATGCACTTTAATGGAGTGAAGGTTCTTTCAGTTCCTGTACCTCTCCCCATTGACATGGGGGCCCCGCAGAGCCACCTACACCATCAGGAATCCCGCTATCCTGACAAAGCCACGGGATCTCTCATCCTGCTTCTCCCTGCTGAGGGAGAAAATGATGACATAGATGGTCACCCTCACCTCCCAGAATTATCAATGGACAAGGCACAGGCTTCGCAACTACTGGTCAGTTAGTGTAACATCAGTGGTGATTAAGGTTTTAGAAACTATAATCAGGGGAAAAGGACAACACACACTTGGAGAGGTTTGTGTTATGTAAGCATTGTCAGCACGGATTTCTAAAAGACAGATCACGCTTGACTGAACTAATTGAATTTATTTGATGAAGTAACAGAGAGGTTTGATGAAGGGAATGTGGTGGATGTTGTATACATGGATTTTATGAAATTATTTGATAAAGTACCACACAAAAGTTTGGCGAACAAAATTGAAGTTCATGCATTAGCATCCAATTGGATCAAATATTGTCAAGGACAGAAAAGAGTGAGTTGTGGGAAATGGTTGTTTTTCAGACTGGAGGATTGTAGACAGTGATGTTCCCCAATGGTCAGTGCTAAGAGCTTGGAATACAGAGTAGAATATCAAAATGTTCCGATCTTGGAGCAGGTGAACGGGAGGATGTTGCAAACCGCCTGCAACAGGATATAGACAGGCTGGCAGAATGGACAGAGAAATGGCAGGCGGAATTTAATACAGAGTTGTGTGAGGTGATGTATTTTGTCAGATGGAATAGGAAGGCAATATAGACATAATGACACACTTCTAAAGATTGTGCAGGAAACAGAGGGACCTGGGGCTCCATAGGCATTGATCTTTGAATGTGCCAGGACATAATAGGACAGTGATTAGCAAAGCATATCAGATCATGGGCTTCATCATTAGAGGCAAAGATACAAAAGGAGGGAAGTTATGCTGAAGCTTTATAAATCTTTGGTTAGGCCCCAACTAGAGAACTGTGTTCAGTTCTGGTCACCACACTTTAGGAAGGATGTGAAGGTCCTTGAGAGGGTGCAGAGGAGATTTACCAGAATGGTTCCAGGGATGGGTGGTTTGGAGAAGATGGAGTTGTTCTCCCTGGAGTAAAGGAGATTGAGAGAGATTTGATAGAGGTGTACCAGATTATGATAGGCTTAGAAAAGATAGACAAGGAAAAACTGCTCCCATCAACTGATCAAATTTGAACTAGGGGACACAGATGGAAGGCTTTGGGTAAGAGATGCAGGGGTAATATAAGGAAGAACTTTTTTACACAGTGGATGGTAATGAGTTGGAATTCACTGTCCATGAGGGTGGTGGAAGCTGAGACAATGAATGATTTCAAAAGAAAACTGGATGGGCACTTGAAGGAAATGAAATTGCAGGGATACGGGTACTGAGTGGGAGGGTGGGACTGACTGGATTGTTCCACAGAGAGCTAGCACAGAGGGGCCGAATGGCCCCCTTCTGTGTCGTAAATGTCTCTATCAATCTCTGTCAATCTATGTTGGTTATGTCTTCTGCTCCTCTCTGGAAAGATCCAGATAAATAGAAGTTCAATAAAACTGTGACCTTAACAGCCACTGACAGCTCCGTCCTCACCCTGGTGTGAGGCTCCAGGTCGTGTTACAGGAGGTGACACAGCTCTGTGACCATCTCCTTATTGAATCAGAGTCACCCACACACTGCTCCGGGGTTAGGTGTATTTAGGAAAAGTGCTCTTGGAAAACCCGGGGTGGGTAGGGCAGAGTCCCCTCCTCCTCCCTCTTTACAGAGAATCCCCTCTCTGCAACCTCTGCTCCATTTGTTGGTCATGTCATAGACCCAGAGACACTGTAACTACAGTCCCCATTCCTTGTCCAGACTTGGGTCACCAAATCCTCTGTCTTCCGTGAATGTCTGCAGCAGCTCACAACACAACCTCCAGAAAACCATCCACAGGACCTCCACTAACTTAACAATGGCAGAAGTATGTCAAAACCCCTCACCTGTAAGTTGGATGCCTGGTCCTTTTAAATAACACTAGAGGGGGTTCCTCGTGCTGCTGAATGTATGTTCAGCTGAGAGTGAATAACACAGGCGGTCAGTGGACATGCACAGACCAAGTTTCAAAGACGTACATCAAAGCTGCTGGAATGGATGATCGACACCATATTCAGACCCACCCTCAAAGGAACAACACATATATGGTACGATTGAGCTAGAGCCCTGCCCAGATTGGGACACTGTGCTGGCCACACTAGAAATGGCCGGCTGTGAAGACTACACTAACAGCACATAGACGATACGACCGGGCTGGAAATCTGCTCAGCATGGGGTATTGAGCAGGCCGCACTCGAAGTTCACATCTCTTTATGGATCACAGCTTCTGCACTGTCAGCACCAGTAGTGCTGTAAAGTCTAAAATCGTGGATCAGGTCAGATACAAAGGGAAAAAAGTTCACTTTAAAAGGAGATTTGGAAAAGATTGAAATAAAAAGATTTTCAGGAATATGGGAATGGGACTAATTAGAGGGGTGAGGGCATGGAGCGAGTTCAAACACAAGAATGAGAATATTAAAATGCAGGTGCTGCCAGACCGGGAGCCAATGTAGATCAGTGAGAACAGGGCTGATGGGTAATCGGGATTTGGTGTGAGTTAGGATACAGGCAGCAGAGTTCTAGATGGGCTGTGGTTTATGGAGGTTTTTAACAGGGAGGGTGACCAGGATAGAATTGGAATAGTCAAATGTGGATTTAACAGTGTCGGGAATGAGGGTTTATGCAGCAGATGGGTTGAGATATTGGGCAGGGTGAAGTTTGTATTTGACAGATAGGGGATGGACTTCGTGATGGAGATCAATGACGTTGGCTTTAGTCTTCCCAAAATTTACATTGCAGACAAACATTTCAGTGAAACAGGGTTTACAGATCTCCTAGCCTGAAATAGCCTGAAACAGCAGCAAAGATGAGAGAGTAAATGACAGGAATTTGTAATACAGTTCACAGCGGTTTACAGAGCTAATAGCTGGAGATATTTACCAGGAATAACAACGGCAGCAAGATGGGCAGAGTAAATTACCGGAGCAGTAATGCAGTTAAGCATGGTTTATAGAAATAATAGCTAGATAGAGAGACTTACCAGGGACACCAATAATAGCCAGGATGGGAAAGTAAATGTATTGAATAATCTTCAGTGCGCGGTCGATACGAGTGTCTAATGAGAACCAATCATAATATGTAGAAAGATAGTAAAGATCCGACGATAAACTCCTGTCCGTTGTTGTAACATTCCAATCTATTGTTCTCAGATTCTGACCCATTGTTGTAACATTCCAATCTATTGTTCTCAGATTCTGAACAATTGTTGTAACATTCCAATCTATTGCCCTCAGATTCTGATCTATCCTCTATCTCTCTCTGGAGCTGCTGATCTCTGTTAGTGCTGCTTTTCCCGCTGACACTATGTTATAACACACTGAAAGGCACCCCTTATTGATAGAAAATGGAAAACTTCCAGTGACACAATTAGGATCCATGGAGACTGACATTAATTACAGTCACGGAACAAACAGATTCCGTTAACCCTTTTCAATCCAACTCTTTCTGTACCACAATAAAGTAGACCATTTACCGAGTCTGGATGGGATGTATGAGGGTTGCTGAGGGAAGGAATGGTGGGAATAGCAGAGGCACTAGCAAGAATCTTCCAATTTCCCTTGGATATGGGCGTGATGACAGATTTACACAGGCTTGCCACTCTCTGGGTGAAGAAATTTCTCCTCATTTCTGTCCTGAAAGGTTTACCCCGTATCCTTAGATTATGACCCCTGGTTCTGGACTCCCCCACCATCAGGAACATCCTTCCTGCAACTACCCTGTCAAGCCCTGTTAGAAATTTATAGGTTTCTATGAGATCCCTCCTTCTTCTTCTGAACTCCAGCGAATTTAATCCTAACCGACTCAATCTCTCCTCATACTTCAGTCCCGCCATCCCAGGAATCAGTCTGGTAAACCTTCGCTGCACTCCCTCTATAGCAAGAGCATCCTTCCTCAGATAAGGAGACCAAAACTGCACACAACATTGCCGCTGTGGCCTCACCAAGGCCCTGTATAATTGCAGTAAGACATCCCTGCTCCTGTACTCGAATCCTCTCGCTATGAAGGCCAACATACCATTTGCCTTTTTTACCGCCTGTTGCACCTGCATGCTTACCTTCAGCGACTTGTGTACGAGAACAGCCCGGTCTCGTTGCATATTTCACTCTCTCAGTTTATAGCCATTCAGATAATAATGTGACTTCCTGCTAACCTCACATTTATCCACATTATACAGCATCTGCCATGCATTTTCCCACTCACTCAACTTGTCCATATCACCCTGAAGCCTCCCTGCATCCTCCTCACAACTCACCCTCCCACCCCGTTTTGTGTAATCTGCAAATTTGGAGATATTACAATTCGTTCCCTCATCGAAATTATTAATGACTATTGTGAATAGCTGGGGTCCTAACACTGATCCCTGCGGTACCCCACTAGTCATTGCCTGCCTTTCAGAAAAAAGACAGGTTTACTCCTACACTTTGTTTCCTGTCTGCCAACCAATTTTCTATTCAACACAATACATTACCCCAATCACATTCATGTTAATTTTACATGCTAAGCTCTTAGGTGGGACTTTGTCTCGAGCCTTCTGAAAGTCCACTGACTCCCCCTCATGATCTCTACTAGTTACACCCCCGAAGAATTCTATTAGATTTATCAAGCATGGTTTCCCTTTCGTAAATCCACGATCTGTCCGATTCTACCACTATTCTCCAAGTGCTCTGCTATAAAATCTTTGATAATGGACTCTAGAATTTTCCCCACTACCGACGTCAGGCAGACTGATCTATAATTCCCTGCCTTCTCTCTCCCTCCCTTTTTCAACAGTGGGGTTACATTAGCTACCCTTCAATCTGTAGGAACTGTTCCAGAGTCTATAGAATCTTGAAAGATGACTAACAATGCTTCCACTTTTTCTAAAGCCACTTCCGTAAGTACTGTGGGAAGCATACTATCAGGCCCTGGGGATTTATCGGCCTTCAATCCCATCAATTTCCCCAACACCATTTCTCTACAAATACTGATTTCCTTAAGTTCCTCTCTCTCACTAAACCCTGTGTTCTCCAACATTTCTGGTATGATATTTGTGTTCTCCGTTGTGAAGGCAGAACCAAAGTATCTATTTAGTTGGTCAGCCATTTCTTTGTTCCCCATTATAAATTCTCCTGTTTGACTGTAAGGGACCTACTTTTGTCTTCACCAATCTTTTCCTCTTCACATAGTTATAGAAACTTTTACAATCAGTTTTTATGTTCCCCACAAGCTTACTCTCGGACACTATTTTTCCCTTCTTAATCAATCCCTTGGTCCTCCTTTGCTGAATTCGAAACTGCTCCCAATCACCTGGTCTGTTGTTTCTTTCTGGCAAATTTGTATGCGTCTTCCTGGGATCTAATGCTATCTCTAATTTTCCTTGTCAGCCATGGTTTGGCTACCTTTCCCGTTTTACTTTTGCACCAGACAGGAGTAAACAATTGTTGCAGTTCATCCATGCACTCTTTGAATGTTTGCCATTGCCGATCGACCGTCATTCCTTTTGGTAACGTTTCCCAATCCATCATAGCCAACTCGAGCCTCATACCTTCGTAGTTTCCTTTATTAACGTTCAGGACCCTGGTCTCAGAATCAACTAGGTCACTCTCCACGTTGACGAAGAATTCTATCATATTATGGTAGCTCATCCCCAAGAGATTTCGCACAACTAGATTGTCAATTATTCCTCTCTCATTAAACGATACCCAATCTAGGATGGCCTGTTCTCTACTTGGTTCCTCAACGTATTGGTCCAGAAAACCATTTCGTATACACTCCAGGAATTCCTCCTCTACAGTATTGTGACCAATTTGATTTGTCCAATCTATAAGCAGATTAAAGTCATTCATAATTACAGATGTTCCTTTATCGCATGCGCCTCTAATTTCCTGTTTAATACCATTCCCAACATCACCACTACAGTTTGGGGGGTCTATATACAACCCCCAATAACGTTTTCTGTCCATTAGTGTTTCTCAGCTCGACCAATACATATTCGACATCGTCAGAGCTAATATCCTTCCTCACGATTACGTTAATTTCCTTTTTAACCAGCAATGCAACTCCAATGGGGCTGAAAATAGGCCGTTTTACTGATGGTGTGAATATTTGGTCGGAATTTCATCTCAAGACATCTCAAGGTGAACTATGTAACCAAGTTTGTGAACAGTTTGGCTTGCTCTCAAACATTTACAAAGGACAAGGATCGAGATAGGAAATGTTTGGAACGGAGACAGAAAAAAATGGCTTCAATCTTCTTAATATTTATTTGGCTTTGCAGATGTGTGTTGTGATACAATTTCGAAGGACGAAATGATACAACTATAAAGGTGGTGAAATAACAGAGACACCTGGGGTGTTCGTACACAAATCTTTGAAGGTGGTAGGAAAGATTAACGAAACCGTTAATAAATATATGGGATCCTAGGTTTGATAAATAGAGGAAAAAAGAGCAAAAGCAAGGACATTATGTGAAGCATATAGAAAATACTAGTTCGGTTCCACCTGGAGACTTGTGTCAAATACCAGAAACCACACTTTAGGAAGGACATGGAGCCTTCGGAGAGGGGACAGAACTGTTTTACTAGAATTTGTGCAGGCATGAAGGATTACAGTTGTGCAGCTGGTGTTGTTCACCTTAGAGCAGAGAACTTTCAGAGGAGATTTAATTGAGGTCTTTAACATTAGGAAGGGTTTAGATAAATTAAATAAAGAGAAACTGTTTCCAATGTCCAAGGGGCCGTTAACCAGAGACACAGATTTAAGGTGATTGGTAAAAGAAGCAGATATGGGGATTTGTGTTTCTGAGTGGTTTGGATTTGGAATGCACTGTCTGATAGGCTTATGGATACAGATTCAATAGTAGATCCCAAAAGGGAATTGGATAATATCTGAAGCAGAGAAAATGTTAGGATATAGTGAAAGAGCCAGGGAGTGAGACTAACTGGATTGCTCTTTGAAAGGGTCAGCACTGACTTGATGGGCCGAATGACATCATTCAGGACTTTGCTATTCTATGATTCTATGATTGTTCCTGCCTGTACTTTCCCAATATTCCTATCCTTTCACCAGGCGTTTGATAAAGTAACACATAACAGCTGTGTTACCAAATTAGAAACACATGGGATTAAAGGGCCAATGTCAGCCGTGACTCAGTTTGTAGCTCTCTCCCCTTTCAATCACAAGCTTCCAGGATCAAGTGTCACTGCAGGACTTGATCACAAGAGTCAAGGCTGACACTGTAGTGCAGTCCTGAGGGTGTGTTGCACTGTCAGAGGTGCCATATATCGAATGAAACGTTAAACCAAGGCCCCGGCTGCCCTCCCATGGATGTTAAAGATCCCATGGGATTATTTCGAAGAACAAGGGAATTCTCCCCAGTGTCCTGATCAGTATTTACCCTTCAATCTACATCACAAAAACAGATCTGATCATCATCACATTGTTACTTGTGGGATCTTGCTGTGTAGAAATTGGCTGCCCTGTTTCCTACATTATGAAACTGACTAAGTGTTAAGAAGTATTCATTAATTGGAAGTCACTTTGGGACATGCAGTGGTCATGAAACACGTTACATAAATGGGAGACTGTTCTTTTATTTACAATGCCAGCATGCAGGAAATTAGCTCAGTGACAGAAAGCAGAGAGTATTGGAGAATGGTTATTGTTCAGTCTGGAGGGAAGTACACTGTGGGATTCCCCAGTGTCACAGTCGGGATCACTGTTGCTGTTTGTTATTGCCGTTGCGTTGTGTACAGACGGGATAATGTCAAACTTTTCAGATGGACGGAAGCTCAGAAATGTTAATAACCAGTGAAAAGGATAGTAACAGACTTCAGGAGGACAGAGACTGACTGGTGAAATGGGCAGGAACATATCAGATGTAACTTAACACAGTGAAGTGTGAAGTGAGACATTTGGGGAGCAAGTATGTGGCGAAACAATATAAACTAAATATAGGGCGGCACAGTGGCGCAGTGGTTAGCACCACAGCCTCACAGCTCCAGGGACCCGTGTTCGATTCCGGGTACTGCCTGTGTGGAGTTTGCAAGTTCTCCCTGTGTCTGCGTGGGTTTTCTCCGGGTGCTCCGGTTTCCTCAACTTGCAGGTTGATAGGTAAATTGGCCATTATAAATGCCACTCGTATAGGTAGGTGGTAGGGAAATATAGGAACAGGTGTGGATGCTTGGTAGGAATATAGGATTAGTGTAGGATTAGCATAAATGGGTGGTTGATGTTCGGCACAGACTCGGTGTGCCGTAGGGCCTGTTTCAGTGCTGTATCTCTAATCTAATCTAAATGATACCATTATAAAGTGGGTGCAGGAGTAGCGAGACCTGGGGTGTGCACACACAGATCTTTGAAGGTAACATGTAGTGTCTTTGGAGTTAGAGAGAGACACACAGAGTAATAAAACTCAGGAGGAAATGCTGATGTTCATCCATCATTTGTTCGGTCCCAGCTAGAGAATTGTGTCCAATTCTGATCGCCACACTTTGGTAAGGATGTCAAGGACTTAGTGAGGATACTGAGGTGATTTACTGGAATGGTACCAGGGATCTGGGAATTCAGTTACGTGGAGAGATTGGAAAAGCTGGGATTGTTCTCTTTCGAGCCATGAAGGGCAAGGGGAGATTTGATATAAAATTCTAAATCATCAAGGGTTTTGATAGGGTAATTCATGTGAAACTGTTTCCTGTGTCAGAAATTTCAGTATTAAGAAGGCACAGATTGAAGGTAATTGACAAAGAACCAGAGGTGAAATGAGGAGAATTTTCTTATACAACAAGTTGTTGGGATCTGGAATTCACTGCCTGAAAACATGGTGGAAGCAGATTCAATAATATCTTTCAAAAGGGAATTTGACAAATACTTGAAAATGGGAAAACACGCAGGAGTCTGGGGAAAGTGGAGGGGGCGTGGAACTAATTAGATAGCTCTTTCAAAGGGATAGCACTGACACAATGGGCCGACAGACCTCCTTCTGTGGTGCTTCAATCTCTAATTCTATGAGCAAGAGACAGAAAGTGAAGAGAGGGAGAGAAAGAGAGCAAATGTGAAAGATGGAAAGGGAAATAGCAAGAACGAGAAAATCCGGTTTTCGTCCCTTTTTGGGCAGAGGGATCATGATCTGCCTGTGTCCGTTTCTGTTGAGGCAGGTGACACACAAAGCTCCTGTCTCCTCATTTCCATGAAATCTACGTGTCACCCATGGTGACCCGCGGTGCTGTCTGTCTGCACGCTTAACAGAGACCTAACTGTGTGTGAGACTAGATCGTCCTTCAGCCAGCATTCAGCATTTGAAGGCAGTCTGTCCCTCTTATAGGGAAGCTGCACTGAATCACAGGAGGCTGCTGCTGCTGACTGTGAATGCTGCAATTGGAGACAAGGTAAATGGAATACTGGGACAGAGAGAGGGCTCTTTGGTTCACGCATTTGGTGCTGGAGGCCTTAGTCATGGAGGGTGACAGGAAAAGAGAGCCCCTGTTTCTGTGGGGTGAGGTGGAGACCACAAGGAACGCCCTCCGAAGGGAATGGGAGCAGGCGGCCATGGAGGTCAATGCAAGAAGTCTGGCCCCGAGGAACTGGCACCAGAGCCAGTAGAAGTTTAATGAGCTCACACGGGTGGTCAATGTCAGTGAATTCATCTCCACATGACATCTCCTACCCCCAACATCGCCAAACTCTCACACTGCTCAATGTACCACACCCCCATCACTCACCCATCAGCAGTCCCTAACACTCAGGACTCACACCTAACTTTCACATACTCCACCTCACCCTCACACACATTCCACTTATACCAGCTTCACACCCACCTCTCACTGCCTCCACATTCCCCAGCTATTCAGCTATGGCAGGGACATCACCCAAACACAGTGCAACACAATGACTGACATTTTGCCTCTCTCTGACAGGACAAGGTTTCCCATAATCACCGGGGCTGCATTGAACCGGCGGGGGCCAGGCTTACCTTCATCCCCTGAGCCTGAGGGAGGAGATGGTTCTCCATATCATTGCATCCGGCATCACCGAGAGTATTCAGGATGATGCTACGTTCCTGCCTTATGTCCCTTCTTAACTCCCATCTCACCCTCATCCTGATGTCTGGGATGATGTACAGGCTGCAGATGGGGGGACCATGAAACTCCTGCTTTCCATCCCACCCCCAATCTCTCACCCAACACCCCCCTTCTGATTTTATACTTTCCAATACTTTTCTGGGGCGCACAGCGGCGCAGTGGTTAGCACCGCAGCCTCACAGCTCAAGGGACCCGGTTTCGATTCTGGGTACTGTCCGTGCGGAGTTTGCAAGTTCTCCCTGTGATCGCGTGGGTTTCACCGGGTGCTCCGGTTTCCTCCCACAGCCAAAGCCTTGCAAGTGATAGGTAAATTGGCCAATACAAATTGCTCCTAGTGTAGGTAGGTGGTAGGGAATATGGGATTACTGTAAGGTTAGTATAAATGGGTGTCTGTTGGTCGGCACAGACTCGGTGGGCCGAAGGGCCTGTTTCAGTGCTGTATCTCTAAATAAATAAATAAAATAAACAATGATAACATAAAACTGCCAGCTTCCCAGTCACAGCAGATCCAGGAGACAGAGAGAGAGGGCAGCAGCACCGCACTGATGGTGAAACCCCATCACTTGGTCTGATACTCACAGTCACCAGATCAAATACTTACTCTGCGTGCATCTTAGAGGCTGGCAAAGAGTCGGAATCTGCACGGGGTCAGTCACCGAGCACGAGTGAGCAGCAGCCAGGCCAGGGGAAAAGGATAGTTCATGTGTCAGCTCACCGGAGGGCGAGGTCACAAACGAGTTATAATACACAGGACTCAGATGTTTTTTTTTTTAGAATTAGAATATTACAGCGCAGTACAGGCCCTTCGGCCCTCGATGTTGCGCCGATCATCTGACCTACACTATTCCATTTACATCCATATGTCTATCCAATGACCACTTAAATGCCCTTAAGGTTGGCGAGTCTACTACTGTTGCAGGCAGGGCGTTCCACGCCCCTACTACTCTCTGCGTAAAGAAACTACCTCTGACATCTGTCCTATATATTTCACCCCTCAACTTAAACCTATGTCCCCTCGTGTTTGCCATCCTCATCCGAGGAAAAAGACTCTCACTATCCACCCTATCTAACCCTCTGATTATCTTGTATGTCTCTATTAAGTCACCTCTCCTCCTCCTTCTCTCTAACGAAAACAACCCCAAGTCCCTCAGCCTTTCCTCGTAAGACCTTCCTTCCATACCAGGCAACATCCTAGTAAATCTCCTCTGCACCCTTTCCAAAGCTTCGACATCCTTCCTATAATGCGGTGACCAGAACTGCACGCAATACTCCAGGTGCGGCCTCACCAGAGTTTTGTACAGCTGCATCATGACCCCGTGGCTCTGAAACTCGATCCCCCTACTAATAAAGGCTAACACACCATATGCCTTCTTAACAGCCCTATTAACCTGGGTAGCAACTTTCAGGGATTTATGTACCTGGATACCAAGATCTCTCTGCTCATCTACACTACCAAGAATCTTCCCATTAGCCCAGTACTCTGCATTGCTGTTACTCCTTCCAAAGTGAATCACCTCACACTTCTCCGCATTAAACTCCATTTGCCATCTCTCAGCCCAGCTCTGCAGCCTATCTATGTCCCTCTGTACCCTACAACACCCTTCGACACTATCCACAACTCCACCGACCTTAGTGTCATCTGCAAATTTACTAACCCACCCTTCTACACCCTCATCCAGGTCGTTTATAAAAATGACAAACAGCAGTGGCCCCAAAACAGAACCTTGCGGTACACCACTAGTAACTAAACTCCAGGATGAACATTTGCCATCAACCACCACCCTCTGTCTTCTTTCAGCTAGCCAATTTCTGATCCAAAGCTCTAAATCACCTTCAACCCCATACTTGCGTATTTTCTGCAATAGCCTACCGTGGGGAACCTTATCAAATGCCTTACTGAAATCCATATACACCACATCCACGGCTTTACCCTCATCCACCTGTTTGGTCACCTTCTCGAAAAACTCAATAAGGTTTGTGAGGCACGACCTACCTTTCACAAAACCGTGCTGACTATCGCAAATGAACTTATTCTTTTCAAGATGATTATAAATCCTGTCTCTTATAACCTTTTACAACATTTTACCCACAACCGAAGTAAGGCTCACAGGTCTATAATTACCAGGGCTGTCTCTACTCCCCTTCTTGAACAAGGGGACAACATTTGCTATCCTCCCGTCCTCCGGCACTACTCCTGTCGACAATGACGACTTGAAGATCAACAACAACGGCTCTGCAATCTCCTCCCTGGCTTCCCAGAGAATCCTAGGATAAATCCCATCTGGCCCAGGGGACTTATCTATTTTCACTCTTTCCAAAATTGCTAACACCTCCTCCTTGTGAATCTCAATCCCATCTAGCCTAGTAGGCTGTATCTCAGTAATCTCCTCGGCAACATTTTCTTTCTCTACTGTAAATACTGACGAAAAATATTCATTTAACGCTTCCCCTATCTCCTCTGATTCCGCACACAACTTCCCACTACTATCCTTGATTGGCCCTGTTCTAACTCTTATCATTCGTTTATTCCTGATATACCTATAGAAAGCCTTAGGGTTTTCTTTGATCCTATCCGCCAATGACTTCTCGTGTCCTCTCCTTGCTCTTCTTAGCCCTCCCTTTAGATCCTTCCTAGCTAGCTTGTAACTCTCAAGCGCCCTAACTGAGCCTTCACGTCTCATCCTAAAATAAGCCGCCCTCTTCCTCTTGACAAGCGCTTCAACTTCTTGAGTAAACCACGGCTCCCTTGCTCGACAACTTCCTCCCTGCCTGACAGGTACATACTTATCAAGGACACGCATTAGCTGCTCCTTGAATAAGCTCCACATTTCGTTTGTGCCCATCCCCTGCAGTTTCCTTCCCCATCCTACACATCCTAAATCTTGCCTAATCGCGTCATAATTTCCTTTCCCCCAGCTATAATTCTTGCCCTGCGGTATATACCTGTCCCTGCCCATCGCTAAGGTAAACCTAACCAAATTGTGATCACTATCGCCAAAGTGCTCACCTACATCTAAATCGAACACCTGGCCGGGTTCATTACCCAGTACCAAATCCAATGTGGCATCGCCCCTGGTTGGCCTGTCCACATACTGTGTCAGAAAACCCTCCTGCACACACTGGACAAAAACAGACCCATCTAAAGTACTCGAACTATAGTATTTCCAGTCAATATTTGGAAAGTTAAAGTCCCCCATAACCACTACCCTGTTACTCTCGCTCCTGTCGAGAATCATCTTCGCTATCCTTTCCTCTACATCTCTGGAACTATTTGGAGGTCTATAGAAAACTCCCAACAGGGTGACCTCTCCTCTCCTGTTTCTAACCTCGGCCCATACTACCTCAGTAGACGAGTCCTCAAACGTCCTTTCTGCCGCTGTAATACTTTCCTTGATTAACAATGCCACACCCCCCCTCTTTTACCCTCTTCTCTGTTCTTTCTGAAACATCTAAATCCCGGAACCTGCAACATCCATTCCTGCCCCTGCTCTACCCATGTCTCCGAAATGGCCACAACATCAGGATCCCAGGTACCAACCCATGCTGCAAGCTCACCCACCTTATTCCGGATGCTCCTGGCGTTGAAGTAGACACACTTTAAACCAAGTTCTTGCTTGCCAGTGCCCTCTTGCGTCCCTGTAACCTTATCCCCTACCTCACTACTCTCAACAGCCTGTACACTGGCACTGCAATTTAGGTTCCCATTCCCCTGCTGATTTAGTTTAAACCCCCCCGAAGAGCACTAACAAATCTCCCCCCCAGGATATTGGTACCCCTCTGGTTCAGGTGAAGACCATCCTGTTTGTAGAGGTCCCACCTACCCCAGAAAGAGCCCCAATTATCCAGGAAACCAAAACCCTCCCTCCTACACCATCCCTGCAGCCACGTGTTCAACTCCTCTCTCTCCCTATTCCTCTCTTCGCTAGCACGTGGCACAGGCAACAACCCAGAGATAACAACTCTGGTTGTTCTCGCTCTAAGCTTCCACCCTAGCTCCCTGAATTTCTGCCTTAAATCCCCATCTCTCTTCCTACCTATGTCGTTGGTGCCTATGTGGACCACGACTTGGGGGTGCTCCCCCTCCCCCTTAAGGATCCCAAAAACACGATCGGAGACATCACGTACCCTGGCACCTGGGAGGCAACACACCAACCGTGAGTCTCTCTCGTTCCCACAAAACCTCCTATCTGTTCCCCTAACTATGGAGTCCCCAATGACTAATGCTCTGCTCCTCTTCCCTTTTCCCTTCTGAGCAACAGGGACAGACTCTGTGCCAGAGACCTGCACCCCATTGCTTACCCCTGGTAAGTCGTCCCCCCCAACAGTATCCAAAACGGTATACCTGTTGTTGAGGGAAACGGCCACAGGGGATCCCTGCACTGCCTGCTGGTTCCCTTTCCTTCCCCTGACGGTAACCCATCTACCTACTTCTTTTACCTGAGGTGTGACTGCCTCCCTATAACTCCTGTCAATAATCCCCTCTGCCTCCCGAATGATCCGAAGTTCATCCAGCCCCAGCTCCAGTTCCCTAACGCGGTCTGCGAGGAGCTGGAGTTGGGTGCACTTCCCGCAGATGCAGTCAGCAGGGACACTCTTGGCGACCCCTACCTCCCACATTCTGCAGGAGGAACATACAACTGCCTTTACCTCCATTCCCACTATTCTAGATTCCCAATAAATCTACTGAAAAACCAAACGAAAAAAAAAGTCAAAACTTGTTCGCTTAGCAATCCGACGGACTGAAGTTTTAAATAAAAAGCTTACCTTATCAACACCCTAGAGTCCTTTTTTTTTGGTTAGAGGAGGAGGGTGGGTGGGAGACACTACACGTGTAGTGTCTCGGGTACTGCCACTGCCCAAATAAATAGTTTTCCCCTACCCAGCAGTCCCCGGTCCTCCGAAACAAAAAAGGGATTAACTTGTAACTTACTGAAATTGACCGCTCAGCTGAAAGTCCGCTCCGCACCCCGTTCTATCAAGGCTGAACATTGCTGGAACAGCAGACAGGAGAATGCTGATGGACATGTACACTGAGATACTTTGTCCATTGACAGGCCTGTCAGACAGTCTGTTATCACTGTCTCGGAACATGGAGGAGACCGGCTCCAACATGGCACAGGAGCTTGAAGCACATCCTTTCCCCTGTGGAAGTGGTCACTATCTCCATGACAGCACTACCGGACCCAGTCATGATACAGTGTCTGGTGATCATTGTCTCAGCTTCCACTGCAGCTTAGACGGAAGACACCCAACGTCTCAGTGCTGCAGTGGACGCTCAGACTGAGGTCATGAAGTCTATGTTTGCTGCCATGCAGGATAAGACTGCTGTCATCATGGCTGTGGATCTCAGTGCACAAAGGGGTTTGCAGGCTCTCACAGCGGTCCAGCAATCTGTGATCCAGTAGATTACTAGGATTACTGAGGTGTCGCCCTGTGGTGGTGAGAGTGTCTCCGTGGAGTATGAACCTGCTGTCCTCTCTCAGGATGACAGTATTTGTTCTCCCTTCACTGTCACTACACCAGTGTCCTTGCTGTTACCCATCAGCCAGCCAAGGCTGCACATGTCGAGGTGGTGCAGTCTGAATCCGAGCCCGCAAGGCCCAGAGCTCTTCGAGGACGTCCTGCAAGGCCATCTGCAGTCTCCTCCAATGAAAGTCAGCAGCCTTCCACCAGCCATGCTGCAGTTACTGGAGAAACACTGTGTAGGAGCACTAGGCAAGTCGAGGGAACCCACAAGACAGGCACTAAGGGAATACACAAGGGTGAATAGTTCAGTTTTGTTTGTATAATTGGATGTGTTGTTGGATAGATATGTTATGAAAAGGTTATTGTTGGTGTTCTTATTGCAGGATGATGACCAAGGGGACACTGCGCAGGGTCGTCTCAGATGGGTGTAATGTTGGAGAATGGGGAATCCATGGTGGGAAAGGGAAGTTGTCTTATGGGAACCGGTATCTTAGTAGACACTCTCCCACAGCCTGTCCGGGTCGAAGGCATCCAGGAAATATCCACCCTTCCTCTTCCTCCTCCTCCTGATGTGGCCTCCGGATTCCTGGTGCGATTGTAATGTAAAGATTGGGGTAATCATTGTCTCCGAGGAGCCGCATATTTTTCTCTAAAGAGTCCTGATGGTCATGGGAATGTCTGACTGCTTCGGAATGAAGGTATGGTGGCTGCTAACAGGATAGTGGACACTCACCAACATGATGTACTGGGCATGCTCGCACACCATTAATGGAGTGAGAGTTCTTTCAGTTCTTGTCCCTCTCCCCGTTGACTTGGGGGCCCCGCAGAACCACCTACACCATCAGGAATCCCGCTATTCTGACAAAGCCACGGGATCTCTCATCCTACTTCTCTCTGCTAAGGGAACAGACAGGATTATTCACCTCACCCGACATAGGTGGCCTCCGTCACACAGCAGATATATCAATGGACAACACACAGGCCTCACAACTACAGGCCAGTTCGTCCTAAATCAGTGGTGGGAAAGGTTTTAGAATAATAATCAGGTGATAAAACAACAGACATCTGGAGAGGTTTGAGTTAATTCAGGATAGCCAGCATAGATTTACAAAAGGAAAGTCATGTTTGAGAAATATAATTGCATTTTTTAATGATGTAACAGAGAAGGTTGCTGAAATGAATGTGATGGATGTTGTCTATATTGGTTTGAAGAATGTGTTTGATAAAATACCACATAAAAGGTTAATTACCAACATTGAGTCTCATGGAATGGGCTGGTCAGTGTCCAATTGGCTAAAAGATGGATAATGTACAGAAAACAGTGTATCATAGTAAATGACAGTTTTGCAGACTGTGAGATGTTAGACAGTGAGTGTTCCCCCAGGGTCAGTGCGAGGGCCATTGTTTTATTTTGCTGTGCATAAATGACTTGGATCTTGGAATACAGAGTAGAATTTCAAAATCTGTCTCTGATACCAAACTTGGAGCTGTGACAAACAGTGAGGATATTCAGAACCACCTGTGACAGGACATAGATACTGATTAGAATGGGCAGACAAGTGGCAGATGGAAATGTGAGACAAGTGTGAGGTGAGACATTTTGACAGAAAGGATAGGAAGGCAATATGGGTAACAGTTGTAAACAGTGTGCAGGAACAGACAGACCTGTGGGGGCATCGATCTTTAAAGGTGACAGGACATATTGAGTGATTTGTTAGTAAAACACATATAATCGTACATTTCGAAAATAGAGGTATTGAATTCAAAAGCAGGGAAGTTATGATGAGCGTTTAAAATCTCTGGTTAGGTCTCAGCTGGACTATCGTGTCCACTTCTGGCCACCACACTTCAGAAAGATTGTGAAGCTCCTTGAAATGGTGCACCCTGGTGTGAGGCTCCAGGTCGTGTTACAGGAGGTGACACAGCTCTGTGACCACCTCCTTATTGAATCAGAGTTACCTCACACACTGCTCCTGGGTTAGGTGTAGGTAGCAAAAGTGGTCTTGGAAAACCCTGGGTGGGTAGGGCAGAGCCCCCTCCTCCTCCCTCTTTACAGAGCTTCTCCTCTCCGCAGCCTCTGCTCCATTTTATGGTCATGTTACAGACCCAGAGACACTGTAACTACAGTCCCGATACCTCGTCCAGAGTTGGGTCACCAAATTCTCTGTTCTCCCTGAATGTCTGCAGCAGCTCACAACACAACCTCCAGATAACCATCCACAGCACCTCCACTAACCTTACAATAACAGAAGTAAGTCAAAAGCCCCTCACATGTAAGTTGGATGCCTAGTCATTTTAAATAACACTAGATGGGGTTACTCGTGCTGCTGAATGAATGTTCAGCTGAGAGTGAGTAACACATGCGGTCAGTGGACATGCACAGACCAAGTTTCAACGACATACATCAAAGTTGCTGGAATGGCTGATAGATGTGACATTCTTACACTACGAGCACATGCTTGGTGAACTGGGGCTGGAGCCCTGTGCAGCATTGAGCACTGGAGGTGACCAGCAGCTTTGCTCGTACCATTTTAAGAATCCAAGCTTCCATGGCGTTGGGCCCAGTGGCACTGAAGAGCTGAAAATCACTGCCAGGAGTAGATATAGAGAGGAACACCATGTGACCGTATGAATTCGGAGCAGAAGTAGGCCATTCAGCCCATCGAGCCTGCTCCACCATTTAATATGATCATGGTTGATCTGTTTCTGTCTCGAATTCCACACTCCCATTTACTCCCGATAACCTTTGATTCCCTTGCCCAACAAATATCTATCTAACTCTGCCTTAAAATATTCAATGCCCCCGCCTCCACCACCTTCAGAGCCAGAGTGTTCCAAAGTCACACAACCCTCTGAGAGGAAAAACAAATCTCCTCATCTCTGCCCTAAAAGTGCGATCCCTAACTTTCAAACAGTGCCTTTTCAAACAGTTACTTTAAAAGAGAAATTGAAGAAAAGACTTCATGGCAAAAGATTGGCAGGAATATAGGAATTATGTAGGGGAATTGGAGGGGTGAAGCCATGGAGGATGTTCAAACACAAGAAAGAGAATATTAAAATTCTGAAGCTGCCAGACCAGGAGACAATGGAGATCAGTGAGCACAGGGGTGATGGCTGATCGGGATTTGGTGTGAGTTAGAATACAGGCAGCAGATTTCTGGATGGGCTGTGGTTTATAGAAGTTTATAACCTGCAGGGGGACCAGGATAGAATTGAAAAAATCAAGTGAATAAAGGCACAGATGAGGGTTTATGCAGCAGAAGGGCTGAGGCAGAGGTGGAGATGGATGATATTACAGAGGTGGTAATAGGCAGGATTGGTGATGTAGGGAATATGGAGATGAACTCAGCTCAGGTATAAATAGAATACAGAGGTTGTGAACAGTCTGGTTCAGCCTCAGATATCGGGCAGGGTGGGGTATATGTTTCACAGATAGGGGATGGAATTTGTGATGAAGACCAATGACACTGGCTTCAGTCTTCCCAATATTTGCATTACAGAACAGTATTTCAGTGAAACAGGGTTTGCAGATCTCCTAGCGGAAAGTAGAGACTTACAAGGAGCACAGACAGGACCGAAGATGAGTGATGAACTTACAAGAACTGCAATACAATTAGCAATGGATTTACAGCTAATAGCTGGAGGTAGAGATTCACCAGCAACAGTCGCAGCAGCAAGAAGGGCAGAGTAAATTGCAGGAGCAGTATTGCAATTAAACATGGTTTGTAGAAATAATAGCTGTATAGAGAGACCTACCAGGGACACCATCAATAGCCAGGATGGGATAGCAAATATATTGAAATATCACAAGTGCATACAGGATCCGATCGTCTAATGAGTACCAATCCCAATATGTAGAAAGATAGTAAAGATCCGAGGATAAACTCCTGTCCATTTTTGAGCACAGGGGTGATGGCTGATCGGGATTTGGTGTGAGTTAGAATACAGGCAGCAGAGTTCTGAATGGGCTGCGGTTTATGAAGATTTTTAACTGGGAGGGTGACCAGGATAGATTTGGAAAATTGGAATAGTCGAGTGTGCATTTAAGAAAGGCACAGATGAGGCTTTATGCAGCAAATGGGCTGAGGCAGTGGAGGAGACGGGTGATGTTTCATAGGTGGTATTAGGCATGGTTGGTGATGGAGATGAACTCAGCTCTGGTTTATATAGAACACAGAGGTTGTAAACAGTCTGGTTCAGCCTCAGACATTGGCCAGGGAGGAGGAAGTGGTTCATGGATAGGGGACAGAATTGCTTATGGAGACCGATCACACTAGCTCCACTCTTCCCAAAATTAAAACTGCAAGAACATTATTTCCGTGAAACAAGGTTTCCAGATCTCATAGCGGGAAATAGAGACTTACCAGGGACAGCAACAGCAGTACAGATGAGAGAGAAAATTACAAGAACTCTAATACACGTAACAATGGTTTATAAAGCTAATATCTGGAGATGGAGATTTGACAGGAACAACAAAAGTAGAAAGGAGGGCAGAGTAAATGACAAGAACGGTAATGCAGTTAAACATGGTTTATGGAATTAATAGCTGGATAGAGAGACTTACCAGGGACACCAATAATAGCCAGGATGGGATAGAAAATGTGTTGAATAATCGTCAGTGCGTAATGGATCCGACTGTTTAATGGCAGCCAATCATAATTTGCAGAGAGAAAGTCAAACTCCCAGATGGAACTCCTGCCCATTGTTGTAACATTCCAATCTATTGTTCTCAGATTCTGACCCATTGTTGTAACATTCCAATCTATTGTTCTCAGATTCTGACCCATTGTTGTAACATTCCAATCTATTGTTCTCAGATTCTGATCTATCCTCTCCATCTCTCTGGAGCTGCTGATCCCTGTTATTGTCGGGGATGATGCTCCTGCTGACACTATGGGATACCACACTGAAAGGAGTCCCTTATTAATAGAAGAGGGAAACCCTCCAGTGACACAATTAGGGCCCATGGTGACTGACGTTAATTACAGTCACTGAACAAACACGTTTGGTTAATCCCTTTCAATCAAACACTTTTTGTACCACAATAAACTAAACATTTATCCAGTTTGGATGGGAATTATGAGGGTTCGTGAGAGAATGAACGGTGAAAATAGCAGAGGTAAAGGACAGAATCTGTCAATTCTCTTTGTATATGAGAGTGATGACAGAGGACTGGAGTGCTGTAAATTTTACACCTTGTTTACAAAAAGGAGTTGCGGGAACCCATGTACTGTCATGTACTGTCACCACCACCTCTCTCCAAACCTCCACTGTTGTTAAATTATCAGACTGATTATCCGACATCCAGTACCGGATGAGCAGAAATTTCCTCCAATTAAATTTTGGGAAGACTGAAGCCATTATTTTCACTCCCCACTCCAACTCTGTTACCTTGCTATTTATTCCATCCCTCTCCCTGGTAACAGTCTGAGAGTCAGACAGTTTAATTGCAACCTTGGTGTCACATTTGGGATAAAATTAATGGGCACTTGGACAAATGGGTGTTAATTAAGGGAAAATTGTGTTTAACTAAATGGCTGGAGTTTTTTGAAAAGGTAAAAAGAAAGTTTGATGAGGGCAATGCTGTTGATGTGGTATAAATTGAATTCCAAAAGGCATTTGATAAAGTGCCACACAACAGACCTATGAGCAAAGTTATAGCTCATCAAATAAAACCAACAGTAGCAACATGAAACTAAGCTGGTTGAGTGAAAGGAAACAGAGAGAAGTGATTAATGGATGCTTTTAGGGCTGTAGTAAGGTTTGTAGTGGAATCGAAGCAAAATACTGTGGATGCTGGAAATCTGAAATATAAACAGAAAGTGCTGGAAATACTTAGCAGGTCTGGCAGCATCTGTGGAGAGAGAAGCAGAGTTAATGTTTCAAGTCGGTGACCTTTCATCAGAACTGGCAAAGTAGGGGTTTTGGGGGAAACACAAGTACAGAAATGTGACCATTAGAGCGGGGGTGGAGGATGGAGGGTGTTGAAATGATAAGCGAGCGGATGCTCGGTGTCACACTTTTGGACTGAGTGGAGATGTTCCACAAAGCGGTCACCCAATCTGCGTTTAGCCTGCTGCGGTGTTCAGTGAACATCAACGCCAGCTCGAGGAACATCACCTCATTGTCCGATTAGGCACTCTACAGCCTGCCGGTCTGAACACTGAGTTCAACGATTATTTTGTTCTATCATTTTTTGCCATGTGCCAGCGTTAAGCTGATTTTTTTTATGTTGGTGCTTTTAGCTAGGGCTGTTCATTATTCTGTCATTTAACACCCTCACTACACTAATGCTTTGTCTTTCGCCGCACAACTAGCACACTTTATTTGCCTTTGCCCCATGACCTCCTGGTCAGTTAATCTCTCTGACCCTCTGTTCCATCAACAGCTCTTCTGTTCTCTTTTGCCCCACCCCTGCTTCATTTGCTTAAAACCTATTACATTTCTAACCTTTGCCAATTCTGATGAAAGGTCACAGAACTGAAACGTTAACTCTGCTTTTCTCTCCACAGATGCTGCCAAACCTGCTGCGGCTTTCCAGCACTTTTTGTTTTTATTTAAGGTTTGTAATGGAATTTCCCAGGGATCAGTGTTGGGATCCTTTCTCTTCCTGACAAATATTAATGACCTAGACCTCGGTGTACAGGACACAATTTCAAAGTTTGCAGATGATACAAAACTTGGAAGCATTGTGAAGTGTGAGGAGTAAATTGTAGAAAATCAAACGGACATGGACAAGTTAGTGGAATGGACAGACAGGTGGCAGATAAAGTTCAATGTGGAGAAATGTGAAGTGATTCATTTTGGTAGGAAGAACATGGAAAGACAATGTATAATAAAGGGTACAATTCTAAAGGGGTTGAGGAGCAGAGGGACCTGGATGTATATGTGCATAGGTCATTAAAGGGGGCGGGACAAGTTGAGAGAGTAGTTAATGAAACATACAGTATCCTGGGCTTTGTTAACAGCAGCATGGAATACAAGAGCAAAGAGGTTATTTTGAACTTGTACGAGACACTAGTTCGGCCTCAGTTGCAGTATTACGTCTAGTTCTGGGCACCACACTTTAGGTAACGTGAAGACATTGGAGAGTGTGAAAAAACATTCACAAGAATGGTTCCAGGGATGAAGAATATCAGTTCTGAAGATAGACTGGAGAAGTTGGAACATTTTCCTTAGAGAAGAGAAGGCTGAGAGGAGATTTGAAAAAAGGTATTCAAAATTATGATGCGTCTGGGCAGAGTGGATAGGGAAAAACTGTTCCCATTCCTGATAGGATCGACAACGAGAGGGCAAATAATTAAAGTAATTGGTAAAAGAAGCATCAGTGACATGAGGAAAACGTTTTCACACAGTGAGTGGTTAAGGTCTGGAATGCACTACCTGAGAGTGTGGTGGAGGCAGATTCAATCGAGGCATTCAGGAAGAAATTGGATAGTTATCTGAAAAGGAAGATTGTACAGAGTTACAGGGAGAAGGCAGGGCAGTGACACCAGACGAATTGTTCTTTTGGAGAGCCAGTACAGACACGATGGACTGAATGGCCACCTTCTGTGCTGTAACAATTCTGTGATTCCATGGCATTCGACCACAAAATGAGCTTCCAACCTTATATTCGTGCCATCACTATGACGACCTATTTCCACCTCAATAACATTGCCCAACTTCACCCCTGTCTCAACTCATCTGCTGCTGAAGCTCTCATTCATGCTTTCATTACCTGTAGACTAGACTATTCCAACTCATTCTCCCACATTCTACTATCTGTAAACTTGAAGTCATCTAAAACTCTGCAGTCTGTGTCTTAACGTACAACAAGTCCCATTCCCCGATCACTGACCTACATCAGCTCACAGTCAAACAATGTCTTGATATTAAAATTCCCATTCTTGTTTTCCAATCCCTCCATGGCCTCACCCCTCACTAACTCTGTAATCCCCTCCTGCCCCACAACCCTCTGAGATACCTCTGCTCCTCTAATTCTGGCCTCTTGTGCATCCCTGATTTTAATTACTCTACCATTTGTGGCCACACCTTCAGTTGCCTCGGTCCCAAACTCTGGAATATCCTCCCTTCACAACTCCACCTCTCCACCTCGCTTTTATCCTTTAAGACACTTCTTTAAAACCTGCCTCTTTGACCAAGCGTTTGGACACCTAACCTAATATCTTCCTTTGTGGTTCAGTGTCATACTTTGTTTCATAATGCTGCTGTGAAGTACCTTGGGATAAGTTCTTGTTGAAGTTTTCCTGACAGGATTTGTCATTAGCATATCCGTGCTGCTTGAAATTTATTATGCTATGCTTTTCCAAGCAACAAACATTTATAGTGGACATGCACAGTCCAAGATTCAAAGACATACATCAAAGCTGCTGGAACAGAAGCTTGACGTGACATTCCACAACTCCTCATGCTACTAGCACACACAATGTGCACCCGGGCACAGCACGGGGCAGTGTGCAGACCACACCGGAAGTGGCTGGTAACTCATATCACATCCTTTTGTGGATCCTTGCTTCCAAAGTGTGGGCAACAGTGGTGCTGTAGAGCCATAAATCACCACCAGGGAGAGATAGAGAGGGAAGGAAATTCACTTTGAAGGGGGACATGGAAACAGATTTGAAGGCGAAAGATTTTCTAGAATTTGGGAATGTACAGGGGAATTGGACTAATTGGAGGGGTGAGGCCATGGAGGGATTCTAACACAAGAATGAGAATATTTAAATTAAGGTGCTGCCAGACTGGGAGCCAATATATATCAGTGAACACCGGGGTGATGGATAATCGGGATTTAGTGTGAGTGAGGAAACAGGTAGCAGAGTTCTAGATGGGCGGTAGTTTATGGAGGTTTATAACTGGGAGGATGACCAGGATAGAATTGGAACAGTCAAGTGTAGATTTAACAAAGGTACAGATGAGGGTTTATGCAGCAGATGGGCCGAGGCAGAGGTGGAGTAGGCAGGGTTTGTGATGGAGAGAATATGGAGATGAACTCAGCTCAGGTTTAAATAGAACACAGCAGTTGCAAACTGTCTGGTTCCACCTCAGACATTGGGCAGGGAGGGGTATGTGGTTCACAGATAGGGGACTGAATTTTTGATGGAGACCAATAACACTGGCTTCATTCTTCGAAAAAAACAAACTAAATTACTTGAACAGTATTTCAGTGAACCAGGGTTTACAGATCTTATATGTGGAAATAAAGGCTTACCAGGGGCAGTAACAGCAGGAGAGATGAGGGTAAATTACAAGAACTATAATATCGTTAGCAATGGTTGTAGAGCTAGTCAATGCCTCGAAAAAATTCAATCAAGTTAGTTAGACACGATCTCCCCCTGACAAAGCCATACTGACAATCCCTGATTAATCCCTGCCTCTCCACGTGGAGATTAATCCGGTCCCTCTGAATATTTTCCAATAGTTTCCCTGCAATAAACTGCTTGTGACCCTTCGACCTCCTTTTGGTTAATCTGTGACCCTTGATCAGATCTTACAGTGGTGTAGGAGTGGGAACAGAGTTCATTTCAAAGTCCTGACTCCCTTTTATATGATCCTGCACAATGGACAGGAACTACTGGTCAGTAATGTGCTCAAAGGTTATCAGCAGTAATTGATTATCCCTATATTTGTATATTATGGAACATTAAAACATACCCCTACTCTGGTGTCCAGTGTAACCTCAATATTCCTGATTAAAATATCAGAGGAGTGGGAACCAGACACCTCTGATCACCCTGAGCTGCAGGCGATTATCGAGTCGGTGCTGAGTGTATTCACAACCCATAAAGATGACTGTGGAAACATGAGCAGACCGGAAGAAATTAACTGACCATTGAATGCTCCATGAAGCAGTATTCATACCGAGCTGAGATTATATCATATATTCCAGACGCTATCAGGTCATTGTTATACCAGGGTGTAGTTCACAAAGACACATTCACTACTAACTAACTGCCCCATTTGGCCAGTTAGAAAACGGGATGGTAGCTGGAGACTGACTGTTAACCACCACAAACTCAACACAGTCACCCCTGTGTGAACCCGGTTGTCTGATAGACACCCACCCTACTCACCCGGATTCCCAGCGGCAGGACTGTATTCAACACCATGGATATCTCTAATGGTTATTGGAGTATCCAAGTAAAACTAGAGAAACAATTTAAATTCGCATTCACTTCTGAGGTCCAAAGATACCCCTGGATATGTCTGTCACAAGGGATTCCACAATAACCGCACTATGTTACACAAACATATGGCCAGGGAATTTATGAGCTTTTCACAGTCTTCCTGCTTGCTGAAATAAATTGATGATCGCCTCCTCATTCCCACAGACCGTGTCCACACATTTAACCCTTTTACTGGAACTTCTGCAGCTACTTTGGGAGCTAGTCTAAAAGACCATCCACGTAAGGCCCAGCTGATGCAAGATCGTGTCACGTTTCTAGGTGTCCAGATTGGATCATTCAATATCAGCCCAGACCAACATCAGGTCGAGGCCATCCAGCGTCTACCCCTGTCCACCTCAAAGACTGCCCTGTGTCCTATCCTCAGGCTGGTTGTGTTTCAGCGGACCCTCATCCAGTGTCTACCCCTTGCAACCACAAAGACTGCCCTATGTCCTATCTTCAAGCTTGTGGGGTATCAGTGGACCCTCATACAGTGTCTACCCTGTCCTCTTCAAAGACTGCACTGTGCCCTATCCTGAGGCTGGTGGGGTATCAGTGGACCCTCATACAGTGTCTACCCTGTCCTCTTCAAAGACTGCACTGTGCCCTATCCTCAGGCTGGTGGGGTATCAGTGGACCCTCATCCAGTGTCTACCCCTGTTCAACTCAAAGACTGCCCTGTGTCCTATCCTCAGACTGGTGGGGTATCAGTGGACCCTCATCCAGTGTCTGCCCCTGTCCACCTCAGAGACTGCACTGTGCCCTATCCTCAGGCTGGTGGGGTATCAGTGGACCCTCATCTATTTTCTACCCCTTTCCTCCTCAAGGACTGAACTGTCCCCTATCCTCAAGCTGGTGGGGTATCAGCAGACCCCCAGCCAGTGTCTACCACTGTCGACCTCAAAGACTGCCCTGTGTCCTATCCTCAGGCTGGTGGGGTATCAGCAGACCTCATCCAGTGTCTACCGCTGTCCACCTCAAAGACTGCCCTGTGTCTTATCCTCAAGCTGGTGGGGTATCAGCGGACCCTCATCCAGTGTCTACCGCTGTCCACCTCAAAGACTGTCCTGTGCCCTATCCTCAAGCTGGTGGGGTATCAGCGGACCCTCATCCAGTTTCTACCCCTGTCCATCTCAAAGACTGCCCTGTGTCCTATCCTCAGGCTGGTGGGGTATCAGCAGACCCTCATCCAGTGTCTACCCCTGTCCACCTCAAAGACTGCTCTGTGTCCTATCCTCAGGCTGGTGGGGTATCAGCGGACCCTCATCCCTCGATTTGCAGAGACTGTGACTGCTCTTTATGAACTACCTAATGGTGATGATGACCAGTTTTAACCCGGTTGGACAGAAGAGAGCACAGAAGCAGCAACACAACTGAAGAAAGCTGTCGCCTCGGTAACGTGTCTGATCTCACCTAACCCTGACAAGACTTTCCACATGGAGGTAGGGGACACTGTGAAAAGCCTGGCTGCTGTCCTATGGAGAGAAAACCAGGAGAAACTACTCCCCATTGTGAATGATCCAGAATTGTCAGTGGGACTGAAGTGAATTACTCTGTTTGTGAAGGACATTTGTTAACCACGTTCTGGGACATCAATCATTTCACTTACATCACGGGGTTCAACAGGGTGATACTGCCCAGTCCATTATAAACTTTCCCAGTATAGGAAAGCAGTAGTAATAGTAATCCCCTGTCAGACAGTCATAGTCATTTCGAGTCCATGCCAGCTTTGTAGATAAATCCAGCCAGTCTCATTCCCCAGCTCTGTCTCCATATACCTGCACGTCGATTTCCCTCAAGTGTTCATCCAATATCCTTTTGAAATCATTCACCATCTCCGCTTCCACCACCCTCGTAGGCACCGATTTCCAGGCCATTCCCACTCGCTCTGACTAAAAGTTGTTCCTCACATCCCCCTGTATCTCTTGCCACAACCTTAACTCTAGTCCTTGTACCATTAACTAATGGGAACATCTTTTCCTGTCTACCTTATCCAAACATGACATCATATTGTATACCTCTATCAAATCTCCCCTCAATCTCCTTTACTCCAAGAAAAACAATCCCAGCTTTTCCAAACTAACTTTGTCGCTAAAATCCTCCATCTCTGGAACCATTCTGGTAAATCTCCTCTACACCCTGTCAAGGACCCTCACATCCTTCCTAAACTATGGTGAATGGAACTGGATGCAGTACTCCAGTTGGGGCCTAACCAGAGCTTTATAAAGGTTCGGCATAACTTGCCTTCTTCTGTACTCGCCACCTCTACTTAATTTAGGATAGTCAGTATGGATTTGTTCAGGGAAGATATTGTTTCACCAACTTGATCGAATGTCTTGAAGAAGCAACAAGGAAGATAAATGAGGGTAGTGCAGTTGATATGGTCTACTTGGATGTTAGCAAGGCTTTTGACAAGGTCCTACATGGCAGACTGGTTCAAAAAATAAAATCCCACGGGATCCAGGGAAATGCAGCAAGGTGGATACAAGATTGGCTCAGTGGCAGGAAAGAAAGGGTAATTGTTGACGGCTATTTTAGAGACTGGAAGGCTGTTTCCAGTGGCGTTCCACAGGGCTCAGTACTGGGTCCCCTGCTTTTTGTGGTGCAAGTTAACGATTTGGACGTAAAGGTAGGGGACATGATCAAGATGTTTGCAGACGACACGAAGATTGGCCGTGTGGTGGATAGCGAGGAGGATAGCTGTAGACTGCAGAAATATATTGATGGCCTGGTCAGATACGCAGAAACGTGGCAAATGGAATTCAACTTGGAGAAATATGAGGTGATGCATTTGTGGAGGTCAAACAAGGAATACAGGAATAATGTCAAAATACTGAGAAGTGTAGGGAAAATGAGGGACCTTGGATTGAATGTCCACACATCCCTGAAAGTAGCAGCAGAGATCGATAAGGTGGTTTGGAAGGCATATGGAATCCTTTCCTTTATTAGCCCAGGTACAGAGTACAAGAACAGGGAGGTTATGCCGGAACTGTATAACTCATTGATTAGGCCACAACTAGAGTACTGTGTACAGCTCTGGTCTCCTCAGTACAGATAGGATGTAATTGTACTAGAGAGGGAACAGAGGAGATTTACGAGGATGTTGCCAGGAATAGAAAAATGCAGCTATGAAGAAAGATTGGATAGACAGGGGTTGTTCTCCTTGGAACAGAGAAGGCTGAGGGGTGATCTGATTGAAATGTACAAAATTATAACGGGCATGGATAGAGTGGAGGTGAAGACTCTATTCACCATAACATCGAAGAGGGGGAATAGAGTTAAAGTGATTGGTAGAAAGATCAGAGGGGAGATGAGAGTGGTGGCCGTCTGGAATTCACTGCCTGAATGGATAGAGGCAGAAACCCTCAACTCATTCAAAAATAGTCTGGATATGCACCTTAAGTGCTGTAAGCTGCAGCTCTACGCACCAAATGCTGGAAGGTGGGATTAGAATAGGTGGATCATTTTCTGGCTGGCGCAGACAAGATGGGCCAAGTGGCCGATTTCTGTGCCTTAACTTTATATGATTCTACTAGAATACAAGAATGCTTCCAGAGATTGGGGTGGTTTAGTTACAAGGTTAGTTTGGAGAAGATGGAGTTGCTCTCCCTGGAGTAAAGGAGATTGAGAGAGACTTGAAAGAAGTGTACAAGATTATGATAGGCTTAGGTAAGATAGACAAGGAAAAACTGTTCCCATTAACTGATGAAACACGGAATAGGGGACACAGATGGAAGGTTTTGGGTAAGAGATGCAGGGGGAATATGAGGAAGAACTTTTTTACACAGTGGATGGTAATGAGCTGGAACTCACTGCCCATGAGGGTGATGGAAGCCAAGACAATCAATGATTTCAAAAGGAAATTGGATGGGCATCTGAAGGAAATGAACTTGCAGGGATCCGAGGATTGAGTGGGGGAATGGGACCGACTGGATTGTTACACAGAGAGACACATGGAGAGTCCGACTGGTCTCCTCCTGTGTCGTAAATGACTCTATGACTCTCTGTGACTATGTTGGATATGCCGCCCACTCCTGCCTGGGGAAAGATCCGGATGCAGTGAAGATCAATGAAACTGTGATTTTAACAGCCACCGATAGCTCCGTCCTCACCCTGGTGTGAGGCTCCAGGTCGTGTTACAGGAGGTGACACAGCTCTGTGACCACTTCCTTATTGAATCAGAGTCACCTCACACACTGCTCCTGGATCAGGTGTAGGTAGGTAAAATGCTCTTGGGAAAACCGGGTTGGAAGGACAGAGCCCCTCCTCCTCCCTCTTTACCGAGACTCCCCTCTCAGCAGCCTCTGCTCCATTTGTTGGTCATGTTTCAGACCCAGAGACACTGTAACTACAGTCCCATACCTCGTCCAGAGTTGGTTAACCAAATCCTCTGCCCTCCCTGAATGTCTGCAGCAGCTCACAACACAACCTCCAGAAAACTATCCACAGCACGTCCACTAACTTTACAATGGCGGAAGTAAGTCAAAAGGCCCTCACCTGTAAGTTGGATGCCTGATAATTTGAAATAACTTTGGGGGGTGTCAGTGGGGGAGGGTGGGGTGGAGTTCCTCATGCTGCTGAATCTATGCTCTGCTGAGAGTGACTTACACAAGTGGACATGCACAGACCAAGTTTCAAAATCGTACGTCAGTGCTGCAAAAATGGCTGATTGACATCAGTACAAGCCCCTCCTCACACTAACAACACATACATGGCACCCAGGCTAGATCCCTGCCCAACATGGGACACTGTGCTGACCACACTAAAAGTGACCAGCTGTGCAGTTCACATCATTTTATGGATCTAGGTTTCTGTAATGATGGCACCGGTGGGAGCGCAGAGTGAAAACCACAGCTGGCGGAGATAGAGAGGGAAAGCAACTCACTTTAAAAATGGAATTGGTAGCAGACTCAAAGGCATAAGATTTACAAGACTATGGGGAATGGACAGGGGAATTGGATTAATTGGACAGGTGAGGACACGGAGGGATTCATACACAAGGCTGAGAATATTAAAATTAAGGTGCTGCCAGACCGAGAGGCACTGTTGATCAGTGAGCACAGGGGTGATGTGTGATCGTTATTTGGTGTGAGATAGATATAGGCAGAAGAGTTCTGGATGGACTGTGGTTTGTGGAGATTTATAATTGGAGGGCGGCCAGGATATAATTTGAAGAGTCAAGTGTGGATTTAACAAAGATACGATGAGGGTTTACGAAGCTTGTAGGCTGAGGCAGATATTACAGAGGTGTTATTCGTGTCAAGGAAACACAATATGCCAATGAGGAATTTTAATTCATCAGTTGGAAACTTACATTAAAGTTTTAATGGAAAAAATCCTGCAAAAAGCTGGCAGCCAAGATGGCCACTGCAATTTGTATCTGAAGCACCTTTTCACTTTCCAACGTCTCCAACAGGAGACACATGTCTAATGAGCCTGGACCCAAAATAATGGCTTGCTCTTGAGACTGAATTTGCTAAGATTGCATTCATTAGCATGGAATTCAAGGACATCCTGACACACTGACTTTTGAAAGCGTAAACTACTCCAAGTGTAAATAATGGCATCCTGAGCTCTGGGGAGATGGAAATTCCTCACCTTGAATCTCATTAGAAGGCTCCAGAAAATATATTGAGGCAGCCATGAGATCGTCTGACCATTTCTGTGAAAGCTGGGAGTTTCCCCTGGACAAAGACAGACAAGCCAGTGATTCAAAATGGAAGAAGCGGAAGGTTGGTTTCCTTCCCCCCTCCCCTAGCTCCACCGCACCCGCGCCCCCTCCCAACCAACCCCAAGCCCCGTTCTCTTTCTGTCTCTCTCCAGATGACATCACAAGTTTGAAAACTATTTGCGACTGTGGACCCTCCAAACCTACAGATTGCTACAGACTGAGGCACCAGGGAAAAAAGGCCACCTACCAGTCTGCCTTCAAGAAAATCCTGAGCCATGTGGATCAGCCACAATGGGCACTTCGACCAGCCAAAGACTTCAAGAGTACAACTTCAGCCGGAAGATCAGGGAATTATCAAACCTCACAGACTGCATATTATGTTTTGATTTATTCTGGACTCTAATCCAGCCACGATTTTACTTCTCATTCTGTAATATATTTGTGTACGTGAGATTCTTGTGTCAGTGGCAGCATAACTGTATAACTTACATTTTTATTATTTTATTTTGATCGGGTTTAGATGTTAAGTGTATTAAACTCACCTCTTTCATGTTTAAACGCAAGAAAACCTTTCCGATTGGTTCCTTCACTATCACACCAAAGGTAAAAAGTAAAACATCACAGAAATGGTAAATACATTCACGGTTAAAAAAGACCAAACACTATTGCGGTCAATTAAGAGGAAGGACTGTGACCCCTCCTCACCTGGCTGTAACAATATGAAGGGTTGGAGATGGAGTTAATATGGGGGTGAACTGAGCTCAGCATTAAAGATACCAGAGGCTGTAAACTTCCTGGTTCAGCCTCAACGAGGGGATTGCAGATCGTGGAGAGGGAATAGAGTTTGTGACAGAAAGTGAAGACAATGGATTCAGTCTTCTCACGATTTAAATGACAAGAACACTAATTCAGTGAAATATGGTTTATGAATCTATTAGTTTGATACAGAGACTTAACGGGGACACCAATAATAGCGAGGCTGGGATAGTAAATTGTTTGAATCATCTTCAGTGCATAATAGATCCGCCTTTCTAATGTTAGCCAAGTATAATCTGCAGTAACTAAACCAAACCAAAAGGAAAAACTCCTGCTGTCCATTGTTGTAACATTCCAATCTATTGTTCTCAGATTCTGACACATTGTTGTAACGTTCCAATCAACTGCTCACAGATTCTGATCTATCGTCTCCCTCTCTCTGGAGCCACTGATCCCTGTAAGTGCCGGGTTTGATGCTCCAGCTGACACTATGGGTAAGACATTAAATGAAGACCCTTATTAATAGAAGAGGGGAACCCTCCAGTGACACAATTAGTGTCCAAAGAGACTGACATTAATTACAGTCACTGAGCAAACAGGTTGAGTTAACCCCTTTCAATCCAGTACTTTTGTACCACAATAAAGTGGAACATTTAGCTGGTCTGGATGGGATGTGTGAGGGTTGCTGAAGGAAGGAATGGTGGAAATAGCAAAGGCACTGGCCAGAATCTTCCAATCCTCCTTGGATATGGGAGTGGTGACAGAGGACTGAAGGGTTGTAAATGTTACATCCTCTTTTGAAAAGGAGAGATAAGATAAACGAGTGCTCGTCATGACATCTAGATATATATATGAATGACATAGACTTAGAGTAAAACAAAAACATAATTTCAACTCTTGCAGATGACATGTAAATCATAAATGCTGTCATTAGTGTGGTAGACTGTAGCAGCATTAAGGAGGACATGGACAGTCTGGTGGTGACATGAGAATACACAAGGTGACTGAAATCTAACACATAGAATTGGGGAAGTGGTTATTTTGGCAGGGATAATAAGGGGAGTGAGTATAAACTGAACTGCACCATTTAATAGATGGTACAGGAGCACGGAGACTGGGTGTGCCTGTACAGACATCTTCGATGGTGGCTGGACAAGTGGTGAAGGATTTAAAAAGGCATAGGGGATCGTTAACTTTAGAACTAGAAGCAAAGAATTAAAAAATAACAACACAAGAACATTCTGTGAAGGCTAGATAAATGACTGTTTAAGCCTCAGCTGGAACATTGAGCCCCATTCTGGACACCACACTTTATGAAGGATTCCAAGGCCTTGGAGATGGTGCTAGATGATATACTAGAATGGTAGCAGGGATGAGGGACTTCAGTTATGTGGAGAGAAGCTGGGATTGTTCTCCTTAGAGCAGAGATGATAAAAGGGAGATTTAATCGAGTGGCTCAAAATGATGATGTGTGTTTCTCGAATAAATAAGGAGAATCTGGTTTCACTGGATGAAGGGTCAGTAACCAGAGAACACAGTTTAATGTTGATTAACAAACAAACAGAGGAGAGATGAGGAGATTTTCTTTTCTTCACACAGCGAGTGTTTATGATTTGGAATTCACTTCCTGAAAGGGTTGTGGAAGCAGATTTAACAGAAGCTTTCAGTCAGGAATTGGATCAATACTAACAGGGTGATTTACTGGACTGGGAGAAAAGAACAGGGGAGAGGAATCATTGGAAATCTCCTTCAAAGAGCTGGAACTGGTACGATTTGTGAAATAGTCTCCTCCTGTGCTGTGTGATTCTCTGACTGTCTGATAACAGAAACCATTGAGTACGTATCTCATGTGTACAATTGATAATCCGGCATATTTTAAGATAGAGATTATTTGTTACTTGTTTTCTGATGAAGACAACAGCAGAAAGGCAAACACAAGAAGCTGGTGAGGTAAATTGTGTTGACAATTTGTTTATCGGGTTATGACGTCTCACTCTGATCACAGACCTCGCCTGGATTCAATCAGTCAATTACAAACTCATTGATTTTATTCCTATTTCATTTCCTGTCTATTTGTTCTCAGGATATGGGTGATACTGACAAGGCCAGCATTACTTCCCCATCCCTGATTACCATGAGAAAATGGTGGGCCTTCATCCTGAACCACTGCAGTCTGTGTGGTGAAGGCTTTCCCTCAAACAAACTAACATTTAGTATTTTGAGGAGGCAGCTTCATTTCTGAGTAGTTCGGAATGAGTTGGGTCAGAAACCTAGGATGAGAATTTTAAAATCGAGGCTTTACTGGATCAGGAACCAACGTAAGTCAGTGAGCACAGGAGTGATGGTTGAACGGGACTTGGTGTAAAGGCCTGTTACCCGACCCGAATCCGATGGTACCCGATGAGATGTGTCGGGCCACTCTTCCGAACTCGACCTTTGGGCTTGGGTCGGATCGGGTCGGGTCGGGTCGGTCTCGGGGGGGAAATGGAGGGACCTGGGCCGGGTCGAGCTCGGGTCCCATGTGCTTCCATCGGATTCAGGTCGGGTTTTTGTTTGTGACTTGAGCAGGCCTTTAACTTGGTGCGAGTTTGTAAAGGAGTTTTATTTGTGCTGAAGTTTATGGCAGGGGCAGCACAGCTTAGATACAGAATAAAGCTGCCTCCAAACTGTTAAGATTAGATTAGATTAGAGATACAGCACTGAAACAGGCCCTTCGGCCCACCGAGTCTGTGCCGACCATCAACCACCCATTTATACTAATCCTACACTAATTCCATATTCCTACCACATCCCCACCTTCTCTATATCTCCCTACCACCTACCTATACTAGGGGAAATTTATAATGGCCAATTTACCTATCAACCTGCAAGTCTCTAGGTTTTGTGGGAGGAAACCGGAGCACCTGGAGAAAACCCACGCAGACACAGGGAGAACTTGCAAACTCCGAAGTTAAGTTAAACACTCCAGGATAGGTACAGGACGGGGTTAGATACAGAGTAAAACGTCCTCTACACAGTGCCCATCAAACACTCCCAGGACAGGTACAGGACGGGGTTAGATACAGAGTAAAGCTTCCTCTACACTGTCCCCATCAAACACTCCCAGGACAGGTACAGGACGGGGTTAGATACAGAGTAAAGCTCCCTCTACACTGTCCCCATCAAACACTCCCAGGACAGGTACAGCACTGGGATTGGCTGCTCTCTGATTTGGGAGCCTGAGTGTTGAGAGCCTCAACGAGGTGCAGCTGAGAGTGCTGGTGGCAGTTGGAGGTTGCAGAGGTGGAGAGAGGAGCTGCACTGAGCAAGGGAGAGCAGCTACCAACAAGCAGAGGAAAACTCCAACAACAGTCTCCATCAAAGAGAAGAAAGGGACATTTTTTTTGGAAACAAGGCTTTGTCTGGAGGTGGGTGCTGAACACCAGTAATTTACTTTGGACTGTTGGGGGAGGAACAAGTGGCTGGAACAACAAGGGGTGGGGCTGCCAATTCAACAGGAGTCTGTGCTGCTGCACAAGCACACAGGGAAGCTCCCTCCCCACCCCAATTGCCAAGCCTGGGTCAGCTGAAGCTGCCCAGCTAAACAGACGGAAGGGGATAGATAGTGCCTGGGCAGCTTCAGCTGACCCAGGTGAAGACGACTCCCCCAACCAGAAGACCGGAAGACCAACTTCAAAGACTGTTTGTTTTAGTGTACTGTGAGCACCACCTCCAGAAAGCAAGTCATCATTTCCAGCCTGCCTTTGCCTCTCCTCTCTTACCTCAGCCTCTCCACTAACCTGTTGTTTGTTTGTTTGTCTTTTCAAATTTTTCTGTGAGTCGCTGTTATTTAGTGTGCAAGTCCACAATTTGGGGTGGGTTTAGCTCTTAGACCCATGGCAAGCCCTTCATCACCGGTGGCGGGGCCCTCTACTACCTACGCAGCTGCAGCTTCTGTGGCTGCCCACGTGGCCCGGTCACCCTTTAAATTATTGACATGCAGCCATGGGGTGAAGAGCTATCCCCACCCCAACATGTCTATTGAGGCCTGCGTTAAGGCAATGGCCGTGGTTGTCGGCCCCTCGGCCATTGTTGCGGCCTCAAAGATGTATGGGAAGGCTGTGTTCTTTTTGAAGACCGAGCGGGCGGTGTCCCTGGCCCTGAGTAAAGGGCTCACTGTGGGGGGGACCTTCCTGCCAGTGGACCCTCTGGGTGCCACTGCGCATCGGATAATGTTGTCCAACGTCCCACCCTTCATTCCCAGTGAGCTCCTCCTCCCCCACCTGCACCATCTGGGGGAGGTGAGGTCGGGGATCACCCCAGTCCGGCTTGGTCTTCGGGAGCACAGCCTCCAACATGTCTACTCCTTCCGCCGCCAGTTATTTATGCAGCTGTCGCGTGAGAAGGACACGGAGGGCCAATTTAATGTGGAGTTCCAGGGGACGGCCTCCCGCGTCTTTTGGACCTCGGACGGGGCGCGGTGCAACGTCTGCAAGGGGGTGGGGCATGTTCGTAAGAACTGCCCCAACCTCCCGGCCGCCAGCTCCACCTCGGCGGCCCAGAGTGGTTCCACAGCACCTCCTCCCACTCCCCCCGCACATCCAACAGACACCGCTCAGTCGGTTCCAGAGGCTGTGGTTTTCACAGCCTCTGGCGGGGAGGGGAGCGTCCGTCCGAGCGGAAGGAAGACGCGGGGAAAAAAGAAACATCGTGAGGCGCGTCCCCTGGACACTTTGACTCAACCCGAGCCTGAGCTCAGCCCAAAGCCCATTCCCATGGAATCCACCAGTCCCAGGGCTGGGCTCAGGCCCAGGGTGACTAAAAAGGGAAAAAAGGGTGCGGAGGCGGAGGCCTCTGATGACATGGAGGTCTCTGAGTCTCCGCGCCCAAGTGCGAAAAAGAGGAGAAGGCACCCCTCCGCAGAAATAACACAGGGCCCTGAGGTGCAGGGCCCATCTGTTGGAGGGGAGCTGCCTCCTGTTTCTGGTCCTCAGGTTCCCCCTACCGCCACCACCAAGGCTGCAAAGTCCGGGCAGCTGCTCCCTATTCCTCAGGATGGAGGGGAGGGGATGGCCCCGGTACGTGAGGCCCCTCCTGAAGGAGTAAGTGGGGCCCTGCTTGTGGTGGGGGAGCCTGGGGAAACCGCCCATTCCGCCACTGCTACTGGGTCGGGTGCCCTGAATGAAGGGGAGGGCGAGGCCCCAGAGGGTCGGGCCTCCCAGCCGGAGTCCACCACCAACCAGGAGACACCCGACCCAGTTATAACTGAGAATGCTGCCCCATCTGCTGGGCCTGTGGGTGCTGGCGGAGCGGGAGATGGCCTCCTCTCGCTGCCTCCAGTCTCGGCTCCGGCTGGTTTCCCGGAGTCCGGAACTTCTGTCTCCCCTGGACCAGTCATTGGCCTGGGGATGGAGGTGGAGGGGGATCCTGAACCGCTGGTGCCTACAGGCTCCAGTTTCACAATAGAACCCAGAGAGGACTCCTCCGCCATCGATCCTGGGGGTGGGATCGTGACGGAGGTGGGACCAGCTGGCGCGGCCGGGACGTCCGCCCCACAGTGTGTGGTGGATGTGTCGGCCGCTGGCGGTGACGACCCGGAGGAGGATGGGGATTCGGTGCGGGGCTCGGAGGATGATCTTGATTCCATCGCCAGTGAGGTGGTGGAGTCCCTCGTGCCTCCCACCGAATCTCCTCTCATCCCCACGGCGGAACTCCGGGATTTCCTCGCGGCTTGCAGAGGTTGCCGCAATAAAGTTCAGCTGGCCCTCGACCGTTGGTCGAATCTGGCGCTGATCATCCATTCCGTCCGTGCCGCCTTTAAGATAGCGGGCAAGCGCGTGGACGTGAAACTGGTTGAGAGGCGCCGTTTTAATGTGTTCCTCAATGGGTTGCTGGGGGAGTGGAGGGCCAGGTGCACTTCCACTCCCTCCTCACAGTGAGGTGTTGGTGACGGGTTTTAAGTACCTTTGACATGAAGATAACCATAGCCAGCCTCAACATCAACGGCAGCAGAGGGGCTCACCGCAGATTTCACAATCTCTCAGTCCTTAGGGAAGGGAGATACGCGGTGAGCTTTCTGCAGGAAACCCACACCGTTCCGGGAGACGAAGCCACCTGGCTCCTGGAGTGGCAGGGTGGGGTCTACATGAGTCACCTCACCCCTATTTCTAGTGGGGTGGCTATCTTGTTGGCCCCGACTTTTCAGCCTGAGATCTTGGGGGTCAAGGAGCTAGTGCCGGGCCGCTTGCTCCACCTCGCCGTTCGCCTGGGTAGCGTGCCGCTCCACTTTGTGAACGTGTACGCGCCCAGGCCCGGCGCGTTGCAAGCGCGCTTCTTTGAAGAAGTGTCCGCTCTCTTGAGCTCCATCCATAGCGGCGAGTGCATCATCCTCGGGGGGGATTTTAACTGCACCCTCGAGGTGGGGGATCGCTCCGGTCCCCAGCGCGGCCAAGCGTCGGTGGAGAAGTTGAGGGGACTGATCAGCTCCCTTAACTTGGTGGACGTCTGGCGGAATCTCCATCCCGACTCCAGCGCCTTCACGTGGAGGTCTGGAGGAGGGGGGTCGCGAATCGACCGCCTCTGCATTTCGCAGGCGTACGTCTCCCGCGTTTCGGCGGCCTCCATGCGGCTGGTGCCGTGCTCGGACCACCGCCTGGTGTGGGCGGAGTTCACCCCGCTCCGCACGCGGGCGGGGTCCGCGTACTGGCACTTTAACAACCGGCTGATGGAGGACGTGCGATTTCGGGACTCGTTCTGTCGATTCTGGGCCGACTGGAGAAGGAAGCAGGGGGGCTTCCCCTCCTTGAGGCTATGGTGGGATGTGGGCAAGACTCACATCCGCGTCTTCTGTCAGGAGTACGCGAAGGGGTCGACCAAGAGGCGGGAAGCCGAGATCGGGCGCCTTGAGAGGGAGGTGCTCGGCTTGGAATCCCGCCTCGGTCATGCCGTCGCGGACCCGGCCCTGTGGCAGGCGTACAAAGAGAAGAAGGGCGCGCTGAGGAACCTGCAGCTCATAGGGTCCCGAGGCGCGTACGTGAGGTCGCGGATCCAGATCCTGGAAGATTTGGACCGCGCCTCTCCCTTCTTCTACTCGCTGGAAAAATGGCGGGGGGTCCGTAAGCAGCTCGTCGAGCTGCTGGCCGACGACGGATCCTCCATCACGGATCCGGAGGGAATGGGCCTCCTGGTCCGGACGTATTACAGTGCGTTGTTCTCTCCGGATCCGTCCAGCGAGGATGCGCGCAGAGTTTTGTGGGAGGACCTGCCGCAGGTCAGCCCGAAGGGCACCGAAGGATTGGAGGCTCCGCTCACGTTGGCGGAGCTGACTGGCGCCCTCCACCAGCTCTCGAGGGGCAAATCCCCAGGGCTGGATGGGTTGACCGTGGAGTTCCTCAGGGCGTTCTGGGACGTCCTGCGGGACGATTACGCGCGGGTCCTGGGGGAAAGCCTGGCGACCGGGGAGATGCCCCTCTCGTGGCGCAGGGCGGTCATCGTCCTGCTGCCAAAGAGGGGCGATCTCCGCCTGCTTAAAAACTGGCGTCCGGTCTCCCTCCTCAGCACGGATTATAAGATCTTTGCCCGGGCTATGTCTACCATCCTGGGCTCCGTGCTGGCCCACATGATCCACCCCGACCAGTCCTACACGGTCCCGGGCCGGTCCATCCAGGACAACATCCACCTGGTCCGGGACCTGATCCATCTTTCCCAGAGGACTGGTCAGTCGGTCGCCTTTCTCTCCCTTGATCAGGAGAAGGCGTTCGACAGGGTGGATCACGATTACCTTTTCGGGACTCTGCGCGCTTTCGGACTCGGGCCGCATTTCGTGGCCCGGGTCCGACTTTTATACGCCGCCGCAGAGTGTCTAGTCAAAGTTAACGGGTCCTTGACGGCGCCCCTTCGATTTGGGAGAGGAGTGCGTCAGGGGTGCCCCATGTCCGGCCAATTGTATACCATCTGCGTGGAGCCCTTCCTGTGCCTGCTTCGCAGGAGGTTGACGGGATTGGCTCTGCGCGAGCCGGCCATGCGGGTCGTCCTCTCGGCTTACGCCGACGCCGTGCTCCTCGCAATCACAGATACTGTTGACTTGCGGAGGATGCGCGACTGCCAGCAGACCTTTTCTGCCGCGTCCTCCGCGAGGATCAATTGGGAGAAAAGTTCCGGACTCCTGGTTGGTCAGTGGCGGGTGGACTCCCTGCCGGAGGAGATGACACCTTTTGCGTGGAGCACCACGCACCTCCTCTATCTGGGAGTCCACCTTAGCCCCGCTGAGGAAGCCTGGCCGGCAAACTGGCAGGAGTTGGAGGCGAAATTCACCACTCGGCTGGGGCGCTGGACAGGACTGCTCGGAGTGCTTTCCTACAGGGGCCGAGCGTTGGTCATAAACCAACTGGTGGCCTCCATGCTGTGGTACCGGTTGGTCACTTTGGCCCCGCCCCCTGTATTTGCCACCAAGATCCAGAAGAAACTCGTCGATTTCTTCTGGGGCAAGAGGAAACACTGGGTCTCTGCCGCGGTCCTCAGTCTCCCGATCGAGGAGGGCGGTCAGTCGCTGGTGTGTGTCCGCACCCAGGCTGCGACTCTCCGCCTTCGGACCCTGCAGAGATACCTGTACGTCGAGCGTCCTCCCAGATGGTGTGCGCTGGCGACGTATTTCTTCCGCCAGTGTCACTGCCTTCAAGACGACACGCAGCTCCCGGTGGAGTCCGTTAGCTGCGCCTCTCGGAGGGAGTTGCCTGTCTTTTACCGGGATCTTTTCCGAGTCTGTTACATGGTCGCCTCCAGTCAGGGCGCTCCCCCGCCGGCGGAGTAGAGCGCCTCGGCTGTCCGGGTGGCCGACTCTGGGGACGGTCCGGCGGGCGGAGGAGTAGCCGAAACCCCCGGGACGCCCCTCACTGCGGGTGGCGAGGGGGCTCGGGAGTGCGGAGCGATCCCGGCCGAGCTGACCCCCGCTCGGCCGGAACTGCTCATCGGACCCAGGCCCCGAAACCCTCCTCGGGAGCCGGTCCCGCACAACCCGAGCCGCCTCTCGGAAATGCCCTCCGTGCCATTCCAATCGGCGCGGAGGGGTTTCCTGTACGGGCTGCTCCTGCACACTCTCCACTTCCTCGCCCTCGTCAGCCGGCCGGACACGCCCTGGCGGTCCGCGTTGCCATCTGGCGGCGAGGGGAAACCCCGATGGAGGTCTCTCTACGCGGGAGTCTTCCCCCTTTACATCGGGAACCTGGGGTGGAGGGTGCTGCACAGAGCAGTCCCGTGCAATAGGCTTTTAGGTAGGTTCACGGACTCCCAGGCCACCTGTACTTTCTGCGGCCTGGACGAGTCCGTGTTCCACATTTATACGGAGTGCGCGAGGTTGCAGCCCCTATTTGAGTATCTGAAGGGGCTGCTCCTCAAATTCTGGCTGCACTTCAGTCCCACGCTCCTGATCTTTGGGCACCCGGTGCGGAGGCGCTTGGGCCGGGAGGAGGATCTCCTCGTCGGTCTGCTCCTGGGCCTGGCCAAGGTGGCAATTCACAGGTCCAGGTTGCGGGCCGTCGGGGTTTCCGTCCTCCCCGATTGCCTGCCCCTCTTCCGCGGTTACGTTCGCGCCCGGGTGTCCCTGGAAAAGGAGCATGCGGTGTCCACCGGTACGCTTGAGGCCTTCCGCGTCCGGTGGGCACCGCAGGGACTGGAGTGCATTGTCGACGCCGAGAATGGCATTTTAATTTGAGTTTTTTTGTTTATTTATCTGGTTTTAATAAAGTTATTTTAAAAATATAAGTGTGTATATAAAGGGGGCCTGAGGAATAAAGGCCCCCTCGACATAAAATATATAAAAGGGGCCTGGGGTATAAAGGCCACCTTAAAAAAAAAGAAAAAAAAAACCGGGGTTAGATAAAGAGTAAAGCTCCCTCTACACTGTCCCCCCAAAAAAAAAGAAAAAAAAAAAACAGGGTTGGCTGCTGTCTAATTGGAGTGTTGACTGCTGATTGCAGCAACGAGCCTCAGCTGAGAGTGCTGGTGGCAGTTGGAGGTTGCAGAGGTGGAGAGAGGGGCTGGACTGAGCAAGGGACAGCAGTTTCAACCAATCAGAGGGAAAACTTCAACAACCATCGTCATTAATGTGAAGAAAGAGACATTCTTCTTTGTTGGAAACAAGGCTTTGTCTGGAGGTGGGTGCTGAACACCAGTAATTTACTTTGGACTGTTGTGGGAAGAACAAGTGGCCGGAACAACAAGGGGTGGGGCGTCCAATTCAACAGGAATTTGAACTGCTGCAACAAGCGCACAGGGAAGCTCCCGCCCCACCCAAATTTCCCAGCCTAGGTCAGCTTAAGCTGCATGGCTAAACTGATGGAAGGGGATAATAGTGCCTGGGCAGCTTCAGCTGACCCAGGTGAAGACGCCTCCCCCAACCAGAAGACCAGAAGAACGGAAGACCAAGTGCAAAGACTGTTTTAAATGTGCTCTGAGCACCACCTCCAGAAAGCAAGCCATCCCTTACTTCCTATCTTTACTTCTCCTCTATTCCCTCAGCCTCTCCCCTAACCTGTTGTTTGTTTGTTTGTTTGTTTTTAATACATATTCAATATTTTCCGCTAATCTCTGAGATTTGGTGTGCAAGCCCACAATTCGGGGTGGGTCTAGCTCTTAGACCCATGGCAAGCCCTTCATCACCTGTGGCGGGGCCCTCTACTACTTATGCAGCGGCAGCCTCTCTGGCTGCCCATGTGGCCCCATCACCCTTTAAATTGATAACATCCAGCCATGGGGTGAAGAGATATCCCCACCCCAACATGTCCATTGAGCCCTGCGTAAAGGCAAGGGCCGAGCTGGTCGGCCCCTCGGCCATTGTTGCAGCCTCAAAGATGTATGGGAAGGTTGTGTTCGTTTTGAAGACCGAGCGGGTGGTGTCCCTGGCACTGAGTAAAGGGCTCACTGTGGGGGGGACCTTCCTGCCGGTGGACCCTCTGGGGGTCACTGCGCAGCGGATAATGCTATCCAACGTCCCACCCTTCATTCCCAGTGAGCTCCTCCTCCCCCACCTGCACCATCTGGGGGAGGTGAGGTCGGGGATCACCCCAGTCCGGCTTGGACTTCGGGAACACAGCCTCCAACATGTCTTTTCCTTCCGCCGCCAGTTATTTATGCAACTGGCACGGGAGGAGATCTCGGAGGGCCAATTTAATGTAGAGATCCAGGGGACGGCCGACAACGTCTTTTGGACCTCGGATGGGGCGCGGTGCCACGGCTGCAAGGGACTGGGCCATGTTCGTAAGGCTGTATTTTCACGGCCTCTAGCGGGGAGGGGAGTGCCCGTCCAAGTGGAAGGAAGACGCGGAGGAAAATGAAACATCAAGAGGTGCGTCCCCTGGACACATTGAAACAACCCGAGCCTGAGCTCAGCCCAAAGCCCGTTCTCACGGACCCCACCTGTCCCAGGGCTGGGCCCAGGCCCAGGGTGACTAAAAAAAAGGAGGGTGGCGAGGCGGAGGCCTCTGATGACATGGAGGTCTCTGAGCCTCTGCGCCCTAGTGGGAAAAAGAGGAGAAGGCACCCCTCCACAGAGGTAACGAGGGGCCCTGAGGCGCAGGGCCCATCTGTTGGAGGGGAGCTGTCACCTGTTTCGGGTCCCCAGGTATCCCCTACCACCACCACCAAGGCTACAAAGTCCGGGCAGGATCTCCCTATTCCGCAGGAAGGAGGGGAGGGGGTGGCCCCGGTACATGAGGCCCTCCTGAAGGCGTAAGTGGGACCCTGCTTGTGATGGGGGAGCCTGAGGACGCCGCCTATTTGCCACTGCACAGGGTCGGATGCCCTGAGTGGAGGGGAGGGCGGGGCCCCAAAGGGACGGCCCTCCGAGCCGGAGTCCACCACCAACCAGGAGACACCCGACCCAGTTATATCCGAGAATGCTACCCCATCTGCAGGGCCTGTGGATGCTGGCGGAGCGGGAGATGGCCTCCTCTCTCCACCTCCGGTCTCGGCTCCGGCTGCATTTCCAGAGTCGGGAACTTCCTTCTCCCCTGGACCGCTCATTGGCCTCGGGGTGGAGGTGGAGGGGGCGTCCTGAACCGCTGGCGCCCACAGGCTCTAGTTTCACAGTAGAACCCAGAGAGGACTCCTCTGCCATCGATCCTGGGGGTGGGATCGTGACGGAGGCGGGGCCAGCTGGCGCGGCTGGGACGTCCGCCCCACAGTGTGTGGTGGATGTGTCGGCCGCTGGTAGTGACAACCCGGAAGAGGATGGGAATTATGTGTGGGGCACGGAGGATGACCTTGATTCCATCGCCAGTGAGTAGGTGGAGTCCCTCGTGCCTCCCACCGAATCTCCTCTCATCTCCACGGCGGAACTCCGGGATTTCCTTGCGGCTTGCAGGGGTTGCCGCAATAAAGTTCAGCTGGCCCTCGGCCGTTGGTTGAATCTGGCGCGGATCATCCAGTCCGTCCCTGACGCCCTCAAGAAAGCGGGCAAGCGCGCGGGCGTGAAACTGGTTGAGAGGTGCCGTTTTAATGTGTTCCTCAATGGGTTGCCAGGGGAGTGGAGGGCCAGGTGCACTTCCACTCCCTCCTCACAGTGAGGTGTTGGTGACGGGTTTTAACTACCTTTGACATGAAGATAACCGTAGACAACATCAACATCAACGGCAGCAGAGGGGCTCACCGCAGAGTTCACAATCTCTCAGTCCTCAGGGAAGGGAGATACGCAGTGAGTTTTCTGCAGGAAACCAACACCGTTCCGGGAGACGAAGCCACTTGGCTCCTGGAGTGGCAGAGTGGGGTCTACATGAGTCACCTCACCCCTGTTTCCAGTGGGGTGGCTATCTTGTTGGCCCCGACTTTACAGCCGGAGATCTTGGGGTTCAAGGAGCTAGTGCCGGGCTGCTTGCTCCACCTCGCCGTTCGCCTGGGTAGCGTGCCGCTCCTGTTTGTGAACGGGTATGCGCCCAGGCCCGGCGCGTTGTAAGTGCGCTTCTTTGAAGAAGTGTCCGCTCTCTTGAGCTCCATCGATAGCAGCGAGTACATCATCCTCGGGGGGGATTTTAACTGCACCCTCGAGGTGGGGGATCGCTCCGGTCCCCAGCGCGGCCAAGCGTCGGTGGAGTAATTGAGGGGACTGATCAGCTCCCTTAACTTGGTGGACGTCTGGCGGAATCTCCATCCCAACTCCTGCGCCTTCACGTGGAGGTCTGGAGGAGGTGTGTCCCGAATCGACCGCCTCTACTTTTCGCAGGCATACGTCTCCCTTGTCTCGGCAGCCTCCATGCGGCTGGTGCCATGCTCGGACCACTACCTGGTGTGGGCGGAGTTATAGAACATAGAACATAGAACATACAGCACAGAACAGGCCCTTCGGCCCACAATGTTGTGCCGATCCTTTGTCCTCTGTCAAGGACAATTTAATCTATACCCCATCATTCTCCTTTATCCATATACCTATCCAAAAGCCTTTTGAAAGTCCCTAAAGTTTCTGACTCAACAACTTCCCCGGGCAAGGCATTCCATGCCTCGACCACTCTCTGGGTAAAGAACCTTCCCCTGACATCCCCCTTATATCTCCCACCCTTCACCTTAAATTTATGACCCCTTGTAACGCTTTGCTCCACCCGGGGAAAAAGTTTCTGACTGTCTACCCTATCTATTCCCCTGATCATCTTATAAACCTCTATCATGTCACCCCTCATCCTTCTCCTTTCTAATGAGAAGAGGCCTAGAATGTTCAGCCTTTCCTCGTAAGACTTATTCTCCATTCCAGGCAACATCCTGGTAAATCTCCTCTGCACCCTCTCCAAGGCTTCCACATCCTTCCTAAAATGAGGCGACCAGAACTGCACACAGTACTCCAAATGAGGCCTTACCAAGGTCCTGTACAGCTGCATCATCACCTCACGGCTCTTAAATTCAATCCCTCTGCTAATGAACGCTAACACCCCATATGCCTTCTTCACAGCCCTATCCACTTGAGTTGCAACTTTCAATGATCTATGCACATAGACCCCAAGGTCTCTCTGCTCCTCCACATGCCCAAGAACCCTACCGTTAACCCAGTATTTTGCATTCATGTTTGTCCTTCCAAAATGGACGACCTCACACTTTTCAGGGTTAAACTCCATCTGCCACTTTTCAGCCCAGCACTGCAACCTATCCAAGTCCCTTTGCAGACGACAATAGCCCTCCTCGGTATCCACAACTCCACCAACCTTTGTATCATCTGCAAATTTACTGACCCACCCTTCGACTTCCTCATCCAAGTCGTTAATAAAAATCACAAACAGGAGAGGACCCAGAACTGATCCCTGCGGCACGCCACTGGTAACTGGGCTCCAGGCTGAGTATTTACCATCTAAGACCACTCTCTGCCTTCTATCAGTTAGCCAATTCTTAATCCAACTGGCCACATTCCCCACTATCCCATGCCTCCTGACTTTCTCCATAAGTCTACCATGGGGGACCTTATCAAATGCCTTACTAAAATCCATGTACACCACATCCACTGGTTTACCCTCATCCACTTGCTTGGTCACCTGCTCAAAGAATTCAATCAGGCTTGTGAGGCAAGACCTACCCCTCACAAAACCGTGCTGACTGTCCCGAATCAAGCAGTGTCTTTCCAGATGCTCAGACATCCTATCCCTCAGCACCTTTTCCATCAACTTGCCTACCACCGAAGTAAGACTAACTCCACTCCGCACGCGGGCAGGGTCCGCGAACTGGCACTTTAACAACCGGTTGCTGGAGGACGAGTGATTTCGGGACTCGTTCTGTCGATTCTGGGCCAACTGTAGACGGAGGCAGGGGGGCTGCCCCTCCTTGAGGCTATGGTGGGATGTGGGCAAGACTCACAGCCGCATCTTCTGTCAGGTGTATGCGAGGGGGTCGACCAAGAGGCGGGAAGTTGAGATCGGGCGCCTAGAGCAGGAGGTACTCGATTTGGAGTCCCGCCTCGGTCAAGACGTCGCGGACCCGGCCCTGTGGCAGGCGTACAAAGAGAAGAAGCACTCGCTGAGGGACCTGCAGCTCATAGGGTCATGAGGCGCGTACGTGAGGTCGCGGATCCAGATCCTGGAAGTTTGGACTGCGCCTCACCCTTCTTCTACTCGCTGGAAAAATGGCGGGTGGTACGTAAGCAGCTCGTTGAGCTGCTGACCGACGACTGATCCTCCATCACGGATCCGGAGGGAATGGGCCTCCTGGTTCGTACTTATTACAGTGTGTTGTTCTCTCCGGATCCGTCCAGTGAAAAGTTTTGTGGGAGGACCTGCCGCAGGTCTGCCCGGAGGGCGCCGAATGGTTGGAGCCTCCGCTCACTTTGGTGGAGCTGACCTGCGCCCTCCATCAGCTCTCGAGGGGCAAATCCCGAGGGCTGGATGAGTTGACCGTGGGGTACCTCAGGGCGTTCTGGGACGTCCTGGGGGTCAATTACGCGAGGGTGCATGGGGAAAGCCTGGCCACCGGGGAGATGCCCCTCTCGTTGCACAGGGTGGTCATTGTTCTCCTGCCGAAGAGGGGCGATCTCCGCCTGCTTAAAAACTGACGTTCAGTCTTCCTCCTCAGCACGGATTATAAGATCTTTGCCCGGGCTGTGTCTACCCTCCTGGGCTCCGTGCTGGTCCACATGATCCACCCCGACCAGTCATATACGGTCCCGGGCCGGTCCATCCAGGAAAACATCCACCTGGTCCGGGACCTGATCCAACTTTCCCAGAGGACTGGTCAGTCAGTCGCCTTTCTCTAACCTCGACCAGGAGAAGGCGTTCGACAGGGTGGATCACGAATACCTTTTCGGGACTCGGAGTGCTTTCGGACTCGGGCCGCATTTCGTGGCCCGGGTCCGACATTTATAAGCCGCCGCAGAGTGTCCAGTCAAGGTTAACGGGTCCTTGACTGCGCCCCTTCGCTTTGGGAGCGGAGTGCGTCAGGGATGCCCCATGTCCGGCCAATTGTACACCATCTGTGTGGAGCCCTTCCTGTGCCTAGTTCGCAGGAGGTTGAGGGGATTGGCTCTGCGTGAGCTGGCCATGTGGTTTGTCCTCTCGGCTTACGCCGACAACGTGCTCCTCATGGTCACGGATCCTGTTGACTTGCGGAGGATGCACGACTGCCAGCAGACCTTTTCTGCGGTATCCTCTGCGAGGATCAATTGGGAGAAATGTTCCATTCTCCTGATGGGTCAGTGGTGGGTGGACTCCCTGCCGGAGGAGATGACACCTTTTGCGTGGAGCACCACGCACCTCCTCTATCTGGAAGCCCACCTTAGCCCTGCTGTGGATGCCTGGCTGGCAAACTGGCAGGAGTTGGAGTCGAAAGTCACCACTCGGCTGGGGCCCTGGACAGGACTGCTCCGAGTGCTTTCCTACAAGGGCCGAGCGCTGTTGATAAACCAACTTGTGGCCTCCATGCTGTGGAACCGGTTGGTCACTTTGGCCCCGCCCCCTGCATTCGCAACCAAGATCCAGAAGAAACTCATCGATTTCTTCTGGGGCTTCAGGAAACACTGGGTCTCTGCCGCGGTCCTGAGTCTCCCGATCGAGGAGGGCGGTCTGTCGCTGGTGTGCGTCTGCACCCAGGTTGCGACTCTCTGCCTTCGGACGCTGCAGAGATACCTGTACGTCGAGCGTCCTCCCAGATGGTGGTTGCTGGCGACATATTTTTTCCGCCAGTGTCACTGCCTTCGAGATGACACGCAGCTCCCGGTGGAGTCCATTAGCCGCGCCTCTCTGAGGGAGTTGCCTGTCTTTTACCGGGATCTAATCCGATTCTAGAAGATGGTCACCTCCAGTCAAGATGCTCCCCCACCGACTGAGGAGAGCGCCTCTGCTGTCCTTGCGGACAACTCCAGTGCCGGACCAGTGTGTAGAGGAGTAGCCGAAGCCCTTCTCTGTGTGTGGCTATGGGGCTCGGGAGAGTGGAGCGCTCCCGGCCGAGCCGACCTCCACTCGGCCGGAACTGCTCATCGAACCCAGGCCCCGAAACCCTCCTCGGGAGCCGATCCCGCACAACCCGAGCCGCCTCTCGGAAATGCCCTCCGTGCCATTCCAATCGGCGCGGAGAGGTTTCCTGTACGGGCTGCTCCTGCACACTCTCCACTTCCTCGCCCTCGTCAGCCGGCCGGACACGCCCTGGCGGTCCGCGTTGCCATCTGGCGGCGAGGGGAAACCCCGATGGAGGTCTCTCTACGCGGGAGTCTTCCCCCTTTACATCGGGGACCTGGGGTGGAGGGTGCTGCACAGAGCAGTCCCGTGCAATAGGCTTTTAAGTAGGTTCACGGACTCCCAGGCCACCTGTACTTTCTGCGGCCTGGACGAGTCCGTGTTCCACATTTATACGGAGTGTGCGAGGTTGCAGCCCCTATTTGAGTATCTGAAGGGGCTGCTCCTCAAATTCTGGCTGCACTTCAATCCCACGCTCCTGATCTTTGGGCACCCGGTGCGGAGGGGCTTGGGCCGGGAGGAGGATCTCCTCGTCGGTCTGCTCCTGGGCCTGGCCAAGGTGGCAATTCACAGGTCCAGGTTGCGGGCTGTCGGGGGGTCCGTCCTCCCCGATTGCCTGCCCCTCTTCCGCGGTTAAGTTCGCGCCTGGGTGTCCCTGGAAAAGGAGCATGCGGTGTCCGCCGGTACGCTTCAGGCCTTCCGCGACCGGTGGGCACCGCAGGGACTGGAGTGCATCGTCGACGCCAGAATGGCATTTTAATTTGAGTTTTTGTTTATTTACCTGGTTTTAATAAAGTTATTTAAAAAATATAAGTTTGTATATAAAGGGGGCCTGAGGAATAAAGGCCCCCTCGACATATAAAATATATATAATGGGGGCCTGAGGAATAAAGGCCCCCTCGACATTAAAAAAAAACGGGGTTAGATATAGAGTAAATCTCCCTCTGCACTGTCCCCATCAAACACTCCCGGGACAGGAAAAACAAAATAAATAAATAAATAAAAAAATAAAAAACGGGGTTTGATACAGAATAAATCTCCCTCTACACTGTCCCCATCAAACACGCCCAGGACAGGTAAAGCAAGGGGTTAGATACAGAGTAAATCTCCCTCGACACTGCCCCATGAAACACTCCCAGGACAGGTAAAGCACGGGGTTAGATATAGAGTAAATCTCCCTCTACACTGTCCCCATCAAACACTCCCAGGACAGGTAAAGCACGGAGTTTGATACAGAATAAATCTCCCTCTACACTGTCCCCATCAAACACGCCCAGGACAGGTAAAGCAAGGGGTTAGATATAGAGTAAATCTCCCTCTACACTGTCCGCATCAAACACATACAGTGCAGGGATGGCACGTGTTTACAAAAGAGCAAATGTCAATCTATCTATGCTGTCTATGTTACAAGGATAGTTTGGAGAAGCTGGAGTTGTTCTCCCTGGAGTAAAGGAGATTGAGAGAGATGTGATAGAGGTGTACAAGATTATGATAGGCTTAGATAAGATAGAAATGGAAAAACGGCTCCCATTAACTGATGAAGCACGGAATAGGGGACACAGATGGGAGGTTTTGGGTCAGAGATGCAGGGGAAATATGAGGAAGAACTTTTTTACACAGTGGATGGTAATGAGCTGGAACTCACTGCCCATGAGGGTGGTGGAAGCCGAGACAATCGATGATTTCAAAAGGAAACTGGATGGGCACCTGAAGGAAATGAACTTGCAGGGATACGAGTATTGAGAGGGGGAGTGGGAATGACTGGATTGTTCTAGATTGAGCTGGCATGGAGAGGTAGAATGGCTTCCTTTTATGTCGGAAATGACTTTATGACTACATCGATTTCTACGTCTCTATGTTGGATACGGCACCTGCTCCCAACTGCAAAGATCCAGATACATAGAAGTTCAATGAAACTGTGACCTTATCAGCTACTGACAGCTCCGTCCTCACCCTGGTGTCAGGCTCCAGGTCGTGTTACAGGCGGTGACACAACTGTGTGATCATCACCTTATTGAATCAGAGTCACCTCACACACTCCTGCTGGGTTAAGTGTAGGTAGGAAAAGTGCTCTTGGAAAACACGGGGTGGGTAGGACAGAGCCCCCTCCTGCTCCCTCTTTACAGAGCTTCCTCTCTCTGCAGCCTCTGCTCCTTTTGTTGGTCATGTGACAGACCCAGAAACACTTTAACTACAGTCCCCATACCTCGTCCAGAGTTGGGGCACAAAATCCTCTGTCCTCCCTGAATGTCTGCAGCAGCTCACAACACAACCTCCAGAAAACTATCCACAGCAACTCCACTAACTTTACAATAGCAAAAGTAAGTCAAAAAACCCTCAACTGTAAGTTGGATGCCTGGTCCTTTTAAATAACACCAGAGGGGGCCCTTCGTGCTGCTGAATGTATGTTCAGCTGAGCGTGACTGCACAGGCGCTCAGTGGACATGCAAAGACAATGTTTCAAAGACGTACATCAAAGCTGTCGGAATGGCAGATTGACGTCAACTCAAACCCTTTCTCACACTGACAGCACATGCACAGTATACCCAGGCTAGTTCCCTGCCCAACATGGGGCACTGTGCAGGCCACACTAGAAGTGGCCGGCAGTTCAGTTCACATCATTTTACAGATCCATGTTTCCATACCGTTAGCACCAGTGCCGTCATGGAGTGAAAATCACAGCAGGGGAAGATATAGAGTGAAAACAGCTCACTTCTAAAAGGGGAATTGGAAAAAGACTTGAAGGCATAAGATTTACAAGAATATGTGACATGGAAGGGAAATGGGACTAATTGGAGGGGTGAGGCCATGGAGGGATTCAAACACAAGAATGAGAATATTAAAGTTAAGGTGCTGCCAGACCAGGAGCCAATGTAGATCAGTGAGCACAAGGGTAATGGGTGATCGGGATTTGGTGTGAGTTAGGATGTAGGCAGCAGAGATCAGGATGGACTGTGGTTTATGGAGGTTGATAACTGGGAGGGTGACCAGGATAGAATTGGAATAGTTAAGTGTGGATTTAACAACGGCACAGATGAGGGATTATTAGCAGATGGGCAGAGGTGGTGATGGGTGATATTACAGAGGTTTTAGTAGGTAGGGTTGGTGATAGGCGGAATATGGCAATGAACTCAGCTCAGGTAGACATATAGAGGTTCCAACCGTCTGTTTCAGCCTCAGACATTGGGTCGGGAGGGGAATGCAGAAAGTGGATGCAGAGTGGAATGTGAGATAGAGACTGAAGACTGTGGCTTAAGTCTTCCCAAGATTTACATGACAAGAACACTAAATCAGTGAAATATGATTTATAGATCTAATAGTTGGATACAGAGACTTGCCAGGGACACCAATAATAGCGAGGATGGGATGGTAAATCGTTTGAATCATCTTCAGAGCATAACAGATCCGCAAATCAAATGTTATCCAAAAATAACCCGCAGTAACGAGGCTAAAGCAATAGGAGAAACTCCTGCTGTCCATTGTTTTAACATTCCAATCTACTGTCCTCAGATTCTGACCCACTGTTGTAACATTCCAATCTACTGTCCTCAGATTCTGACCCATTGTTGTAATATTCCAATCTATTGTTCTCAGATTCTGTACCATTATTGTAATATTCCAATCTGTTGTTCTCAGATTCTGAACCATTATTGTAATATTCCAATCTGTTGTTCTCAGATTCTGAACCATTATTGTAATATTCCAATCTACTGTCCTCAGATTCTGACCCACTGTTGTAACATTCCAATCTATAGTTCTCAGATTCTGATCTCTCCTCTCTCACTCTCTGGAGCCACTGATCTCTGTTAGTGCTGGGGGTGATGCTCCCACTGACACTATGAGCCAGCACATTGGAAGGAGTCCCTTCTGAATCGAAGAGGAGAACCCTCCACTGACACAATTAGGGTCCTTGGAGACTGACGTTAATTACAGTCAATGACCAAACAGGTTCAGTTAACACCTTTCAATCCAACACTTTTTTGACCACAATAGTTTCGAAGATTTACCCAGTCTAGATGGGATATATGAAGTTTGTTGAGGGAAGGAATGTGGGAATACCAGAGGCACTGGCCAGAAGCTTTCCATCCTTCTTGGATCTGGGAGTGATGTCAAAGGACTGGAGGGTTGTAAATGTTACAAGCTGTTTAAATAAGGAGACATTAGATAAACCCTATAACGACTGACCAGTCAGTCTAAAGTCGGTGGTTGGAAATTTCTAGAGGCCGTGACCCAGTACAAAAATATATCATTCCAGGAAAAACATGTGATATTAAATGACAAACAGTACAGATAGGTTAATGGAAAATCAAGTCTGATAATCTTGATCAAGTTAGTTGTTGGCATAACTGTGAGTGTTGATGAGGATAGTGTGTTTCCTGTTATGTATCTGTACGATCAAAAGGCCTGTGATCAAATGACATTTCATAGACTTGTTATGAAAAATGTAACATATGGATTAATGTGACAGTGTGGATATGACACTGACTCAGGGACAGAAAGCAGAGAGAAGTGGTGAACAGACATTGTTCACACTGGGGAAGGGGGAGTATACAGTGCTGTTTCTCAGGGGTCAGTATTAAAACCAGTGCTCTTCCTGACATATAGATAAATATACAAGTGACATAAACTTATATGTAAAACAACATAATTTAAACTCTTGCAGATGACATGACACTTATAAATAAGGAACGCAAAGGGACAGACCACAGAATTACCCAATCTCACAGATTTTGTTTACTTTTAATTTATTCTGGACTCTAATCCGAATAGAAATTTAGTTCTCACTCTATAATTTATTTCTGTGTGATTTGCTTGTCTGTGTGTGTGTGTGCGCGCATGAATGTGTGTGTGTGTTTATTATTTTATTTAGATTCAGTTGAGATTGTTAAGTATAATAAACTCACCTCTTGATTCTTCTTCTTTTGCCTCCTTATCTCGAGAGACTGGAGGTGGTCAGTGGTGTGTGGATCAGCGCCTGGAGTGGCTATAAAGGCCAATTCTAGAGTGACAGGCTCTTCCACAGGTGCTGCAGGAAAATTTGATTGTCGGGGCTGTTATACAGTTGGCTCTTCACTTGCACCTCTGTATTTTTTCCTGCCAACTGCTAAGTTTCTTCGACTCGCCACACTTTCGCCCCGCCTTTATGGCTGCCCGCCAGCTCTGGCGAATGCTGGCAACTGACTCCCACGACTTGTGATCAATGTCACACGATTTCATGTCGTGTTTACAGACGTCTTTAAAGTGGAGTCATGGACGGCCGATGGGTCTGATACCAGTGGCGAGCTCGCTGTACAATGTGTCTTTGGGGATCCTGCCATCTGTCATGCGGCTCACATGGCCTAGCCATCTCAAGCGCCGCTGACTCAGTAGTGTGTATAAGCTGGGGATGTTGGCCGCCTCGAGGACTTCTGTGTTGGAGATATGGTCCTGCCACCTGCTGCCAAGTATTCTCCGGAGGCAGTGAAGGTGGAATGAATTGAGACGTCGCTCTTGGCTGACATACGTTCTCCAGGCCTCTCTGCCATCGAGCAAGGTACTGAGGACGCAGGCTTGATACACTCGGACTTTTGTGTTCCGTGTCAGTGCGCCATTTTCCCACACTCTCTTGGGCAGTCTGGACATAGCAGTGGAAGCCTTTCCCATGCGCTTGTTGATTACTGCATCTAGAGACAGGTTACTGGTGATAGTTGAGCCTCGGTAGGTGAACTCTTGAACCACTTCCAGAGCGTGGTCGCCAATATTGATGGATGGAGCATTTCTGACGTCCTGTCCCATGATGTTTGTTTTCTTGAGGCTGATGGTTCGGCCAAATTCATTGCAGGCAGACGCAAACCTGTCGATGAGACTCTGCAGGCACTCTTCAGTGTGAGATGTTAAAGCAGCATCGTCAGCAAAGAGGAGTTCCCTGATGAGGACTTTCTGTACTTTGGACTTCGCTCTTAGACAGGCAAGGTTGAACAACCTGCCCCTGATCTTGTGTGGAGGAAAATTCCTTCTTCCGAGGACTTGAACGCATGTGAAAGCAGCAGGGAGAAGAACATCCCAAAAAGTGTGGGTGCGAGAACACAGCCCTGTTTCACGCCACTCAGGATAGGAAAGGGCTCTGATGAGGAGCCACCATGTTGAATTGTGCCTTTCATATTGTCATGGAATGAGGTGATGATACTTAGTAGCTTTGGTGGACATCCAATCTTTTCTAGTAGTCTGAAGATACCACGTCTGCTGACGAGGTCAAAGGCTTTGGTGAGATCAATCAAAGAAATGTAGAGGGGCATCTGTTGTTCGCGGCATTTCTCCTGTATCTGACGAAGGGAGAACAGCATGTCAACGGTCGATCTCTCTGCACGAAAGCCACACTGTGCCTCAGGGTAGACGCACTCGGCCAGCTTCTGGAACCTCTTGATTAAACTCAAGAAAACCTGTCTGATTGGTTCTTTCACGATCACAAGAAAGGTGAAAGGTAAAATGCTCACTGAGGTGGTCAGCATGTCCACTGCTAAAAAGGAATACGCCCCGCTGCAGTGAAATAAAAGATAGGACAAGAGGAAAGCCTGGGACCCCTCCTCACCTAGCTGTAACAGAAATCTGGTTGTTCTAGTGATCATAACGCAACAACAAATGAGAATTTGGAAGTTTCACAGATGCACAGAGTTTTACAGCACAGAAACAGTCCCTTCGCCCCACGCTGTCTGTGCCGGCCATCAAGCCTGTCCATTCTAATCCCCTTTTACAGCACTTGGCCTGTAACCTTGTATGCTATGGCATTTCAAATGCTCATCTAAATACGTCTTAAATGTTGTGAGGGTTCTTGCCTCTACCATCTTTTCAGGTAGTGTGTTCCAGATTCCAGCCACCCTCTGAGTGAAATATTTTTTTCCTCAAATCTCCTCTAAACCACTTGCCCCTTATCTTAAATCAATGGCCCCCGGTTATTGACACCTCTGCTAAGGGAAAACTTTCTTCTTCGCTACCCGATCTATGCGCCTCATAATTTTTCCTGCCTTCTGTCTCCCTCCATGTTTGAATAAAGGAGTTACATTGGCATAAAAGAGTTACAAAGAGAGTGAAGTAACTCGGTACAGGTTAAAATCGGTCTCTGTTGAAAAGTTGAGTAATGTAGCTGTATAGTTGGGGATTACTCTCCGTCCAAAAGCCAGGAAACCCGAAATTTTACGACCTGTGGCCAATCATTTTTCACTTGAAGCTGAAGACTCAGAAAGAGTTAGAATCACTAACAGATAGAATAATGTTAGCTAAGGTAAAGTTAGAACAGAGAGACTAGAATTAGAAATCCAGAGAGAACGAGAAAGAGCAGAATGAGTGTCCAGTAAGAGTGTCACAGAAGGAGAAGGAGGAAAGGGAGTTAAGGCAGCTCAAACAACTAGAGGAAGACCCAGTACACCTAGTGAAGGCACAGCTAGTGAGGGAGCTGCCCATAGCTCAGGACCATGTGCTGAGTTCTTAAAGTTACCCCAGTTCATTCTGAAGTTCAATGAGGAGGATGTGGCAGAGTTTTTCGTCACTTTTGAAAAACTTGCAAAGCAGCTGAAATGGCGGCAGAGAACTGGACACTGTTTTTATAAAGCAAAGTAACAGGAAAAGCCAATGAGGTTTATTCACTGTTACCCGATGAAAGTTCATCAGATCATGAGATGACTCAAAATGCTATCCAGGGTGCATATGAGATAGTATCAGAAGCGTACCACCAAAAATTCGGAACACTCCGAAAGTATCCTGAGCGAACTTACCTCCAGTTTGAAAGAGTTAAGCAGCTTCGGAACATAGGAGCAGGAGTAGGCCATTCAGCCCATCTCGTCTGCCCCGCCATTCAAAACGATCACGGGTTATCATCTATTTCAATTCCTTTTTACCACACTATCCCCATATCCCTTTATGTCATTTGTATTTAGAAATCTGTCAATCTCTGCTTCAAACATACTGAATGACTGAGCTTCCACAGCCCTCTGGGGTAGAGAATTCCAAAGATTCACATTTTCAATTCAAACTTCTGGAGAATACAGGCCCAGTTTTCCCAATCTCTTCATAGGACAGTCCTGCCATCCCTGGAACAAGTCTAGTGAATCTTCGTTGCACTCCCCCGATGGCAATAATATACTTCCTAAAGTAAGGGGAGCAAAGCTGCACACAGTACTCCAGGTGTGGTCTCACAAGGTTGCTTACAATTGAAGCAAGACTTCACCACTCCTGCACTCAAATTCTCTTGTGATAAAGGCTAACATACCATTAGCCTTCTTAAGTGCTGCTGTCCCTGCATGTCAGCTTTCAGTGATTTATTGACAAGGACACCCAGATCCCTTTGTACATCTACACTTTCTAATTTCTTACCATTCAAGAAATACCCTGCACATCTATTCCACCTTCCAAAGTGGATAACCTCATATTTTCCACATTATATTCCATCTGCCACGTTCTTGCCCTCCCACGAAGTCTGTCCAAATGCCCTTGAAGCCACTTTGCACCTTCCTCACAGCACATACATTCCCACATCTTTTTGTATCATCTGCAAACTTGGGAATATTACTCTGGTCCCCACATCTAAATAAATGATACATATTGTGAACAGATGGGGCCCAAGTACTTACCCAAATGTTTCCTTTCTACTTACCCCACTAGTCACAGCCTGCCAAAGCGAGAATGACCCATTTATTCCTACTCTCTGTTTTATGCTTGTTAACCAATCCTTAATCCATGCCAGTATATTACGTCCTATCCCATGTGCTTTAATTTTACTAACCAACCTCCTGTGGGGGACTTTATCAAAAATCCATCTGAAAATCCAAATATACTACATCCACCGACTCCACTTTATCAATTCTGTTACTAATATCCTCAAAAAACTACAACAGGTTCATCAAACATGATTTCCCATTCATAAATCCATGTTGACTATGTCCAATCAGATCATCTTTATCCAATTATCCGTTTATCACATCCTTCATGATAGATTCTACCATTTTCTCTCTCCCGCCCTTCTTAAATCATGGGGTGACATTTGCGACCTTCCAATATGCTGGAACCGTTCCAGAAGGTGATCACCCATGAACCCACTGTCTCCATAGCTACCTCTGCCAACACTCTGGAATTTAGAATATCAGGTCCTGAGGATTTATCAACCTTCAACCCCATTAATTTCTCCAACACAAACTTCTTACTAATATTAATTACCTTCACTTCCTCATTCCCCCTAATCCCTTGGATCTCTAATTCTGGGAGATTTCTTGTATCTTTCTCAGTGACGACAGACACAAAGTGATCATTTAGCTTCTCTGCGATTTCTCAATTCCCCATTATAAATTGCCCTGACTCTGCCTGTAACGGACACATACATGTCTTACCCAAATGTTTCCTTTTTACGTAACTATAGAAGATTTTACAGTCCGTTTTGATGTTTGCCTCTGACTAGTAGATACGGAAAATCGGGATACAGCCGACATATGTAAACCTCAGAGTGGTGATCCTTCTCGAGGAGTTCAAAAACTCGCTCCCGCTCCCATTAAAACCCACACAGAGGAAAAAAAGGTTCGAAGAACCAGGAAGGTTGCAATTCTGGATGATGATTTTTTCCAACGTACACAAGGCCTTAACCCCAAAGAGAATGCATTCCCGAGTCACCCCAAAGACCCGGGAATAAAAGGTGGGAGGGTGATAAGAGCCTGAGCAGCCACGGGCAAGGAGGAAAATCTGGACACACAGGGGCCCACGCTCAGGCCAAATAGGATGGTACTGAGAGCAGGAGTCACCATGGAGTTGAATGCTGGAAGTGATGGGGAAAACCTGTAGGATTACTCAGGGTCCACCAGAGCAGTGCAGGAAAATGGGCGCTGATGGAAAGCACAGCGGGTCAGGCTGTGCCTTTAACTGTAACAGTCAGACACCGTAACACTACCACAGAGAGTGCGGGAAAACGTAACAAAATCCTTGAGCGTTACTAGAATTTTGAATCCGAGGGGAAAGTGACCCTATACCCCTTCATTGAGGTTAGCCAGCCCTGGTCATACTCAATGATAAAGGTGCCACCCAATCCCTTCTTCTGGGAATAGGCATGACCTTTCTCCGAGAGTGCAGTGAATGCAGGAGTGTTAGCGAATGGTATTGGAAGACAGTATATGTCCATACCTTTATATTGGGTGCACGTGCAGTGCGACCTATTTTCAGGACCAGCAGCCATGGGGATCTGCTCCTGGGTATTGATCTGGCAGGGAAAATGTGGCAGCTTCCGCAAAGGTTCTGGAGAGACAACAAGAGATCAGGGATACAGAGCAGTTACCGGGAAAGGTCCCCGGCATTCTCCCTGATTCTGTGGTGACTCGGTCCATGGCTAAACAATCCCCATCAGAGGTGGCTGAACTGACACTGGAGATGGATGTCCCTACTGTCTGGTTGTCTGAAACCTTCTTTGGGAAGGTAGAGAGCACAAAGGATGTGTTAAACAGATCTTACTTAGTTGAGGCTCAACAACTCGACCCAGTGTTAAAATATAGCACAGACTGTCCAAACCAAAACGGAAGCAGAGGGAGTTGCAGAGTGCCACTATTTAAAGATTGAGGTGCTGGTGAGGAAGTTGAGACCTCCTCACAGACCTGCGGATGAAGAGTGGACAGTGCTTCACCAGATAGTGGTGCCGCTGAGGTCCCTTAAAGACATATTAATGGCCCACGAACATCCAATGACAGTACATGTTGATGTATGAAAATTTAAAGCCCACATAAGGCAACATTTTGACATGGCCACAACTCCACAAAGATGTGGTGGAATTCTGTAAAACTGGTCACACCTGCCATGTTGTGGGGAGGCTCCAACCTGCAATAAAACCTTCACCCTAATACCCATACCAGAATTTGTGGAACACTTCAGCAGAAGGCTGGTGGATTATGAGGGACACCTGCTGAAAACAAAACGGGACAACCAGTATCTTCTCACCATTATGAATGTGGTGACCCGATCGCCAGAAGCCATTCCCCCGAAGAACTATCTCTTCCAAGGTAGTTGTGGAGGGGCTATCCCGTTATGGGCTGCCTGCTGAGATTCAGATGGATCAGGGCACACATTTTACATCCAGTATTTCTGAAAAGGTCATGGGTATTCTAGCCATAACCCAGCTAAAGTCTACCACCCACAGTGACAAGGGGCTTTGGAGCAGTACCACCAGACCCTAAAGACAATGATCAGGCCATACTGCTATGAGGAAACCCATGACTGGGACAAAGGGATGGCATTTCACCTGTTGGTTACCAGGAACTTATCCAGTGAGTCCACTGGCTTTAGTCTCTTTGAATTAGTTTATGGAAACGAGGTGAGAGGTCCTCTTAAACTAATCAAGGAGAAGTTTTGGGACACAGGGATGTGTCTTCCATGTTAGACTACATTTCCATGCTCCGGGAGTGGCTCATGACAGCCTGTGCAATTGCTCAAGAACACCTATAGATCTCCTACTCAGTTATGAAAAGGTAAGCAGGCAAAAATGCCAAGGCCAAAACATTTCAGGACAGAGACCATGTATTGTTACTATTCCCAATGCAGGGTGAACCCCTGAAATCCCGGTTCAGTGGTCCATATCGAGTGGCAAAATGAATAGTCAGGTAAATTATTAAATTGACACCCAGACCAAAGGAAAAAAGCAAAGGCTGTGGAGGGAACAGAAAAGTACAGATCTGGCAGACTGTCAGGAGGGAAGAATTGAAAAGGACAGTGAAAAGAGGTTAGAGAAGGGCCAGGAGGATTCCCAACTGGAATCCCCTACTCCCCGATTTGCCAACCCTGAAATGTTAGTTAAATTAGACCCCACACTCTCCTTCTTAAATGCAGGTCAATGAGGCAACCTAAAAAGTCAGCTAACAGCATTTACAGAAATATGCAATGACAAAGGAACGTTCCCAAAAAGGCAAGCCAATAGTGAGGGAGATGCCTCACCGAGTCGAGGTGCCGCAGGAGAGTGCAGTGAAAGATGGACAGCCACCTGCGAGCCATAAAATGCCAGAGGACATGGGGCCAGTTAGCAAAATGATGCTCCCCATAGTAGAGGGAAAAGGGAAGGTAAAATACCCTAAAGTAAACAGCTAAAAGTAAGGTCAGTGTGGATCTACCCACTGAAGAACCCAATGATCAGGTGCCAAACACAAAGCTAATCAAACCCAACAATTTCAAAGCGGAACTCAGCAAGAACAAAGGCACAGAGGAAATCTCAGACACCTCACAGGGTCTAAAATAACAACTTATTACACACTGTGGGTTTAGGGAGAAAGATTATCAAAGTGCAGGAACCGGAATGGTTAAAGCTTCATTGTAGGAGAGAAAAAAATAAACAATGTAATCGCTGATGCATTGTCCAGGGTCGAACCCGAAACATAACCATCCCAGACAAAACACCAAAACATTAAATCAGTACAACTGTAACAGACAATGTCAGCTGCAGTAATTCTAAGATTAATATGTCAGTTTGGGAAGTGATTATTGAGAATGAATGTGTGCTTCAGTTACAGTTACAGTTACAGAGATACAACACTGAAACAGGCCCTTCAGCCCACCGAGTCTGTGCCGACCATCAACCGCCCATAGATACTAATCCTACACTAATTCCATATTCCTACCACATCCCCACCTGTCCTATATTTCCCTACCACCTACCTATACTAGGGCCAATTTATAATGGCCAATTAACCTATCAACCAGCAAGTCTTTGTCTTGTGGGAGGAAACCGGATCACCCGGAGGAAAGGAAGCCCACGCAGACACAGGGGGAACTTGCAAACTCCACACAGGCAGTACCCAGAATTGAACCCGCGTCGCTGGAGCTGTGAGGCTGCGGTGCTAATCACTGCGCCACTGTGCCGCCCCACTGTGCACAATTCTGCAATGAAATGTTCCTGTTATCACATTTTTCCCCGTGTGCTGTGGCGGTGTCAATATAACACAATATGCCAAATTATGAAATTTAATTCATCATTTGGAAACTTACAGTAAACTTTTAATCGAAAAACAACCTTGCAGTTAACCTTGAAAAAACTGGCAGCCAAGATGGCCACCGCAATTGGCATCTGAAACACCTTTTCACATTCGAAGGCCTACAATAGGAGACACATGTCTGATGAGCCTGGACCCAAATCATTGGCTTGCTCCAGTGATTGAATTACCTAAGATTACATTCATTAACACGGCATACAAGGTCATCCTGACACATTGACTTTGAAAGAGCAAACTCCTCCAAGAGTAAATAGTGGTATCCTGAGCCCTGGGGAGATAGAAGTTCCGAAACTTGAATCTCATTGTAAGGGTCCAGCGAATGCACTGAGGCAGTCAGGAGACTGTCTATCTCCGTGAAAGCTGAGAGCTTCCCCTGGACAAAAACAGACAAGTCAGTGATTCAAAATGAGCTGAAGCAGAAGGGCTGTGTTCCCCCCACACCCCTCCCTCTCTCTCCGTCTCTCTCTCCAGATAACATCACAAATTTGAAAACCTCATGTGACTGTGGGCCTTCCAAGCCTACAGATTGCTACAGACAGAGTAACCAGGGGAAGAAAGCCACCTACAAGTCTGCCTCAAAGAAATCCCTGAGCCATGTGGACCATGTGACAAACTGCACTTTGACCAGAAAAAGACTTCAACGATACAACTTCAGCAGGAAGACCACGGAATGGTCAAATCTCACAGAATGAGTTTTAAAAAAATATTTATTCTGGACTCCAATCCAACCACAAATTTATTTCTCACTCTGTAATCTATTTCTGTGTGATTCTAAATGTGTGTGTGTGCATAAATGTGTTCTATTTATTTTAATGATTTTATTTAGATCGGGTTTATATTGTTCAGTATAATAAACTCACCTCTTTCATGATTAAACTCAAGAGAACCTGTCCAATCGAATTCTTCACCATCATACCAAAGATAAAATGTAAAACACTCACTGAGACATTGAGCATATTCATTGTTTATAAAGGACAAACACTGTTGTGGTCAAATAAAGACGAGCGACTTTGACCCCTCCTCACCTGGCCATAACAATAGGCAAGGTTGGGGATGGAGAGAATATGGGGATGAACTCAGCTCAGCATTAAATAGATACCAGAGGTTGTAAAGTTCCTGCATCAGCCTCCGACAACGGCCAGCAAGGTGGATGCAGATCATGGACAGGGTATGGAATTTGTGACAGAAACTGAAGATAATGCTTTCAGTCTTCTTACGATTTAAAAGACAAGAACACTATATCAGTGAAACATGGTTTATGAATCTAATAGTTGGATACAGAGACTTACCAGGGACACCAATAATCGCGAGGATGGGATAGTAAATACATTGAATCATCCTCAGAGCATAAGAGATCCGCAATTCTAATGTTATCCAATAACAATCTGCAGTAACCAGGTCAAACCAATCGGATAAACTCCTGTCGATTGTTGTAACATTCCAATCCATTGTTCTCAGATTCTGACCCATTGTTGTAATATTCCAATCTATTGTTCAGATTCTGATCTATCCTCTCCCTCTCTCGGCAGCCGCTGATCCCTGTTAGTTCGGGAGCTGATGCTCCCGCTCATACTATCGGAAAACACATTGAAAGAAGTCCTGTATTAATAGAAGAGGGAAACCCTCCAGTGACACCATTAAGGTCCATGGAGACTGACATTAATTACAGTCACTGAACAAACAGGTTCATTTAACACCTTTCAATCCAACACATTTTGTGCCGCAGTAAAGTAGAACATTTATCCAGTCTGGATGGGATGTATGATAGTTACTGAGGGAAGGAATGGTGGGAATAACAGAGGCACTGGACAGAATCTTTCAATACCCCTTGGATATATGAGTGATGCCAGAGGACTGCAGGGGAAATGTTACACTGTTTAAAAAAGTAGAGGTTGGATAAACCCTGTAACTATCAGTCTCACGTTGGTAGTTGGAAAATTCTAGAGGTCATAACCCAGCATAAACATATATCTTGCTTGTAAAAACATGGGTTAATAAATGACAAGTAGCATGTATAGGTCAATGGAAAATCATTTCTGATAATCTTGATCGAGTTCGTTAAGGACGTAACTGTGAGTGTTGCTGAGGATAGCGTGTTTCATGTAATATAATCAGAAAAAGTTTAAAACACAGGAAGAGACCACTTGGCCCATTGTGTCTGTGCCGGCCGATACAATGATCCACCTATTCTAATCCCATCTTCCAGCATTTGATCCATAGCCCTGAAGATTATGGCACTTGAATTGAACATCCAGACTCCTTTTGAATGAGTGCAGGTATTCTGCCTCAACTATCCTGACAGGCAGTAAGTTCTAGACCTTCACTAAAAACAGGAGACCCAGGACTGAACCCTGTGGAATGCCAATGGAAGCAGTCCTCCGGTCAGTAAAATACCCGTCAACAATTACACTTTCATAAAAACAAGAAATGCTGGAAATACTCAGCAGGTCTGGCAGCATCTGTGGAGAGAGAAGCAGAGTTAGCGTTACAGGTCACTGACCCTTCTTCACTGACCTGAAACATTATCTCTGCTTCTCCCTCCACATATGCTGCCAGGCCTGCTGAGTATTTCCAGCATTTCTTGTTTTTACTTCAGATTTCCAGCATCTGCAGTATTTTGCTTTTATTATAACAAGTACCCTTTGTGTCCTGCCACTGAGCCAATTTTGTATTTTTGTGTGAACAAGTTTTTCCTCAACTCCCCGCTAATCCTTCTACCAAGCACTTTAAGTCACTGCCCCCTAGTCACTGATCTCTCTGCTAAGGTGAATAGACTACTTCACCTCCACTCTATCCAGACCCCACAAAATTATGCCCATTTCAATCAGATCTCCCTTTACCTCCTCTGTTCCAAGTAGAACAACCCCAGCCTATCTAATCTTTCTTCATAGCTGCATTTTTCCAGTCCGGGCAACATCCTCGTAAATCTCCTCCATACCCTCTCTAGTGAAATTACATCCTTTGTGTAATGAGGTGACCAAAACTGCACACAGTACTCAGGTTGTGACCTAACCAATGATTTATACAGTTCCAGCATAACCTTCCTGCTCTTGTTTTCTATACCTCAGCTAATAAAGGAAAGGATTCCATATGCCTTCTTAACCACCTTATCGACCTGACCTGCTACCTTCAGGGATCAGTGGACATTGACTCCACTTCCTCTACACGTCTCAGTATTTTCCTATTAATCGTCTATCCCTTTGCCTTGTTTGACCTCCTCAATTACATCACCTTACACTTATCCAGGTTGAATTCCATTTGTCACTTTTCTGTCATCAATATCTTCCTGCAGCCTACAGCTATCCTCCTCGCTATCTACCGCACGACCAATCTGTGTACCATCTGCACACATCTTGATCATGCCCCCTACATTTACGTTCAAATCGTTAATATATACTACAATCCATCCGACTGCTCACCACCTCTGGTCCAGTACACCTACTCAGCATCTATGCTCCAACACTCTGTTCCACACCTAAAGCTAAAGACCAGTTCTATGAACAACTCCATAACATCATTAGCAGCATCCCCAACACCGAACACCTATTCCTGCTGGGGGACTTTAATGCCAGGGTTGGGGCCGACCATGACTCATGGCCCTCCTGCCTTGGGCGCTATGGCGTTGGAAGGATGAATGAGAACGGGCAGAGACTGCTTGAGTTGTGTACCTATCATAACCTCTGCATCACCAACTCGTTCTTTCACACTAAACCCTGTCACCAGGTTTCATGGAGGCACCCAAGATCACGTCGTTGGCACCAGCTAGACCTCATTGTCACAAGGCGAGCCGCCTTAAACAGTGTTCAAATCACACGCAGCTTCCACAGTGCGGACTGCGACACCGACCACTCCCTGGTGTGCAGCAAGGTTAGACTCAGACCAAAGAAGTTGCATCATTCCAAGCAGAAGGGCCACCCGCGCATCAACACGAGCAGAATTTCTCACCCACAGCTGTTACAAAAATTTCTAAATTCACTTGTAACAGCCCTTCAAAACACTCCCACAGGGGATGCTGAGACCAAGTGGGCCCACATCAGAGACGCCATCTATGAGTCAGCTTTGACCACCTACGGCAAAAGTGCGAAGAGAAATGCAGACTGGTTTCAATCTCATAATGAAGAGCTGGAACCTGTCATAGCCGCTAAGCGCATTGCACTTTTGAACTACAAGAAAGCCCCCAGCGATTTAACATCCGCAGCACTTAAAGCAGCCAGAAGTACTGCACAAAGAACAGCTAGGCGTTGCGCAAACGACTACTGGCAACACCTATGCAGTCATATTCAGCTGGCCTCAGACACCGGAAACATCAGAGGAATGTATGATGGCATGAAGAGAGCTCTTGGGCCAACCATCAAGAAGATCACCCCCCTCAAATCTAAATCGGGGGACATAATCACTGACCAACGCAAACAGATGGACCGCTGGGTTGAGCACTACCTAGAACTGTACTCCAGGGAGAATGCTGTCACTGAGACTGCCCTCAATGCAGCCCAGCCTCTACCAGTCATGGATGAGCTGGACATACAGCCAACCAAATCGGAACTCAGTGATGCCATTGATTCCCTAGCCAGCGGAAAAGCCCCTGGGAAGGACAGCATTACCCCTGAAATAATCAAGAGTGCCAAGCCTGCTATACTCTCAGCACTACATGAACTGCTATGCCTGTGCTGGGACGAGGGAGCAGTACCCCAGGACATGCGCGATGCCAACATCATCACCCTCTATAAAAACAAAGGTGACCGCGGTGACTGCAACAACTACCGTGGAATCTCCCTGCTCAGCATAGTGGGGAAAGTCTTTGCTCGAGTCGCTCTGAACAGGCTCCAGAAGCTGGCCGAGCGCGTCTACCCTGAGGCACAGTGTGGCTTTCGTGCAGAGAGATCGACTATTGACATGCTGTTCTCCCTTCGTCAGATACAGGAGAAATGCCGTGAACAACAGATGCCCCTCTACATTGCTTTCATTGATCTCACCAAAGCCTTTGACCTCGTCAGCAGACGTGGTCTCTTCAGACTACTAGAAAAGATCGGATGTCCACCAAAGCTACTAAGTATCATCACCTCATTCCATGACAATATGAAAGGCACAATTCAACATGGTGGCTCCTCATCAGAGCCCTTTCCTATCCTGAGTGGTGTGAAACAGGGCTGTGTTCTCGCACCCACACTTTTTGGGATTTTCTTCTCCCTGCTGCTTTCACATGCGTTCAAATCCTCTGAAGAAGGAATTTTCCTCCACACAAGATCAGGGGGCAGGTTGTTCAACCTTGCCCGTCTAAGAGCGAAGTCCAAAGTACGGAAAGTCCTCATCAGAGAACTCCTCTTTGCTGACGATGCTGCTTTAACATCTCACACTGAAGAATGCCTGCAGAGTCTCATTGACAGGTTTGCGTCTGCCTGCAATGAATTTGGCCTAACCATCAGCCTCAAGAAAACGAACATCATGGGGCAGGATGTCAGAAATGCTCCATCCATCAATATTGGCGACCACGCTCTGGAAGTGGTTCAAGAGTTCACCTACCTAGGCTCAACTATCACCAGTAACCTGTCTCTAGATGCAGAAATCAACAAGCGCATGGGTAAGGCTTCCACTGCTATGTTCAGACTGGCCAAGAGAGTGTGGGAAAATGGCGCACTGACACGGAACACAAAAGTCCGAGTGTATCAGGCCTGTGTCCTCAGTACCTTGCTCTACGGCAGCGAGGCCTGGACAACGTATGCCAGCCAAGAGCGACGTCTCAATTCATTCCATCTTCGCTGCCTTCGGAGAATACTTGGCATCAGGTGGCAGGACTATATCTCCAACACAGAAGTCCTTGAAGCGGCCAACATCCCCAGCTTATACACACTACTGAGTCAGCGGCGCTTGTGATGGCTTGGCCATGTGAGCCGCATGGAAGATGGCAGGATCCCCAAAGACACATTGTACAGCGAGCTCGCCACTGGTATCAGACCCACCGGCCGTCCATGTCTCCGTTATAAAGACGTCTGCAAACGCGACATGAAATCGTGTGACATTGATCACAAGTCGTGGGAGTCAGTTGCCAGCATTCGCCAGAGCTGGCGGGCAGCCATAAAGACAGGGCTAAATTGTGGCGAGTCGAAGAGACTTAGTAGTTGGCAGGAAAAAAGACAGAGGCGCAAGGGGAGAGCCAACTGTGCAACAGCCCCAACAAACAAATTTCTCTGCAGCACCTGTGGAAGAGCCTGTCACTCCAGAATTGGCCTTTATAGCCACTCCAGGCGCTGCTTCACAAACCACTGACCACCTCCAGGCGCGTATCCATTGTCTCTCGAGATAAGGAGGCCCAAAAAGAAAAAAAAAAAAAGAAAAAAAGATACTACAAAAAAGCAGGCGACCCAGTACTGAGCCCTGTGGAACGCCACTGGAAACAGGCCTCAAGTCAGTGAAACACCCGTCAACAATTACCCTTTGTTTCCTGTCACTGAGCCAATTTTGCATCCAACTTGCTGATTTTCCCTGGATTCCATGGAATTTTATTTTTTTAACTAGTACGCCACATGGGATCTTGTCAAAAGCTTTGTCAAAATCCATGTAGACCATATCAACTGCACTACCCTAATCTATCATCCTTAGTACTTCTTCGCAAAATTCAATCAATTTGGTCAAACAATATCTTCCCTTATCAAAACCAAGCTCACTATCCGTGATTAACCTGTGCTGTTCTACTTGACACTATATCCTGTCTTTCAGAATAGATTCCAATAATGTTCCCACTACTGAGGTTAGACTGACTGGTCTGCAATTATTCGGTCTAACCTTTGCTCCTTTTTTAAAGAGGTACAATGTTAACAGTTCACCAATCCTCTGGCACAACACCTGTATCCAGTGAGGACTGGAAAATGATGGTCAGACCCTCTGCTATTTCCACTCTCACCTCGTTTGACAGCCTAGGATACATTTCATCAGACCCTGGTGATGGATCAACTTTCATGGATGCTAATCCCATTAATACTTCCTCTCTCCCTATGTATATCAGATCCAATAATTCACACTCCTCCTCCTTAACCACAATATCTGCATCTTGCCCCCCTTTTGTGAAGGATGATACAAAGTATTCATGAAGAACCATACCAACATGTTCCGCCCCTACTCGTGTATATCCATTTATGTGTATAGAATTTCAAAAGACCTGTGAACAAATGACATTTCATAGACTTGTTATGAGAAACGGAAGACATGGATTAATGTGACAGTGATGGTGTGGATATGACAGTGACTCAGGGACAGAAAGCAGAGAGAAGTGGTGAACAGTCATTGTTCTGACTGGAAGTGGAGGGGAATACACAGTACTGTTTCTCAGGGTTCGATTCACTCCGCGTGATATCAAGAAACGATTGAAGGCACTGGAAACTGCATAGGCTATGGGCCCTGACAATATTCCGGAAATAGTACTGAAGACCTGTGCTCCAGAACTTACCGCGCCCCTAGCCAATCTGCTCCAGTATAGCTACAACACTGGAATCTACCCTGCAATGTGGAAAATTGCCCAGGTATGTCCTGTAGACAAAAAGCAGGACAAGTCCAACCCGGCCAATTACCGCCCCATCAGCCTACTCTCAATCATCAGGAAAGTGATGGAAGGTGTCACCGACAGTGCTATCAAACAGCACTTGCTTAGCAATAACCTGCTCAGTGACGCTCAGTTTAGGTTCCGCTACAGCCACTCAGCTCCTGATCTCATTACCTCATTATCTCAAACCCTCAGCTGGCTGGAGTCATACCTAGTGCAAAGGAGGGTGGTTGTGGTTTTTGGAGGTCAATCATCTGAGCTCCAGGACATTACTGCAGGAGTTCCTCAGGGTAGTGTCCTAGACCCAATCATCTTCTGCTGCTTCATCAATGACCTACCTTCAATAATAAGGTCAGAAGTGGGGATGTTCGCTGATGATTGCACAATGTTCAGCACCATTCCTGACTCCTCAGATACTGAAGCAGTCCGTGCAGAAATGCAGCAAGACCTAGACAATATCATGGCTTGGGCAGATAAGTGGCAAGTAACATTCGTGCCACACAAGTTCCAGGCAATGACCATCTCCAACAAGAGAGAATCTAACCATCTCCCCTTGATATTCAATGGCATTACCATCGCTAAATCCCCCACGATCAACATTCTGGGGGCTACCATTGACCAGAAACTGAACTGGAGTAGCCATATAAATACCGTGGCGACAAGAGCATGTCAGAGGCTAGGAATCCTGAGGCGAGTAACTCACCTCCTGATTCTCCAAAGCCTGTCCACCATCTACAAGGCACAAGTCAGGGGTGTGGTGGAATACTCTCCACTCGCCTGAATGGGTGCAGCTCCAACAACACTCAAGGAGCTCGACACCATCCAGGACAAAGCAGCCCGCTTGATTGCCACCCCATCTACAAACATTCACTCCCTTTACCACCGACGCACAGTAGCAGCAGTGTGTACCATCTACAAGATGCACTGCAGCAATGCACCAAGGCTCCTTAGACAGCACCTTCCAAACCCGCGACCTCTACCAACTAGAAGGAGAAGGGCAGCAAATACATGGGAACATCACCACCTTCAAGTTCCCTTTCAAGTCACACACCGTCCTGACTTGGAACTTTTTCGCCCTTCCTTCACTGTCGCTGTGTCAAAATCCCTTCCTAACAGCATTGTGGGTCTACCTACTCCAAATGGACAGTAGCGGTTGAAGAAGGCAGCTCACCACCACCTTCTCAAGGGCAACAAGGGCAATAAATGCTGGCCAAGCCAGCGAGGCCCAAATCCCATGAATGAATTTTAAAAAGAGCCAGTGTGTGGGACTAACTGGAAGATCTTCAAAAGGGCCAGCACTGACATGTTGGACCGAATGGCCTTCTTCAGTGCAATGCTATTCTATGTTTCTGTGATTGTTCTTGCCTCTACTTTCCTAATATTCCTATCCTTTAAACAGGCGTTTGATAAAGTACCACATCACAGCCATGTTACCAAATTAGAAACACATAGCATTAAAGGACCAATGTCAGCAGTGGCTCAGTTTGTCGCTCTCTCCCCTTTCAGTCACAAGCTTCTAGGATCAAGTGTCACTGCAGGACTTGATCACAAGAATCAATGCTGACACTGCAGTGACATTACGCAGGGAGTATTGCACTGTCAGATGTGCCATCTATCGAATGAAACATTAAACCAACATCTGCCCTCCCAGGTGGATGTTAAAGATCTGATCATTATCACATTGCTGCTTGTGGGATCTTGCTGTGCGGAAATATTCTGCCATCTTTCCTACATTACAATAGTGACTAGGGTTTAATAAGCACTCATTGATTGTAAATCGTTTTGGGACATGCAGTGGTCATGAAGGCGCTACATAAATGGAAGTTTTTTTTTAAATTTACAATGGCAGCCTGCAGGAAATTAGTTATGTGACAGAAAGCAGAGAGTAGTGGAGAATGGTTGTTATTCAGTCTGGAGGGAAGTACACAGTGGGGTTCCCCAGGGTCACTGTTGGGATCACTGTTGCTGAATGTTAAAGCAATGGGCTTGTGTACAGAGGGGATAATGTCAAAGTTTTCAGATGGCACGAAACTCAGAAATGTTACTAAACAGTGAGAAGGATAGTAACAGACTTCAGGAAGACAGAGACTGACTGGTAAAATGGGCAGGAACATGGCAGATGTAATTTAACTCAGTGAAGTGTGAAGTGAGACATTTGGGTAGGAAGCATGTGGAGGAATACTATAAACTAAATGGTACCATTATAAAGTAGGTGCAGGGTTAGAGAGAACTGGGGTGTACACACACAGATCTTTGAAGGTAACACATCGTGTCCTTGGCTTTATACACACAGCACAGAGTAATAAAATTCAGGAGGAAATGCTGATTTTTATAGATCATTGGTAAGGTCCCAGCTGGAGAATTGTATCCAATTCTGATCACCACACTTTGATAAGGACGTCAAGGACTTAGTGAAGATACAGAGGTGATTTACTAGAATGGTACCATGGATCTGTGAATTTAGTTACGTGGAGAGATTGGAAAAGCTGGGATTGTTCTCTTTCGAGCAGTGAAAGGTAAGGGGAGATTTCAAATAGAATTCAAAATCATGAAGGGTTTTGATAGGGTAATTAATGTGAAACTGTTCCCAGTGTATAAAAGTTCAGTATTAATAAGACACAGATTGAAGGTAATTGACAAAGAACCAGAGGTGAAATGCGAAGATTTTTCTTACACAGCAAGTTGATGGGATCTGGAATTCACTGCCTGAAAACATGGTGGAAGCAGATTCAATAATATCTTTCAAAAGGGAATTTAACAAATACTAGAAAAGGAAAAAGAAAATAAACAGGAATCTGGGGAAAGAGGAGGGGAGAGGAACGAATTAAACAGCTGTTTCAAAGAGAAAGCACTGAGACAAATGGCCGAATAACCTCCGTCTATGCTGCATCAATCTCTGATTCTATGAACAAGTGACAGAGAGTGAAGAGAGAGGGAGAAAGATAGAGAGAGAGAGAGAAACAGTGTGAAAGAGGGAAAGGGAAATAGAAAGAGCAAGAAAATCGGGTTTGCATCACTTTTTGGGCAGAGGGGTCATGATCTTCCCGTACCCATTCCTATTCTGACAGGTGACATACAAACTTCCTGCTTCCTCCACATTTCCACGAATTCTACATGTCCCTGAGGGTGACTGCGCTGCTGTCTGTCTGCACGCTGAAGAGGGACCTGACTGTGTGTGGGTCTGGCAGATGTTTGCCAGGATTCCGCTCTTAAAGGTAGTCTGTCCCTCGAAAGGGAGGTGGCACTGAATCACAGGAGCCTGCTGCTGCAATTGTAGACAAGGTAAATGGGATACTAGGACAGAGAGAGGGCTCTGCGGCTCACGAATGTAGTGCTGGAGGCCTTAGTCATGGTGGGTGACAGGAGGAGAGAGGCCATGCTTCTGTGGGGTGGGGTGGAGAGCCTCAAGGAACACCCTCCGAAGGCAATGGGAGCAGGTGGTCAGGGAGGTCAATGCAAGAAGCATGGCCCCGACGACCTGGCAGAAGACCCAGAAGAAGTTTAATGAGCTCACACTGGTGGTCAATGTCAGTGAATTCATCTCCGAAGGGCATCTCCTACCCCCAACATCACCAACCTCTCCCACTGCTCAATGTACCACACCCCCATCACTCACCCATCGGCAGTCCCTAACACTCAGGGGTCACACCTAACATTCACATACTCCACCTCACCCACCACACCTTCCACTGATACCAGATTCACACCCACCTCTCAGTGCCTCCAGATACCTCCAGCTATTCAACTATGGCAGGCACATCACACAAACACAGTGCAACACAATCACTGGCATTTTGACCTCCATCTTACTGGACAAGGTGGCCCATAATCACAGGGAGCAGCAGTGATCCAGCGAGCAGCAGACATTCCTTCACCCCTGAGCCTGAGGGAGGAGATGGTTCTCCACATCATCGGACCGGCTGTGACAGTACCCGTAGCATCAAAGAACAAAGAACAAAGAAAATTACAGCACAGGAACAGGCCCTTCGGCCCTCCAAGCCTGCGCCGATCCAGATCCTCTATCTAAACATGTCGCCTATTTTCTAAGTGTCTGTATCTCTTTTCTTCCTGCCCATTCATGTATCTGTCTAGATACATCTTAAAAGACGCCATCGTGCCCGCATCTACCAACTCCGCTGGCAACGCGTTCCAGGCACCCACCACCCTCTGCGTAATGAACTTTCCACGCATATCCCCCCTGAACTTTTCCCCTTTCACTTTGAACTCGTGTCCTCTAGTAATTGAATCCCCCACTCTGGGAAAAGGCCTCTTGCTATCCACCCTGTCTATACCTCTCATGATTTTGTACACCTCAATCAGGTCCCCCCTCAACCTCCGCCTTTCTAATGAAAATAATCCGAATCTACTCAACTTCTCTTCATAGCTAGCGCCCTCCATACCAGGCAACATCCTGGTGAACCTCCTCTGCACCCTCTCCAAAGCATCCACATCCTTTTGGTAATGTGGCGACCAGAACTGCACGCAGTATTCCAAATGTGGCCGAACCAAAGTCCTATACAACTGTACCATGACCTGCCAACTCTTGTACTCAATACCCCTTCCGATGAAGGAAAGCATGCCGTATGCCTTCTTGACCACTCTATTTACCTGCGTTGCCACCTTCAGGGAACAGTGGACCTGAACACCCAAATCTCTCTGGACATCAATTTTCCCCAGGACTTTTCCATTCACTGTATAGTTCACTCTTGAATTGGATCTTCCAAAATGCATCACCTCGCATTTGCCCTGATTGAACTCCATCTGCCATTTCTCTGCCCAACTCTCCAATCTATCTATATTCTGCTGTATTCTCTGACAGTCCCCTTCACTATCTGCTACTCCACCAGTCTTAGTGTCGTCTGCAAACTTGCTAATCAGTCCACCTATACTTTCCTCCAAATCATTAATGTATATCACAAACAACAGTGGTCCCAGCACGGATCCCTGTGGAACACCACTGGTCACACGTCTCCATTTTGAGAAACTCCCCTCTACTGCTACTCTCTGTCTCCTGTTGCCCAGCCAGTTCTTTATCCATCTAGCTAGTACACCTTGGACCCCATGCGCCTTCACTTTCTCCATCAGCCTGCCATGGGGAACCTTATCAAACGCCTTACTGAAGTCCATGTATATGACATCGACAGCCCTTCCCTCATCAATCAACTTTGTCACTTCCTCAAAGAATTCTATTAAGTTGGCAAGACATGACCTTCCCTGCACAAAAACATGTTGCCTATCACTGATGAGCCCATTTTCTTCCAGATGGGAATAGATTCTATCCCTCAGTATCTTCTCCAGCAGCTTCCCGACCACTGACGTCAGGCTCACCGGTCTATAATTACCTGGATTATCCCTGCTACCCTTCTTAAACAAGGGGACAACATTAGCAATTCTCCAGTCCTCCGGGACCTCACCCGTGTTTAAGGCTGCTGGAAAGATATCTGTTGAGGCCCCAGCTATTTCCTCTCTCGCTTCCCTCAGTAACCTGGGATAGATCCCATCCGGACTTGGGGACTTGTCCACCTTAATGCCCTTTAGAATACCCAACACTTCCTCCCTCCTTCTGCCGACTTGACCTAGAGTAATCAAACATCTGTTCCTAACCTCAACATCCGTCATGTCCCTCTCCTCGGTGAATACCGATGCAAAAACCTCTAACACTAAGTGAATCCCAGTCAATGTTGGGAAAATTAACATCTCCTATCACCACCACCCTGCATCTTTCCATAATCTGTTTACATATTTGTACCTCTATCTTACGCTCGCTGTTGGGAGGCCTGTAGTACAGCCCCAACATTGTTACCGCACCCTTCCTATCCATATTGCCTCACTGCTCGAGTCCTCCATAGTGCCCTCCTTCAGCACAGCTGTGATATCCTCTTTGACCAGTAATGCAATTCCTCCATCCCATTTACCTCCCTCTCTATCCCGCCTGAAGCATCGATATCCTGGGATACTTAGTTGCCAATCATGCCCTTCCCTCAACCAAGTCTCAGTAATAACAATAACATCATACTCCCAGGTACTAATCCAAGCCCTAAGTTCATCTGCCTTACCTACAACACTTCTTGCATTAAAACAAATGCACCTCATACCACCAGTCCCTCTACATTCATCATCTGCTCCCTGCCTGCTCTTCCCCTTAGTCACAATGACTTCATTATCTAGTTCCTTACAGGCTTTTGTTACTACCACCTTACTGTCAACTGACCTCCTCAATTGGTTCCCATCCCCCTGCCACATTAGTTTAAACCCTCCCCAACAGCGTTAGCAAAAGCACCCCCAAGGACATTGGTTCCAGTCCGGCCCAGGTGTAGACCATCCAATTTGTAATTGTCCCACCTACCCCAGAACGGGTCCCAATGTCCCAAAAATCTGAACCCCTCCTTCCTGCACCATCTCTCAAGCCACGCATTCATCCTGACTATTCTTTCATTTTTACTCTGACTATCACGTGGCACTGGTAGCAATCCTGAGATTACTACCTCTGAGGTCCTACTTTTTAACTTGGCTCCTAACTCCCTAAACTCTGCTTGTAGGACCTCATCCCGTTTTTTACCTATATCATTGGTGCCTATGTGCACAATGACAACTGGCTGTTCACCCTCCCCCTTTAGAATGTTCTGCAGCCGATCTGAGACATCCCTGACCCGTGCACCTGGGAGGCAACATACCATTCGGGAGCCTCGTTTTCGACCACAGAACCGCCTATCTACTCCCCTTACAATCGAATCCTCTACGACTATAGCCCTTCCACTCTTTTTCCCGCCCTTCTGAACAGCAGAGCTAGCCACGGTGCCATGAACCTGGCTACTGCTGCCTTCCCCTGATGAGCCATCTCCCTCAACAGTATCCAAAACGGTATACTTGTTTTGGAGGGAGATGAATGCAGGGGACTCCTGCGCTGCCTTCCTGCTCTTTCTCTGCCTTTTGGTCACCCATTCCCTTTCTCCCTCAGCAATGCTAATCTGCGGTGTGACCAATTCACTAAACGTGCTATCCACGACCTCCTCAGCATCGCGCATGCTCCAAAGTAAGTCCATCCGCAGCTCGAGAGCCGTCATGCGGTCCAACAAGAGCTGCAGTTGGACACACTTACTGCACGTGAAGGAGTCAGGGACATCAGCCGTGTCCCTGAGCTCCCACATTGAGCAAGAGGAGCACGACACGGGTCTGAGATCTCCTGCCATTTTTAATCTTAAGCTTAACTTAGTTAAATGAAAAAGGAACGAAACGTTTTTACCAATCACGATAAAACCAGAGAAATAGAAAAAGCCTTACCTTATATACACCCCACCGAGTTTTTTTTTTTGGTTAGAGGGGGAGGGCGGGTGGGAGACACTACAAGTGTGGTGTCTCGGGTTCAGAAACCGCCCAAATATATCGTGTTTTACTTACCGAGCAGCCCCCTGGCCTCCGCCGAAAACAAAAGGAAATTAAGTTTACTTTCAAACTGACCTTCCCAGCTGCTCACTAGCTCGCACTCTGCTCCCGAAAAAGCTGCTGCAATGAAAGGAAAGTTATTTTAAACCGCCCAAATATATCGTGTTTTACTTACCCAGCAGCCCCGTGGCCTCCGCCGAAAACAAAAGGAAATTAAGTTTACTTTCAAACTGACCTTCCCAGCTGCTCACTCGCTCGCACTCTGCTCCCGAAAAAGCTTCCCATCCGGCATCAGCGAGAGCATTCAGGATGATGTTATGTTCCTGCCTTATGTCCCTACTTAACTCTCACCTCCCCCTCATCCTGCTGTCTGGGATGATGTACAAGCTGCAGATGGTGGGACCATGGATGTCACTGTCGTGTATATGTGAGGTTGAGTAATTTGTGGAGAGCACGTCAAGAAAAATCAGCAGGTAGCACAGGAGACTCCTGAGAGCATCTCATTCTCCAACCAGTATTCAATACTGATGGTTCATCTGGGGACTGCAGCCACAGGCAAGGCCATGGTACCAGGGCTGGCTCAGCTGTACTGGTGCGGTGGGGGGGGGGGGGGGTGGGTTACAGGGAAGACTGGAATGTTGATAGTGATAGGAAATTCGATAGACAATGTTTTCTGAAACCGCAGATGTGTATACAGGATGGTGTGTTCCCTCCCTGGGGTCAGGATCAAGGATATCACTCCAGCGGCTACAGAGCATCCTGAAGGTGGAGGGTGAACAGCCAGCAGTCGTGGTCCACATCAGAAGCAACGACAGAGGCAGAAAGAGGGAGGTTGTCCTGCAGTCGGAATTCAGGGAGCTGGGAAAGAAGTTAGCAAGCAGGACTTCAAAGTCGTAATCTACGGTTTACTCTCAGTACACCATGCGAGTGAGTAGAGACATAGGTGGATAGTACAGAAGGATGTGTGGCTGGAAGGATGCTGCAGAAGCGGGGAGGTTGAGATTCCTGGACACTGGGACCAGTTATGGAGAATGTGGGATCTGTACAGGCTGGACGATTTACACCTGAACAGAGCTGGAACTAATTCCCTTGTGGGGCGATTTGTTAGTGCTATTGGGGAGGGTTTAAACTAAATTGGCAGGGGTGTGGGAACCAGGAGTAAACATCAGAGAGGAATTCCAAGGTTCACAGAACACGGGAAGAGTTGGATAGCACTATAGCAGGGTTCAGAATGTTATTAGGTGGGATCAGAGAATGGGAGAAAGTAATAACATTTACGTGAAGGTTAATGTGCATGTATATGAAAGCATGGAGTGTGGTGAATAAGCTGTACTGCGGGAGGACACCTCGGAGGGGTCATGCAGCGAGGCAATATGGGTAGAGCTCAGGAATAGGAAGGGTGCATTCACGATGCTGGGGAATTATTACAGGCCTCCCAACAGCCAGCGGGCGACTGAGGAGCAGATAGGTAGACATATTTTGTAAAGGTGTAAAGGCAACAGGGTTGTTGTGGTGGATGATTTTAACTTTCCTTATGTTGACTGGGACTCACTTAGTGCTAGGGGCTTGGATGGGGCAGAATTTGTAAGGGGCATCCAGGAGCGCTTCTTCAAACAATATGCAGATCGTCCAACGAGATTGGGACCGTACTGGACCTGGTATTGGGGAAAGAGCCCGGCCAGGTGATCGAAGTCTCCGTAGGGGAGTATTTCGGGAACAGTGATCATAATTCCATAAGGTTTAAGGTACTTGTAGATAAGGATAAGAGTAGTCCTCGGGTGAAGGTGCTAAATTGGGGGAAGGCTAATTATAACAATATTAGGGAGGATCTGAAGAATTAGATTGCGGGCGGCTGTTTGAGGGTACATCAACATCTGACATGTGGGAGTCTTTCAAACGTCAGTTGATTAGAACCCAGGACCGCCATGTTCCTGTGAGGAAGAAAGACAAGCTTGGCAAGTTTCGGGAACCTTGGATAACGTGGGATATTGTGAGCCTAGTCAAAAAAAGGAAGCATTCCTCAGGGCTAGAAGGCTGGGAACAGACAAAGCCCTTGAGGAATATAAAGAACGTCGGAAGGAACTTAGGCAAGGAGTCCGGAGGGTAACAAGAGGTTATGAAAAGTCATTGGCAAACAGGATGAAGGAAAATCCCAAGGCTTTTTATCCGTATATAAAGAACAAGAGGGTAGCCAGGGAAAGGGTTGGCCCACTCAAGGACAGAGGAGGGAATCTATGCGTGGAGCCAAAGGAAATGGGCGTGGTGCTAAATGAATACTTTGCCTCAGTATTCACCCAAGAGAAGGACTGGATAGATGATGAGTAAAGGGAAGGGAGTGTCCATAGTCTGGGTTATGTCGATATCTTAAAGGAGGAGGTGTTGGGCGTCTTGGAAAAGATTAAGGTAGATAAGTCCCCAGGGCCTGATGGGATCTACCCTAGAATACGTAGGGAGGCAAGGGAGGAAATTGCTGGGGCCTTGACAGGAATCTTTGTATCCTCATTGGCTACAGATGAGGTCCCAGAGGACTGGAAAATAGCCAATGATATTGCTTTGTTTAAGAAGGGTAGCAAGGATAATCCAGGAAATTACAGGCCGGTGAGCCTTACGTCAGTGGTAGGGAAATTACTGGAGAGGATTCTTCGGGACAGGATTTACTCCCATTTGGAAACAAATGGACTTTATTAGCGAGAGGCAGCATGGTCTTGTGAAGGGAAGGTCGTGTCTCACTAACTTGACTGAGTTTTTTGAGGAAGTGACAAAGATGATTGATGAAGGAAGGGCAGTGGATGTTGTCTATATGGACTTCTGTAAAGCCGTTGAAAAGGTCCCTCATGGCAGACTGATACAAAAGGTGAAGTCACACGGGATCAGAGGTGAGTTGGCAAGATGGATGCAGAACTGACTCGGTCATAGAATACAGAGGGTAGCATTGGAAGGGTGCTTTTCTGAATGGAGGGCTGTGACTAGTGGTGTTCTGCAGGGATTAGTGCTGGGACCTTTGCTGTTTGTAGTATATATAAATGATTTGGAGGAAAATGTAGCTGGTCTGATTAGTAAGTTTGCAGATGACACAAAGATTGGTGGAGTTGCGGATAATGATGAGGATTGTCAGAGGATACAGCAGGATATAGATCGGTTGGAGACTAGGGCAGAGAAATGGCAGATGGAGTTTAATCCGGAGCAATATGAGGTAATGCATTTTGGAAGATCTAATACAGGTGGGAAGTATACAGTAAATTACAGAACCCTTAGGAGCATTGACAGGCAGAGAGATCTGGGCGTACAGGTCCACAGGTCACTGAAAGTGGCAACGCAGTTGGATAAGGTAGTCAAGAAGGCATACGGCATGCTTATCTTCATCAGTCGGGGCGCAGAGTATAAAAATTGGCAAGTCATGCTGCAGCTGTACAAAACCTTAGTTAGGCCACACTTGGAATATTGCGTGCAATTCTGGTCGCCACACTACCAGAAGGATGTGGAAGCTTTGGAAAGGGTCCAGAAAAGGTTTACCAGGATGTTTATGGTATGGCGGGTATTAGCTACGAGGAGAGGTTGGATAAACTCGGATTGTTTTCACTGGAACGACGGATGTGGAGGGGCGACATGATAGAAGTTTACAAAGCTATGAGTGGCATGGACAAAGTGGATAGTCAGAAGCTTTTTCCCAGGGTGGAAGAGTCAGTTACGAGGGAAAATAGGTTTAAGGTGCGAGGGCAAAGTTTATAGGGGATGTGCGAGGCAAGTTCTTTACACAGGGGTGGTGACTGCTTGGAACTTGCTGCCAGGGGAGGAGGTGGAAGCAGGGACGATAGCGACGTTTAAGAGGCATCTTGACAAATACATGAATAGGATGGGAATAGAGGGATACGGTCCACGGAAGTGAAGAAGGCTTTAGCTTAAACAGAGATCAAGATCGGAGCAGGCTTGGAAGGCCGAATGGCCCGTTTCTGTGCTCTACAGTTCTTTGTTGTTTGTTTTGGACAAGAGATGCAGGTGGAATGTGTGGAAACTTCTTTTACACAGCGGGTTTTAATGATCTGGAACTCACTGATCACAAGTGTGGTGGAAGCAGAGACAATCAATGATTTCAAGAGAGAATTCGTGGACACTTGAAGGAAATGAATTTACTACAGGGATTGAGAGGGGGAGTGGGACTGACTGGATTGTTCCACGGAGAGCCAGTATGGACTCGATGGGACAAATGGCCTCCTTCTGTGTCATAAATGACTCTATCACTCTCTGTGAATCTATGTTTGATATGTCTCATCCTCCTGCCTGGAAATATCCAGATACATAGAACTTCACTGAAACTGAGACATTAACGGGCACTGACAGCTCCACGTTCACCCTGCTGTGAGGCTCCAGATCGTGTTACACGAGCAAATCCGTCTCAATGACCATCTCCTTATTGAATCAGAGTCACTTCACACACTGCTCCTGGGTTAGGTTCCGGTAGGAAAAGTGCTCTTGGAAAACCCGAGGTTGGTAGAGCAGAGCCCCTTCCTCCTCCTGCTTTACAGAGCTTCCGCTGGATGCCTGGGCCTTTTAAATAACACCGGAGGGGGTTCCTCGTGCTGCTGAATGTATGTTCAGCTGTGAGTGACTAATACAGACGGTCAGTGGACATGCACAGACCAAGTTTCAAAGATGTATATCAAGGCTGCTGGAATGGCTGATGGAGACCATACTCAGGCCCCTCTTCACACTACCTGCACATGCTTAGTGAACCGGGGCTGGACCCCTGCCCAGCATAGAGCACTGGAAGTGACAGGCAGCTCTGCTGTTACCATTTTATGGATCCAAGCTTTTATGGCGTTGGGCCTAGTGGTGCTCTACAGCTGAAAAGCATGGCTAGGGGTAGATACAGCGAGAACGACCAGAGGATTGTATGTATTAGGAGCAGAAGTAGGCCATTCAGCCCAATTATTAAGATCATGGCTGATATGTTTGTGTTTCCATCTACCCCTGATAACCTTTGATTCTCTTGCCTAACAAGAATCCATCTACCTCAACCTTAAAATTATTCAATGAACCCGCCTTCACCACCTTCAGAGGCAGAATGTTCCAAAGTCACCTGACCCTCTGAGAGAGAAAAAAAATCTCCTCATCTCTGCCCAAAAAGTGCGACCCTCAATTTTCAAACCGTGCCTTTTCAAGCAGTTATTTAAAAGGGGAAATGAAGAAATGACTTTCAGGCAAAAGACTTGTAGGAATGTAGGAATGTGTAGGGGAATGGGACTAATTGGAGGGGTGAGGCCATGGAGAGATTCAAACACAAGAATGAGAATATTAAACTTAAGGTGCTGCCAGAGTGGCAAAGAGGCAGGGCTGAAAGGAGTTTCTTAAAGGATAAAAGCGAGGTGGAGAGGTGGAGCTGGAAAGGGAGGATATTCCAGAGCTGGGGCCGAGGCAACTGAAGGTGTGGCCACCAATGGTGGAGTAATTAATATCAGGGATGCACAAGAGGCCAGAATTAGAGGAGCAGAGATATCTCGGAGGACTGTGGGGCTGGAGGAGACTTCAGAGATAGTGAGGAGCAAGGCCATGAAGGGATTTGAAAACATGGTTGAGAATTTTAAGATCAAGACTGAAAACTTGACTGTGAACTGATGTACGTCAGTGATTGGGGAATGGGACTTGTTTTGAGTTAAGACACAGGCAGCAGAGATTTAAATGACCTCAAGTTTACAGATAGTAGAATGTGGGAGAATGAGTTGGAATAGTCTAGTCTATAGGTAATGAAAGAATGTGTGAGAGCTTCAGCAGCAGTTGAGTTGAGACAGGGGTGAAGTTGGGAAATTTTATTGAGGTGGAAATAGGTGGTCATAGTGATGGCAGAAATATAAGGATGGAAGCTCATTTTGTGGTCGAATGTCACAGAATGACAGAATTGTTACAGCACAGAAGGTGGCCATTCAGTCCATCGTGTCTGCACTAGCTCTCTAAAAGAGCAATTCATCTAGTGTCACTCCCCTGCCTTCTCCCTGTAACTCTGTACAATCTTCCTTTTCTGATAGCTATCCAATTTCCTCCTGAATGCCTCGATTGAATCTGCCTCCACCAAACTCTCAGGTAGTGCATTCCAGACCTTAACCACTCACTGTGTGAAAAAGTTTTCCTCATGTCAACTTCTGCTTCTTTTACCAATTACCTTCATTCTTTGCCTTCTCGTTTTCGATCCCTTCAGGAATGGGAACAGTTTTTCTCTTATCCACTCTGTCCAGACAGCTCATAATTTTGAATTGCTTTTCCAAATCTCCTCTCAGCCTTCTCTTCTCTAAGGAAAATGTTCCAACTTCTCCAGTCTATCTTCATAACTGATATTCTTCATCCCTGGAACCATTCTTCTGAATGTCTTTTCATACTCTCCAATGTCTTCACGTTCTCTGAAGTGTGGCGCCCAGAACTAGACGTAATACTGCAGCTAAGGCTGAACTAGTGTCTTATACAAGTTCAAAATAACCTCCTTGCTCTTGTATTCCATGCCGCTGTTAATAAAGCCCAGGATTCTGTATGCTTTATTAACCGCTCTCTCTGAACCTGTTCTGCTACCTTCAATGACCTACGCACATATGCACCCAGGTCCCTCTGCTCCTGCACCGCCTTTAAAATTGTACCCTTTATTCTGTATTGTCTCTCCATGTTCTTCCTACCAAGATGAATCACTTCACATTTCTCCACATTGAACTTCATCTGCCACCTGTCTGCCCATTCAACCAGCTTGTCTATGTCTTTTTGAAGTTATACACTATCCTCCTCTCAGTTCACAATGCTTCCAAGTTTCGTATTATTTGCAAAATTTGAAATTGTTCCCTGTACACCAAGGTCTAGGTCATTAATATATATCAGGAAGAGAAAGGGTCCCAACACTGATTCCTGGGGAACTCCACTGCAAATCTTAAATAAAAACAAAAAGTGCTGGAAATACTCTGCAGGTCTGGCAGCATCTGGGGAGAGAGAAAACCAGAGGTAATGTTTCACGTCTGTGACGGTTCATCAGAACTGCCAAGGTTAGAAATGTAATAGTATTTAATTAAATAAAGCAGGGGTGGGGAAAAAGAGAACTAAAGGGGTGTTGATGGAACAGAGGGTCTGAGAGATTTACTGACGCGGAGGTCAAGGAGCAAAAGCAAAGAGAGTGTGCTTGTGGTGTGGTGAAAGACAAAGCGTTAGTGCAGAGAGGGTGTTAAATGATAGAATAATGAACAGCCCTGGCTAAAATCACCAACATAAAAAATCCCAGTTTAATGCTGGGACATGGTAAAATAACTGATCAAACAAAATAACAATAAAATGGGCCTGTCATGCTCTGAACTTAACGAACTCAATATTCAGTACGGAAGTCTGTAGAGTGCCTAATCTGACAACGAGGTGCTGTTCCTCGAGCTGGCGTTGATGTTCACTGGAACACCGCAGCAGGTCAAACACAGATTGGGTGAGCGCTTTGTGGAACACCTCCGCGCAGTCCAAAAGCATGACCCTGAGGTTCCGCTCGCTTGTCATGTCAACACCCTCCATCCCCACCACTGCTCTAATGCCCACATTTATGTCCTTGTGTTTACAGCCCCACACCCGCTTTACTTGCTTAAAACCTATTACATTTCAAACCTTTGCCAGTTCTGATGAAACGTCACAAACCTGGAACATTAACTCTGCTTCTCTCTCCATACTTACTTCCTGACCTGCTGAGTATTTCCAGCACTTGCTGTTTTTATTAACTCTGCTGCTCTCTCCACAGATGCTGCCAGACTTGCTGAGTATTTGCAGTACTTTTTGTTTTTATTTCAGATTTCCAGCATCGGCAATATTTTGCTTTGATTCCACTACAAACCCTTCTCCAGCCCGAAAAGCATCCATTAATCACTTCTCTCTGTTCCCTGTCAGTCAACCAATTTAGTTTCATGTTGCTACTGTCATTTCTATTTGATGAGCCATAACTTTGCTCACAAGTCTGTTGTGTGACACTTTATCAAATGTCTTTTGGAATTCCATTTACACCGCATTAACAACATTGCCCTCATCAAGCTTCCTTTATACCTCTTCAAATAACTCCAGCAAGTTCGTTAAACACCATTTTCACTGAACAAATCCATGCTGATTTTCCTTAATTAACCCACATTTGTGCATCTGCCAATTAATGTTGTCCCGAACATGACACTAAGGTTGTAAACAGACTGTCTGAATCTCAGACTGTTACCAGGGAGAGAGATGGAAGTAAAAGCAAGGGAACAGAGTTGGAGTGGGGCAGTAAAAACAATAGTTTCTGTCTTCCTAATATTTAATTGGAGGAAATTTCTGCTCATCCAGTACTGGATATCAGATAAGCAGTCTGATAATTTAACAACAGTGGAGGAGTGGAGCGAGATGGTGGTGAGGTAAACTTGATGGAGTTCTTTGATAAAACAATGGACATGGTTGATCAGGGTGGTGTGATTGAAGTTATATATATGGACTTTCACAAGGTGTTTGTTCAAGTGGCATTCAATAGAAAGATTAGGAAAACTGAACCCATGGATTAATGGGACAGTCACTGTGTGGATATAACATTAGCTAATGAACAGTAAACAGAGAGAAGTGGTGAAAGGTTGTTGTTCAGACTCGATAGGAGTATACAGTGGTGTTCCCCAGGGCTTGGTATTAGGACCACTGCTCTTTTTGCTCTTGGAAAACCCGGGTTGGGTAGGACAGAGCCTTCTCCTCCTCCCTCTTTACAGAGCTTCCCCTCTCTGCAGCCTCTGCTCCATTTGTTGGTCGTGTTACAGGCCCAGAGACACTGTAACTACAGTCCCCATACCTCATCCAGAGTTGGGTCACCAAATCCTCTGTCCTCCCTGAATGTCTGCAGCAGCTCATAACACAACCTCCAGAAAACCATCCACAGCACCTCCACTAATTTTACAATAGCAGAAGTAAGTCAAAAGCCCCTCACCTGTAAGTTGGATGCCTGGTCATTTTAAATAAGACTGGAGGGTTGCTGAATGTACGTGCAGCTCAGAGTGACTAACACAGGTGGACATGTGGACATGCACAGACCAAGTTTCAAAGACGTACATCAAAGCTACCGGAATGGCTGATTGGCACCATATTCAGACCCCTCCTCACACTACAGACACACACACGTTACACCCAAACTAGCACCATGGTCAGCCTGGGTGTCCTGTACAATGTGCTGGATGTGACCGGCTGTGCAGCTCACACCATTTTATGGATCCTAACTTCCACAGCACAAGTGGAGCTGCAGAGATGAAATGTGTGGTCAGGGAGAGAGACAGAAGGAAAGAAACTCACTTTAAAAAGGGAATTAGAAGGAGACTTTAAGATGAACAAGTTTCAGGAATATTGGAAATGGACAGGGGATTGAGATACTCAGAGGGGTGAGGACATGGAGGGATTTGATCATATGAGTGAGAATATTCAAATTGAGGTGTTACTGGACATAGGAACATGGGACTCAGGAGCACGACTAGGCCATACGGCCCTTTGAGCCTGCTCCACCAGTCGATAAGATCATGGCTTTACATGGCTGAACTCTTATTTTTGTACTGTACCCCATAGTTCCAGTCTCCTCCACAAGAGGAAACAAGTCCACTATCAAGTCCGCTCAGGATATTCCATGTTTCACTCAGATCACCTCTTATTCTTTCATAATCCAATAGCACAACCTTTTCAACCTTTTTTCGTAAAATAAACCTTTCAATCGCTCAATGAATCAAGTGAACTTTGTCTGACCGGCTTCTAACGCAATTGTATCATTTTTATCAAATGAGAAGACCAAAACTGTACACAGTACACCTGATGAGTTCTCACTAAAGCCCTGCACAGCTGCAGTAAAACGTCCCCACTTTTATACATGATTCTCTTTGCAATAAACACGAACATTCCATTTGCCTTCCTATTCACTTGCTGTCTATGTATACTAACTCTTTCTTATTCATGTACCAGGACACTCAGATCCCACTGTACCACCGAGTTCTGCATTCTCTCGACATTTAAATAGTATATTGCTTTTCTAGTCTTCCTGCCAAAGTAGACACGGTCACATTTTATCACATTATACCCCATCGGCCAAATTTTTGCCAATCTCACTTAACCTATTTATGTGCCTTTATAAACTCTTTGTCTCCTCTTGACGACTTATTTTCCTTCCCATCTTGATGTCATCGGCACATTGAGCTACCACACATCCTGTCCCTGCACCCAGGTCATTGATATGGATTGTAAATAGTTGATGCCCCAGCACTGATTCCTGTAGTTACTGATTTCCCACGCAAAAAAGACCCATTTATCCCTAGTCTCTGTTTCCTTTTAGCTATCCGATCCTTTATCCATGCCAATATGTAACCCCCTATACGTGCCTCTTGGAAATCCAAGTACACCACATCTACAGGTGCCCCTTTATCCACCTTGCTTGTCACTTCCTCAAAGAGCTCTAATAAATAAGTTACATATGATTTCCCTTTCACAAAACCATGTTGATTCTGTCTGGTCCCATAATGATTTTCTAGGTATGCTGTTATAACCTCCTTATTCATGGATTCCAGCAACTCCCTATGACAAATATTAGGCTAACTGCCCTATAGGTTCCTGTTTTCTGTCTCCCTCCTTTGTTGAATAAATGTGTTACATTTTCTATTTTCCAATCCGCTGGGATCCATCCAGAATCTAAGGAATTTTGGAAGATTATAATCAATGCCTCCACTATCTCTGCAGCCACATACTTTAACGCCCTTGGATGCAGGCCATCTGATCCTGGGGACTTGTCATACGAGCATAGAAACATATGAATTAGGAGCAGGAGTAAGCCACTTGGTCCCTCGAGCCTGCTCTGCCAATCAATAACTTCATGGCTGATCTGATTGTAACCTCAATCCACATTCCCGCCTTCCCCCAATAAACAATCACCCACTTGCCTATCAAGAATCTATCTACCTCTGCTTTAAAAATATTCAGAGACTCTGTTTCCACTGCCTTTTGAGGAAAAGAGTTTCAAAGACTCACGACCCACTGAAAAAAATGTTCTCCTCATTTCTGTCTTAAATGGGCGACCCCTTACCTTTCAACAGTGACCCCTAGTTCTGGATTTTCCCACAAGGGGAAACATCCTTTCCACATCCACCCTGTCAAGAACCCTCAGTATCATATATGTTTCAATCAAGTCGCCTCTTGCTCTTCTAAACTCCAGTGGATACAAGCCTAGCCTTTCCGACCTTTTCTCATAAGACAACCTGCCCATTCAAGGAATTGGTCTGGACAACCTTCTCTGAATGCTTCCAATACATTTACATCCTTCCTTAAATAAGGAGACCAATACTTTACACAGTACTACATATATTGTCTCACCAATGTCCTGTATAACTGTAGCATAACCTCCCTACTTTTATGTTCAATTCCCATTCCAATAAATGATATCATTCTATTAGCTTTCCTAATTACTTGCTGAAACTGCATACTAACCTTTTGTTATTCATGCACTAGGACACCCTGATCGCTCTGCATCTCAGAGCTCTGCAATCTCTCACGATAGAAATATGCTTCTTTTCTACCTGCCAAAACAGACAATTTCACATTTTCCCACATTATACTCCATTTATCAGATCTTTTCCCACTTACTTAACTGATCTATATCCCTTTGTAGCCTCCTTATGTCTTATTCACAAGTTACTTTCCTGTCTATCGTTGTGTCATCAGCAAATTTAGCAACCATACCTTCAGTCCCTTCATCCAAGTCATTTATATAAATTGTAAAAAGTTGGGACCCCAGCACATATTACTATGGCAGACCACTCGTCACATCTTGCCAAGCAGAAAATGGCCCATTTATGACTACTCTCCGTTTCCTGTTAGCTAGTCAATCCTCTATCCATGCCAATATTTTACCCCTAAAGCATGAGCTTTTATTTTGCGCAATAACCTTTGACGTGGCACCTTATTAATGGCCTTCTGAAAATCTAAGTACAATACATCCATCAGTTCCCCTTTATCCACAGCACATGTTACTTCTTCAAAGACCTGCAATAAATTGATTAAACATAATTTCCCTTTCACAAACTCATGTTGATTCTGCCGGATTACCTTGATCTATTTAAATGCCCTGCTACATCATCTTTAATAATAGCTTCTAACATTTTACCTAAGACAGATGTTAAACTAACTGGCCTGTAGTTTCCTGCTTTCTGTCTCCCTTACTTTTTGAATAAAGGAGTTACATTCACTATATTCAATCTAACAGAACCTTCCCCGAATCTAGAGAATTTTGGAAAATTAAAACTAATGCATCAACTATCTCACTAGCCACTATCTTTTACCACCCTAGAATGAAGCCCATCAGGACCTGGGAACTTGTCAGCCCGCAGCTCCATCTACTTGCTCAATACCACTTCCCTGGTTATTGGAATTTTCTTGAGTTCCTCCATCCCTTCCATTTCCTGGCTTACTGCTAATACTGGGATGTTACTTGTATTCTCTATAGTGAAGACTGAAGCAAAATTCATGTTCAATTCACCTGTTATCTCCTTATTATTCATTATTAATTACCAGACTCACATTCTATAGGACCAACGCTCACGTTGTTAACTCTTCTTTAAATATTTGGAACCTCTTACTATCTGTCTTTTTTATTTCTTGCCTGTTTTCTCTCGTATTCTAATTTTTACCTCCTATTAATCTTTAACTGTTCTTTGCTGCTGTTTATAATCTGCCCAATCTTCTGACCTGCCACTGATTTTTGCATAGTTATATGCTTTTTCTTTAAGTTTAATACTATCTTTAACAATTTCAGATCACCAAGGATGGCAGGTCCTTTCAGACTTTAGGTGTAATAGCTTTCCCAGTACCTTTTCCCTGGTGATGGTGATTATTTGAATTTCCTATCTCCCTTTTTGCCTCTTGATTTAGTATCTTTGGAAGGTTTTCTAAGTTTTCTAAAGTGAAAACAGACACAAAATATCTGTTCAACCCCTCCTCCATGTCCTTGTTTCTTATGATTAATTCCCCAAACTCACTCTCTAGAAGACGAACACTAACTTTAGTTACTCTTTTCCTTTTTAAATACGTGTAGAAACTCTTACTCTCTGTTTATATTGCTAGGTAGCTTTCTCCCACACTATACTTTTACACTCTTATTTTCTTTTGTCATTCGTTGCTGGTTCTTAAAACCTGTCCAATCTTCTCACCTACCACTAATATTTGCAGAATTGTACAGTGTTTCTTTCAATTTAATATTGTCCTTAACTTCCCTATTTAACCACGTATGATGCAACCTCCTCCAAGAGGCTTTCTTTCTCACTGAGATATATCTTTGCTGAGAGTTTTTAAGCATCTCCTTAAAAGTCAGCCACTGCATCTGTACTGTTCTAGCTTTTACTCTAGTTTCCCAGTTTACTTTAGTTGAATATGCCTTCATATCCTTATAATTACCTTAATTTTGGTAAAGAAACACAGTCTTAGACCACAGTTTTCCCTTCAATCTGAACGTTGAAATTCTATCATGTTATGATCATTGTTGCCTAGAAGCTCCTTTACCATGAGGTTCTTGATTAATACTGTCTCACTGCACATTATCAGTTCCAGAACAGCCTGCTCCTGGTTGACTCTGGAACGTGTTGCTCTAATGAATTTTCACGAATAAACTCTATGAACTAATTCTCCAGGCTACCTTTGCCAATCTGATTTGCCCAATCTACGTGTAGATTAACGTGACCCATGATTATTGTGGTACCTTTCTTACACACCCCATTTATTTCTTCCAGTATACTTTGTTCTACAGAAACCAATGTAGGTCACTGAGCAAAGGGATGTTGGGTGAATGAGACTTTGTGCGAGTTTGGATATGGATAGCAGAGTTTTGGATAGACTGTTGTTTATTGCAGTTTGTAACAGGGATGGTAACCAGGACAGCATTGGTATAGTAGATTTGACAAAGGCACAGATCAGAGTTTATGCCGCAAATGGGCTTACATGGAGGACGATATTATGGAGATGTTCGTTCTTAAGAACAGTTGATCATAGAAGTAATAGCTGGATAGAGAGACTTACCAGGGACACCAATAGCAGCGAGGATAGGATAATAAATGCACTGAGTCATCTTCAGTGCGCAATAGATCCGATCCGCTAATGTCATCCAGGAATAACCTGCAGTAACATAGCCAAACCAAAAGGATAAACTCCTGCTCATTGTTGCAACATTCCAATCTATTGTTCTGAGATTCTGACCCATTGTTGTAACATTCCAATCTATTGTTCTGAGATTCTGACCCATTGTTGTAACATTCCAATCTGTTGTTCTCAGATTCTCATCTATCCTCTCTCTCACTGGAGCTGCTTTTCCCTGTTACTGCCGTCGGTGATGCTGCTGCTGACACTCTGGGATAACACATTGAAAGCAGCCTCCTATTAATAGAAGCGGGAAGCCCTCCAGTGACACAATTAAGGTCCATAGAGAACGACATTAATTACAGTCACTGAACAAACAGGTTCAGTTAACCCCTTTCAATCCAACAGCTTTTGTACCACAATAAAGTAGAGTATTTACCCGGTCTGGATGGGATGCATAAGACTTGCTGAGAGAAGGAATGGTGGAAACAGCAGAGGCACTGGCCAGAATCTTCCAATCCTCCTTGGATATGAGAGTGGCGACAAGGGACTGGAGGGTTGTATGTATCACACTGAGCCATATATGGAGATATTGGGAGAGATGACCAACAGTTTGGTGAAAGAGGTAGGTTTAAGGAGTATCTCAAATAAGGAAAGTGTGTGGAGAGGTAGAGAGGCAGAGAGGTGGAGCTCTGTAGGGAGAGTATTCCAGAGCTTGGCACCTAAACAACTGAAGGTGCAGCCTCCCCAATGGTGGAGTAATTCAAATCAGGTACACACAAGAGGCCAGAAAGAGAGGAATGCAGATATCTTTAAGGGTTGTGGGGTTGGAGGATATTACATATATAGGATGGAGGGCGATGCCATGGAGGGAAAACAAGGTGGAGAATTTTAAAATAAAGACATTGCTTAATCAGCAGTCAATGTTTGTCAGTGCTAGGTGAACAGGGAGTTAGGACATGGGCAGCAGAATTTGTGGAGTACCTCAAGTTTACAGAGAGTAGATGTGGGAGACCATCCAGGACTGAGTTGGAATAATCACATTGAGAGGTGATGAGGCATGAATGAGGTTTCAGCAGCAGATGGGCTGAGACAGGGGTGAAGTCGGGCGATGTCACTGAGGTGAAAATATGTGGTTGTAATGATATCCTGAAAATGAGGTTAAAACTCATTTAGTGGTCAAATATGACACGAAGCTTGCAAACAAACTGTCTGAATCTCAGACTGTTACCAGGGAGAGGGATGGGATCAATAGCAAGGGAACAGACTTGGAGTGGGGAGTCAAAACAATGGCTTCAGTCTTCCCAATACTTAATTGGAGGAAATTTCTGCTCATCCAGTACTGGATGTCGGAGAAGCAGTCTGATAATTTAACAACAGTGAAGGAGTGGAGAGAGGTGGTGGTGAGGTAAACTTGATGGAGTTCTTTGATAAAACAATGGAGAGGGTTGATGAGGGTGGTGTGATTGAAGTTATATATATGGACTTTCAAAAGGTGTTTGATCAATTGACATTCAATAGACAGGTTAGGAAAACTGAACCCTATGGATTAAAGGGACAGTGACTGTGTGAATATAGCATTCGCTAAGGAACAGTAAACAGAGAGAAGTGGTGAAAGGTTGCTGTTCAGACTAGATGTGAGTATACAGTGGTTTTCCCCAGGGCTCGGTATTAGGCCCAATGCTCTTTTTGCTCTTGGAAAACCCAGGGTGGGTAGGGCAGTGCCCCTTCTTCCTCCTTCTGTACAAAGCTTTCCCGATTTGCAGACTCTGCTCCATTTGTTGATCATGTTACAGACACAGAGACACTGTAACTACCGTCCCCATACCTCGTCCAGAGTTGGGTCACCAAATCCTCTGTCGTCCCTGAATGTCTGCAGCAGCTCACAACGCAACCTCCAGAAAACCATCTGCAGCACCTCCACTAACTTTACAATAGCAGAAGTAAGTCAAAACCCCACACCTGCAAGTTGGATGCCTGGTTCTTTTAAATAACACTAGAATGGGTTCCGCGTGCTGCTGAATATATGTTCAGCTGAGAGAGAGTAACATAGGCGGTCAGTGGACATGCACAGACCAAGGTTCAAAGACGTACATCAAAGCTGCTGGAATGGCTGATTGACACCAGATTCAGACCCTCCTCACACTACAGACACACACACGTTACACCCACACTAGCACCCCGGTCAGCCTTTGTGTCCTGTACAATGTGCTGGATGTGACCGACAGTGCAGCTCACACCATTTTATGAATACAAACTTCCACAGCACCAGGAATATTGGAAATTGACAGAGTATTGGGATAATCAGACGGATGAGGCCATGGAGGGATTTGATCACTGGAGGGAGAATAATAAAAATGAGGCGTTACTGGACCAAGAGCCAATGTAGGTCAGTGAGCACAGGGATGTTGGGTGAACAGAACCTTGTGCAAATTAGAAGATGGCAGCAGTGTTTTGGATGACCACAAGGTTGCAGTTAGTAGAATGTGGGAGACCAGCCAGGAGTGTGTTAGAATAGTCAAGTCTCATGTTAACAAAGGTATGGATGAGGGTTTCAGCAGCAGATGAGCTGAGCTCTATCTCTATCTCTCTATTTCTCTCCCTCTACTTCTCTCTTTGTCGCCCTCACTTGCTCTGTCCCGCACTCAGAATCTTATATGTTTCGATCAGGCCGCCTCTTACTCTTCCAAACGCCAGTGAATATAAGCCTAGCCTGTCCTACCTTTCCTAATATGACGGCCCGCCCATATTAGTCCAGTAAACATTCTCTAGACTGCTTCCAAAGCATTTACATCCTTCCTTAAATAAGAAGACCAATGGTGCACACAGCATGCCAGATATGGTTTCAACAATGCCCTCCCTACTTCTGTATTCAATTCCGCTCACAATAAGTGATAAACTTATATTAACTTTCCTAATTACTTGTTGAACCTGCAGAGTAACCTTATGTAATTCATGCACCAGGGCACCCAGATCCCTCTGCATCTCAGAGCTCCGCAATCGCTCACCATTCAGACAATATGCTTTTTTTATTATTCCTGCCATATGGACAATTTCATATTTTCCCACATTATACTCCATTTGCCAGATCTTTGCCCTCTCACTCAACCTATCTATGTCCCTTTGTAGCCTCCTTATGTCCTCTTCACAACTTTGTGTCATTAACAGATTTATTAACCAGACCTTCGGTCCCTTCATCCAAGTCATTTATTAAAATTGCAAAACTTTTAGTTCCCTGCACTGATCCCTGTGGCACACCACTCGTTACAACCTGTCAACCAGAAAATGACCCATTGACGCCTACTCTCTATTTTCCTTTTAGCTAGCCAATTTTCTATCCATGTCAATATGTTACTCTGTATAACATGAGCTTTTATTTTCCGAAATAACTCTTGATTTGGCACCATATCGAATGTATTCTGGTAATCTATGTACATGCATCCACCGGTTCCCCGTTATCCACCTCATATGTTACTTCTTCAGAGAACTTCAGTAAATTGGTTAAACATGATTTCCCTTTCACAAAACCATGTTGACTCTGTCTGATCACTTTGATTTTTTCCACGTGCCCGCCTATAACATATTTAATAATAGCTTCTAACATCCGATCCATAGCCAGAAAGCCTTTCTCACCTGTCACGGGTCGTATGTCTACTATGTCTATACAGATTTTAGGGAACATCGAACATAGAACAGTACAGCACAGTACAGGCCCTTCAGCCCACGATGCTGTGCCGAAGCTTTAACCTACTCTAAGATCAAACTAACTACCTACCCTTCATTCTACTGTTGTAGGGTATTCCCAAGCACAGAGGCATCTGCAGTAAATATCATACTGTTCAAATGTTATTTGAGTAAGTAGATTAATATAATCCTAGAGAATATATATATATATATATATATACTTTCATATATAAGTTGAAAGTATAGCTACATATTGTGTAACAATATGGAGTATTGACCCGAGGCATTGTGGGTCAAGTTACTTAGCTTGCAGTTTGAGCCTGGTACAGCACAGCACAGACACCGAGGGAGCCCCTCTTATCAGTGTAACTGCAGACTGCACAGCACCCTCAGGAATGCAGGCCCAATTAAAAGTGACAATTGGAAATCTCAAGGATAATTGATGGGGCCTGAGATCATCAATGGTGATCAGGGGGCTTGCACGAGCTGATCACGTAGCCACATGATGCCTAATGAGTAATCTAATTGGTAATATGTGTAATGTATGGAATCAATAACCATTATGATTGGACCATGTCCAGCCGGGATGGGCTGAGTAACTGCATATCTGTTGTGGATTTTCCTTTGTTCGGTGGAGAGGCATCTGGACAGCCCAGTGACCTGCTCCCTGCCGGTGTAATAAACTGTTTGACATTGGAGCAGACCTGAGTGTCGAGTGATTCTTCTAGATTCATTCCCGCTAGCAATTGGCGTAGTCGGCAGGATCAGGTGTAAGTCAGCTCTTCTGTAACCCCGAAGGGCCCAAGGGGGAGTTGGCAGAAACCTGATCCCGAACTTGAGAAGAGGATTCGGCGGTCGCTTGATGCCATCAGGAATACCGGGTGAGTATCTAACAGAAGCTTATCCCGGGACCGGGTGGTGTTTCGTGACCAACGAATGCCAAGTTTGTGAACAGGATCTGAACAATGGTCAAACGGTGGTAGGTAGTTCGTTAAGAGACATAGGCACTGTCAAGGAGGGTTTGGAATATATGTATGCGTATATTATCATAAGCTTGTTGTATGAAATACGGACAGACTTGTGACCCGACAGATAGCCAGGAGACGGTCTACTACAAGTTGCGCTAGGTTAAAAGCGAACCTCTGAGAGTAGATTCTAACGGTTCTACATAAGGATGGCCAGTGAAAAAAGATGACGCTTGAGTGGGGACCGGAAGGGTCCATTAGCTGCCAGCTGGCAGTGAAAAAAAAAGGAAAAATGGTATTCACTAAGTTTATGGCAGTGTGACACAAAGGACTATGTTTTAGAGTTAAAACAAGTTACTGTATCTTTGATTCAAATGTGTGATTGTTGGAAGCGTCCATGAATGAATTGAATGTCTGGGATGTGCAGCTTGTGTTCTGTGAAACTTGTGTTCTGTAGAACTGACTGTCGTTAACTCTTTGTTGTCTTACTTTAATGTTGAAAGCATGAGTCTATTAAGTTGTTTGGAATTGACCGAGTGTGAAAGGTGATTGTTGAGTGTGTTCACTTCGATTTAAGATTGTGCACCCAGGAATGGGATATAAAATTGAATTATATTTTAAGTTAAAATTTTATTTTGATTTTAAAAGTTAGTTTTGCAACTGTGAAAAGGCAATGAACAATTTTCTAAAAGATAAGCTTCAGCCTTGAAGGTCTGAAGATGTTTGGCAGAAATCCAATTAGAAGTTTACAACTCCTGCTTTCATTGGAGTTCCAGTTTAAAATCTGTTCTCGTTTTTTTTTTGGAGTTTAAATTAAAGACATGTTTTACTGACTGTTTTAAGTAGCAAATGTCAGGAATTGGATATTGGTTTTAAGGGAGAGAAGGATAAGCAAAGGAGTTCATGGGAAAGATTAAAGTTTGTGGAAGGAGCTGATGTTAAATCTTTTTGTTTTAAGAATGTTAAATAACTTTTTCTTTAGTTTTTGGTTTTATTACAGTCATTTGAAAAGGCGCCTGAAGAACAAGAAAAATGATGTAATTTACCTATCTTTTAAAATAAGCACATGCTATTCTGTTCTGTGTGTAGTTAATAAGTCTGAATTAAATTAATACTGTTAAGGATAATTGACCTGTTAAATTGAAAAAAAAACTGGAAGTGTCATTTGATACCACAATGAACTTTCAAGTTTAGCATGTCGAGTTTTGGGGGAGTCTTAAGTTCCGGACATAGGACTCACTCATATAACATTGGCTGTTTTGATTTTTAAATATTTATTGCAGTGAATTGGAATTTGGAATCATCTTTGTTTTATTAAAAAAATCCTTGGATTAGAAACCTCTTACAAAAGATGCTAAAAGTTTGGAAACAATTCGAGTTTGATCTAAAATGCTGTCTTTCCTGATGGAGATGGTTTCCTTCGAAGTTGATAATGGTACTAAAGATTTTGTTGTTTGAAAATCCTAAGGATACCAAAAAACATTGAAAAGGGAGTTTAGTTATTTTCCATTAAAACAGAAGGGTTACGTTAAGCGGCGCAGCGGAGAATGCTTTGCTCCGCCCCCTTGGAGACAAGCAAGACATTAACCTTGCTGCAACAATCATTATCAATGAGACAAAGTGCTTGAGAAGGAGAAATAGTTGCACGCACTTCTGTCTTCACTAAAAAATGCAATATCACCAAGTCTGGGAATAAGAAATTGGAATCGATAAGCAAAATTTAATTGATATGAATGGTTATTTAAAGCATTCAAAGGGAAATTTACTGTTATTTGAATTTGGAATAATCTGAGATCATACTCGTTTATCTCTATTTGGGCCTTTAAATCATCGACGTGCTACTGTGTGCATTCAGGTCCAGTGCCCATAACCGTGTCTTCCTGACATTCTGCATTCTAGTTGATGCTCATCTTTGTTTCACCTGCCTTCCAATATCACTTTCTACTTTATCTACCTGTTGCTACCAGCTTTACCTCCTTACAATTTGATCCTTCCTTCCAATTTCAACAGGAAACTGGATGGGTGCTTGAAGGAAGTGAACCTGCAGGGCTCCGGGGATTGAACCGAGGGGTAGGACTGACTGAATTGCTCCAGACCGAGTCGGCACTGTCTCGATGGACCGAATGGGCAGCTTCTGTTTGGTAGATGACTCTATGACTATCACTGTCTATGACTCCATTTTGAATACGGCGCCCGCCCCTGCCTGGAAAACTCCAGATACATACAAGTTCAATGAAAATGTGACCTTAACAGTCACTGACAGCTCCGTTCTCACCCTGATCTGAGGCTCCAGGTAGTGCTGCAGGAGGTGACACAGCTCTGTGACCACCTCCCTATTGAATCAGAGTCACCTCACACACTGTTCCTGGGTTAGGTGTAGGTAGGAAAAGTGCTCCTGGAAAGCCCGGGGTAGGTAGGGAAGAGCCGCCTCCTCCTCATTCTGTACAGAGCTTCCCCTCTCTGCAGCCTCTGCTCCATTTGTTGGTGATGTGACAGACCCACAGACACTGTAACTGTAGTCCCCAGACCACGTCCAGATTTGGGTCACCAACAGCCTCTGTTCTCCCTGAATGTCTGCAGTCGCTCACAACACAACCTCCAGAAAACCATCCACAGCACCTCCACTAACTTTACAAAAGCAGAAGTAAGTCAAAAGCCCTTCAACTATAGGTTGGATGCCTGGTCCTTTTAACTAACACTAGAGGGGTTCCTCGTGCTGCTGAACTTTTGTTCAGCTGAATGACTAACACAGGTGGTCAGTGGACATTCACAGACCAAGTTTCAAAGACGTGCATCAAAGCTGCTGGAATAGCAGTTTGGCGTGACATTCGACAACTCCTCCTGGTATTAATGCATGCAATGTACACTCGGGCTAGAGCTCTGCACCGCATGAGGCAATGTGCTGGCCATGCCGGAATTGGCTGGTAGCTCAGCTCATACATTTTATGGATCTAAACTTTCTTAGTGTGGGCAACAGTGGTGTTGTAAGAGCTGAAAATCAACACCAGGGAGTAATCGAGAGGGAAAGAAATTCACTTTGAAAGGAGACATGGAATTAGACATGATTGTAAAAGATTTGTAGGAATATGGGAATATGGGATCTCGATGTTGTGGCCATTTCGGAGACATGGGTAGAGCAGGGACAGGAAGGAATGTTGCAGGTTCCGGGATTTAGATGTTTCAGAAAGAACAGAGACGATGGTAAAAGGGGGAGGGGTGGCATTGTTAATCAAGGAGAGTATTACGGCGTCAGAAAGGACGTTTGAGGACTCGTCTACTGAGGTAGTATGGGCCGAGGTTAGAAACAGGAGAGGAGAGGTCACCCTGTTGTGAGTTTTCTATAAATCTCCGAATAGTTCCAGAGATGTAGAGGAAAGGATAGCGAAGATGATTCTCAACAAGAGCGAGAGTAACAGGGTATTTGTTATGGGGGACTTTAACTTTCCAAATATTGACTGGAAATACTATAGAATTGGAATTAGAATTAGAATATTACAGCGCAGTACAGGCCCTTCGGCCCTCGATGTTGTGCCGACCATCTGACCTACACTATTCCATTTTCATCCATATGTCTATCCAATGACCACTTAAATGCCCTTAAAGTTGGCGAGTCTACTACTGTTGCAGGCAGGGCGTTCCACGTCCCGACTACTCTCTGCGTAAAGAAACTACCTCTGACATCTGTCCTATATCTTTCACCCCTCAGCTTAAAGCTATGTCACCTCGTGTTTGCCATCATCATCCGAGGAAAAAGACTCTCACTATCCACCCTATCTAACCCTCTGATTATCTCATATGTCTCTATTAAGTCACCTCTCCTCCTCCTTCTCTCTAACGAAAACAACCCCAAGTCCCTCAGCCTTTCCTCGTAAGAGCTTCCTTCCATACCAGGCAACATCCTTGTAAATCTCCTCTGCACCCTTTCCAAAGCTTCCACATCCTTCCTAGAATGCGGTGACCAGAACTGCACGCAATACTCAAGGTGCGGCCTCACCAGAGTTTTGTACAGCTGCATCATGACCTCATGGCTCCGAAACTCGATCCCCCTACTAATAAAAGCTAACACACCATATGCCTTCTTAACAGCCCTATTAACCTGGGTGGCAACTTCCAGGGATTTATGTACCTGGACACCAAGATCGCTCTGCTCATCTACACTACCAAGAATCTTCCCATTAGCCCAGTACTCTGTATTGCTGTTACCCCTTCCAAGGTGAATCACTTCACACTTCTCCGCGTTAAACTCCATTTGCCATCTCTCAGCCCATCAGCCTATCTATGTCCCTCTGTACCCTACAACACCCTTCGAAACTATCCACAACTCCACCGACCTTCGTGTCATCCGCAAATTTACTAACCCAGCCTTCTACACCCTCATCCAGGTCATTTATAAAAATGACAAACAGCAGTGGCCCCAAAACAGAACCTTGCGGTACACCACTAGTAACTAAACTCCAGGATGAACATTTGCCATCAACCACCACCCTCTGTCTTCTTTCAGCTAGCCAATTTCTGATCCAAAGCTCTACATCACATTCAACCCCATACTTCCGTATTTTCTGCAATAGCCTACCTTGGGGACCCTTATCAAACGCCTTACTGAAATCCATATACACCACATTCACGGCTTTACCCTCATCCACCTGTTTGGTCAGCTTCTCGAAAAACTCAATAAGGTTTGTGAGGCACGACCTACCTTTCACAAAACCGTGCTGACTATCGCAATTGAACTTATTCTTTTCAAGATGATTATAAATCCTATCTCTGATAACCTTTTCCAACATTTTACCCACAACCGAAGTAAGGCTCACAGGTCTATAATTACCAGGGCTGTCTCTACTCCCCTTCTTGAACAAGGGGACAACATTTGCTATCCTCCAGTCTTCCGGCACTGCTTCTGCCGACAATGACGACATAAAGATCAACAACAACGGCTCTGCAATCTCCTCCCTGGCTTCCCAGAGAATCCTAGGATAAATCCCATCTGGCCCAGGGGACTTATCTATTTTCACTCTTTCCAAAATTGCTAACACCTCCTCCTTGTGAAACTCAATCCCATCTAGCCTATTAGGCTGTATCTCAGAAATCTCCTCGGCAACATTTTCTTTCTCTACTGTAAATACTGACGAAAATTATTCATTTAACGCTTCCCCTATCTCCTCTGATTCCGCACACAACTTCCCACTACTATCCTTGATTGGCCCTGTTCTAACTCTTATCATTCTTTTATTCCTGATATACCTACAGAAAGCCTTAGGGTTTTCTTTGATCCAATCCACCAATGACTTCTCGTGTCCTCTCCTTGCTCTTCTTAGCCCTCCCTTTAGATCCTTCCTGGCTAGCTTGTAACTCTCAAGCGCCCTAACTGAGCCTTCACGTCTCATCCTAACATAAGCCGCCCTCTTCCTCTTGACAAGCGCTTCAACTTCTTGAGTAAACCACGGCTCCCTCGCTCGACAACTTCCTCCCTACCTGACAGGTACATACTTATCAAGGACACGCATTAGCTGCTCCTTGAATAAGCTCCACATTTCGTTTGTGCCCATCCCCTGCAGTTTCCTTCCCCATCCTACACATCCTAAATCTTGCCTAATCATAATTTCCTTTCCCCCAGCTATAATTCTTGCCCTGCGGTATATACCTGTCCCTGCCCATCGCTAAGGTAAACCTAACCGAATTGTGATCACTATCGCCAAAGAGCTCACCTACATCTAAATCGAACACCTGGCCGGGTTCTTTACCCAGTACCAAATCCAATGTGGCATCGCCCCTGGTTGGCCTGTCCACACACTGTGTCAGAAAACCCTCCTGCACACACTGGACAAAAACAGACCCATCTAAAGTACTCGAACTTTAGTATTTCCAGTCAATATTTGGAAAGTTAAATTCCCCCATAACCACTACCCTGTTACTCTCGCTCCTGTCGAGAATCATCTTCGCTATCCTTTCCTCTACATCTCTGGAACTATTCGGAGGTCTATAGAAAACTCCCAACAGGGTGACCTCTCCTCTCCTGTTTCTAACCTCGGCCCATACTACCTCAGTAGACGAGTCCTCAAACGTCCTTTCTGCCGCTGTAATACTTTCCTTGATTAACAATGCCACACCCGCGCCCCCCCCCCCCCCCTCTTTTACCCTCTTCTCTGTTCTTACTGAAACATCTAAATCCCGGAACCTGCAACATCCATTCCTGCCCCTGCTCTACCCATGTCTCTGAAATGGCCACAACATCAGGATCCCAGGTACCAACCCATGCTGCAAGCTCACCCACCTTATAACGGATGCTCCTGGCGTTGAAGTAGACACACTTTAAACCAAGTTCTTGCTTGCCAGTGCCCTCTTGCGTCCCTGTAACCTTATCCCCTACCTCACTACTCTCAACAGCCTGTACACTGGAACTACAATTTAGGTTCCCATTCCCCTGCTGATTTAGTTTAAACCCCCCCGAAGAGCACTAACAAATCTCCCCCCCAGGATATTGGCACCCCTCTGGTTCAGGTGAAGACCATCCTGTTTGTAGATTTACCACCTACCCCAGAAAGAGCCCAAATTATCCAGGAAGCCAAAACACTCCCTCCTACACCATCCTTGCAGCCACGTGTTCAACTCCTCTCTCTCCCTATTCCTCTCTTCGCTAGCACGTGGCACGGGCAACAACCCAGAGATAACAACTCCGGTTGTTCTCGCTCTCAGCTTCCACCCTAGCTCCCTGAATTTCTGCCATAAATCCCCATCTCTCTTCCTACCTATGTCGTTGGTGCCTATGTGGACCACGACTTGGGGCTGCTCCCCCTCCCCCTAAAGGATCCCAAAAACACGATCAGAGACATCACGTACCCTGGCACCTGGGAGGCAACACACCAACCGTGAGTCTCTCTCGTTCCCACAGAACCTCCTATCTGTTCCCCTAACTATGGAGTCCCCAATGACTAATGCTCTGCTCCTCTTCCCCTTTCCCTTCTGAGCAACAGGGACAGACTCTGTGCCAGAGACCTGCACCCCATTGCTTACCCCTCAGCAGTATCCAAAACGGTATACCTGTTGTTGAGGGAAACGAACTATAGTTCGAGTACTTTAGATGGGTCAGTTTTTGTCCAGTGTGTGCAGGAGGGTTTTCTGACACAGTATGTAGACAGGCCAACCAGGGGCGATGCCACATTGGATTTGGTACTGGGTAATGAACCCGTCCAGGTGTTAGATTTAGATGTAGGTGAGCACTTTGGAGATAGAGATCACAATTCGGTTAGGTTTACCTTAGCGATGTGCAGGGACAGGTATATACCGCAGGGCAAGAATTACAGCTGGGGGAAAGGAAATTATGATGCGATTAGGCAAGATTTAGGATGCGTAGGATGGGGAAGGAAACTGCTGGGGATGGGCACAATCGAAAAGTGGAGCTTATTCAAGGAGCAGCTACTGCGTGTCCTTGATAAGTATGTACCTGTCAGGCAGGGAGGAAGTTGTCGAGCGAGGGAGCCGTGGTTTACTAAAGAAGTTGAAGCGCTTGTCAAGTGGAAGAAGAAGGCTTATCTTAGGATGAGACGTGAAGGCTAGCCAGGAATGATCTAAAGGGGAGCTTAGAAGAGCGAGGAGAGGACACGAGAAGTCATTGGCGATAGGATCAAGGAAAACCCTAAGGCTTTCTCTAGGTATATCAGGAATAAAAGAATGACTAGAGTTAGATTAGGGCCAATCAAGGATAGTAGTGGGAAGTTGTGCGTGGAATCAGAGGAGATAGGGGAAGCGTTAAATGAATATTTTTCGTCAGTACTTACAGTAGAGAAAGAAAATGTTGTCGAGGAGAATACTGAGATACAGACTACTAGGCTAGATGGGATTGAGGTTCACAAGGAGGAGGTGTTAGCAATTTTGGAAAGTGTGAAAATAGATAAGTCCCCTGGGCTAGATGGGATTTATCCTCGGATTCTCTGGGAAGCTAGGGAGGAGATTGCAGAGCCTTTGCCCTTGACCATGTTACAGCCCCCCTCCACCCCACCCCAGTCTATGTAAACTTGTAGCTTTTTGTTACACACAGCAGACAAGCTTTGCAAGCTAACCCATGCAAGACCCTGGTTGGGCTGTCTTACGCTCTCTTTCTCTCTCCAGGTAAGATTGTAAATGTTGTAATCTGTCTGTGACTGCAGAACATCCAAGTCCACCATTGCTACAGAGACCTGGGGAGAAAGCCACTGAGCCTTACTGTCTCCAAGAAACCCCTGAACCAGGCGGACCAGCTGCATGTCCACTTCTACCAGCCAGGGACTTTGGAACCATGAATTCAGTCAGAGGAAAAATGAATTACCAGACCCAACAAACTGTACATTAGTTTTACTTCTTGTGGACTCTAATCCAACCCAAACTATTGTCCATCACTCTGTAACCTATTTGTGTGTACATGTGATTCTCATGTGTGTGTGTGTGTGTGTGTGTGTGTGTGTGTGTGTGTGTGTGTGTGTGTGTGTGTGTGTGTGTGTATGAAAGTTGAAGCAGAGTTTACTATTTTACTTCAATCGGTATTTGATTTTCAGTACAATAAAATAACCTCTTTCTTGTTTAAACTAAAGAAAACCTGCCTGATTGATTCTTTTATGATCCTAGCACTTGAAGTATTAAACACTCACTGAATTGGTAAACACATGCCCTATTTAAAAAGGAATAACGCCTGTGGCATCGAACAAGGAGAGCAACAAGACGGGAGCCTTTCGACCCCTCCTCACCTGAAGTGTAACATAAATTTGGGGCTCGCATCTGGGATCAAAAACCAAAGACAGTTGAGAAATTGGGAGTGGGGAACCAAATGGTTCAATAGCAAAAATTCAAAAACTTCAATATAGTTTTAATTGGGTTTTTCACTGCTGGAGTATTAAAATGTCCACATTTGAGGCAGTACCTTCCTAACCCAGAGTGAAGTAACTTGGGGCAGGTTAAATGACCTATTCGTTGAAGAGTTGAGGATTGTACAAAATACAGTATAGCGCAAGAACAGGCCATTCGGCCCTCCAAGCCTGCGCCGATCTTGATGCCTGCCTAAACTAAAACCTTCTGCACTTCCGGGGACCATATCCCTCGATTCCCATCCCATTCATGTATTTGTCAAGATGCCTCTTAAACATCGCTATCGTACCTGCTTCCACCACCTCCCCCGGCAGCAAGTTCCAGACACTCACCACCCTCTGTGTAAAGAACTTGCCTCACACATCCCCTCTAAACTTTGCCCCTCTCACCTTAAACCCATGTCCCCTCGTAACTGACACTTCCACCCTGGGAAAAAGCTTCTGACTATCCACTCTGTCCATGCCACTCATAACTTTGGAAACCTCTGTCATGTCGCCCCTCAACCTCCGTCGTTCCAGAGAAAACAATCCGAGTTTATCCAACCTCTCCTCATAGCTAATGCCCTCCAGACATCCTGGTAAACCTCATTTGTACCCTCTCCAAGGCCTGCACGTCGTTCTGGTAGTGTGGCGACCAGAATTGCACACAATATTCTAAGTGTGGCCGAACTAAATTTCTGTACAGAACTGAGCAGTAAGGGATTACTATCCGTCCAAAAGCTAGGAAAGCCGAAATCCTAAAACATGTGCCAACCATTTTGCACTTGAACCTGAAAAATATAACAGGTTTAGAGTTGGAGGTCAATCATCTGAGCTCCAGGACATCACTGCAGGAGTTCTTCAGGGTAGTGTCCTAGGCCCAACCATCTTCAGCTGCTTCATCAATGACCTTCCTTCCATCATAAGGTCAGAAGTGGGGATGTTCGCTGATTATTGCACAATGTTCAGCACCATTCGTGACTCCTCAAATACTGAAGCAGTCCGTGTAGAAAACAAGCAACACTCGGACAATATCCAGGCTTGAGCTGCTAAGTGGCAAGTAACATTCGCGCCACACAAGTGCTGGGCAATGATCATCTCCAACAAGAGAGAATCTAACCATCTCCCCTTGACATACATTTGCATTACCGTCGCTGAATCCCCCACTATCAACATCCTGGGGTTACCACGGACCAGCAACTGAACTCCTTCTTTGGCCTCCTTGTCTCGAGAGACAATGGGTAAGTGCCTGGAGGTGGTCAGTGGTTTGTGAAACAACGCCTAGAGTGGTTATAAAGGCCAATTCTAGATTAACAAACTCTTCCACAGGTGCAGCACATAAAATTGGTTGTCGGTGCTGTTACATAGTTGGCTCTCTCCTTGCGCTACTGTCTTTTTTCCTGCCAACTGCTAAGTCTCTTTGACTCACCACACTTTAGCCCCACGTTTATTGCTGCCTGCCAGCTCTGGTGATCGCTGGCAACTGACTCCCACGACCTGTGATCAATGTCACAGGACGTCATGTCGCGTTTGCAGACGTCTTTAAAGCGGAGACATGAACGGCCGGTGGGTCTGGTACCAGTGACGAGTTTGCTGTACAATGTGTCCTTGGGAATCCTGCCATCTTCCATGTGGGTCACAGGGCCAAGCCATCTTACGCGCCGCTGGCTTAGTATATGCTGGGGATGTTGGCCGCCTCGAGTACTTCTGTGGTGGAGATACGGTCCTGCCACCTGATGCCAAGGATTCTCCAGAGGCAGCGAAGGCGGAATGAATTGAGACGTCGCTCTTGGCAGACATACATTGTCCAGGTCTCGCTGTCGTAGAGTAAGGTACTGAGGACACAGGCCTGATACACTTGGACTTTTGTGTTCCGTGTCAGTGCCCCATTTTCCCACACTCTCTTGGCCAGTCTGGACATAGCAGTGGAAGCCTTTCCCATGCGCTTGTTTAATTCTGCATCGAGAGACAGGTTACTGGTGATAGTTGAGCCTAGTTAGGTGAACTCTTGAACCACTTCCAGAGCGTGGTCGCCGATATTGATGGATGGAGCATTTCTGACGTCCTGTCCCATTATATTCGTTTTCTTGAGGCTGATGGTTGGGCCAAATTCATTGCAGACAGTTGCAAACCTGTCGATGAGTCTCTGCAGACACTCTTCACTATAAGATGTTAATGCAGCATCTTCAGGAAAGAGGAGTTCCCTGATGAGGACTGTTCGGACTTTGGTCTTCGCTCTAAGACGGGCAAGGTTGAACAACCTGCCACCTGAACTTGTGTGGAGGAAAATTCCTTCTTCTGAAGACTTGAATGCATGTGAGAGCAGCAGGGAGAAGAAGATCCCAAACAGTGTAGGTGCGAGAACACAGCCCTGTTTCACGCCATTCAGGATAGGAAAGGGTTCGAATGAGGCCCCGCTATGCTGAATTGTACCTTTCATATTGTCATGGAATGAGATGATGATACTTAGTAGCTTTGGTAGGCATCCAATCTTTTTTAATAGTCTGAAGAGACCACGTCTGCTGACGAAATCAAAGGCTTTGGTGAGATCAATGAAAGCACCGTAGAGGGGCATCTGTTGTTCGCGGCATTCCTGCTGTAGCTGGCGAAGGGAGAATAGCATGTTAATGGTGGATCTCTTTGCTGGAAAGCCACACTGTGCCTCAGGATAGACACGCTCAGCCAGCTTCTGGAGCCTGTTTAAGGCGACACGAGCGAAGACGTTCCCCACTATGCTCAGCAGGGAGATTCCACAGTAGTTGTTGCAGTCACCGTGGTCACCTTTGTTCTTTTAGAGGGTGATGATATTGGCATCGCGCATGTCCTGTGGTACTGCTATCTCATCGCAGCAGAGGCAAAGCAGTTCGTAGAGTGCTGAAAGGATAGCAGGCTTGGCAGTCTTGATGATTTCAGGGGTAATTCCGTCCTTCCCAGGGGCTTTTCCGCTGGCTAGAGAATCAATGGCATCACTTAGTTCCGATTTTGTTGGCTGTACGTCCAGCTCATCCATGACTGGTAGAGACTGGGCTGCATTGAGGGCGGTCTCAGTGACAACATTGTCCCTGGAGTACAGTTCTAGGTAGTGCTGCACCCAGCTTGTGGAGTAACCATATAAATACAGTGGCTGCAAGAACAGGTCAGAGGCTTGGAATCCTGCAGCGAGTAACTCACCTCCTGACTCCCCAAAGCCTGTCCACAATTGACAAGGTACAAGTCAGGAGTGTGATGGAATACTCTGCACTTGCCTGGATGGGTGCAGCTCCAACAACATTCAAGAAGCTCGACACCATCCAGGACAAAGCAACGCTCTAGATTGTCACACCCCATCTACAAACATTTACTCCCTGCACAGTGGCAGCAGTATGTACCATCAACAAGATTCACTGCAGCAACGCACCAAGGCTCCTTCGACCGCACCTTCCAACCCGCGATCTCCGCCACCTAGAAGGACAGGGCAGCAAATTCATAGGAACAGCACCATCTGCAAGTTCCCCTCCAAGTCACACACCATCCTGACTTAGAACTATATCGCTGTTCCTTCACTGTTGCTGGATCAAAATCCTGGAACTCCCTTCCTAACAGCACTGTGGGTGTACCTACCCCACATGGACTGCAGCGGTTCAAGAAGACAGGTCACCAACTACTTCTCCAGGGCAATTACAGATGGGTAATAAATGCTGGCCTAGCCAGCGTCGCCCACATCTCATGAATGAATAAAATAAAACAGCCATGAGCAAGAAAGGAGAGGTGGAAACACAAGGGGTCCTCCTTAGGCCAGAACAGACAATGCTGAGAACAGGAGTGACGCCCAAAAGCCTGTGTGTTTCCACTGTAACAATCACCTCCGAGCTGACTGCAGGACGTTGCAGTGAAAATCTGTCGGATTAATCAGGATACACCAGAACAGTTCAGGAAATGGGGCCCTGATGGGAAACACAGAAGACCAGGCTGTGACTTGATCTGTGGCAGTAAGACCCAGTATGCCCAACACAGAGAGTGCTGGAAAATTTAATAAAATCCCTGCGAGATAGCAGGATTTTGTATCCTAAGGAAAAGTGACCAAATACCCCTCGAATGCAGCAAGGAAGCCCAACGCCGTACTTGGGATAAAGGGTCCACCCATTCCCTCCTTCTGGGAAAATGCATGAACTCTCCCCCAGAGAGGGCATCGAACGCTCAAGTATGAGTAAACAGTATTGGGGAAGGTAAATGCCCAGGACTCCATATCGAATATATCTGGAGTGCAGCTTTGTTTCAGGACTGGTAACGCAGGGGATTGTCCCTAATTTACCTGTAGACAGGGTGGACCTGTTCCTGGGTAATGATCTGGTCAGGGTGAAGGTGCTAGCTTCCCCAGTGGTTTTAGAGAGACTGAAATAGATGTGATAGACAGAGCAGTTACAGCAGAAGGCCCCTGACATTTTTCCTGCCTTTGTGTTGTGCTGGTCCATGGTCAAACAAGCTCCATCAGAGGAGGCTGAACTGACAGTGCAGGCGGATGACCCTCCTGTCTAGTTATCCGAAACCTTCTTTGGGAATTCAGAGGACAAAAAGGATGTGTTAAACAGATCTTCCTTTGTCTAGGCTGAGCAAGCTGACCCAATGTTTAAAACGTTAGCACAGACTGTCCAAAGTTAAACTGAAGCAGAGGGAGTTCCAGAGAGTGACTATTTAAAGAATGAGGTGACGATGAGGAAATGAAGACCTCCTTAGAGAACTGCGGATGAAGAGTGGACAGTGGCTCACCAGATAGTTGTTCGACCCAGGTACCATAAGTAAATACTGAGAATAACCCAGGAATTCCAATGGCTGGATATATCGGCATCAGAAAAATCCAAGCCTTCATAAGACAGCAGTTTGACTGACCACGAATCCACAAAGATGTGATGGAGTTCTGTAAAACTGTTCACATGTGCCAGGTTGTGGGGAAGCCACAACTTGCAATAAAAAATGCACCCCTAATTCCCAAACCAGCTTTTGGGGAACTCTTCAACAGAATGCTGGTGGATTGTGTGGGACCCCTGCCGAAAACAAAAGGGGTCAAGCAGTATCTTCTCACATTATGGATGTGGAGAGGACATTCCACGGAAGAACTATCTCTGCCAAGGTAGTGGTGGAGGGGCTAAACAAATACTTTACCCACATGGGCTGCCTGCTGAGATCCAGTTGGATCAAGGCACGAATTTCATTGTATTAGGAATGATGTCAATATAACAAATTAAACACAATATTATAACCGAAGCATTAAAGATGCAGTCTAATTTAACCATTATCTGGAATGTGTAAACATAGTTTTCAGGATGATAGCTCGTAACAATTAACCAAAATATTGCCCCTGTGGATTAGGGATGACATTCAACTTAAAAATTAAGTGGGATATTTTAGACTCTGTTTTAGTTATCATGTCTAATTTAACAATTAAATAGATTATACACTGTGTATTAGTGATGACATCTAATTTAACAATTAACCAGTATATTATCCCCTGTGTATTAGTGATGGCATCTAATGTAACAATTAACCAGAATATTATCCCTTGTGTATTAGTGATGACGTCTAACTTAACAAATACATAGAGTATTACACACTGTGTATTAGTGATGACATCTAATTCAACAATTAACCAGAATATTATACACTGTGTATATGTGATGACATCTAATTTAACAAATAACCAGAATATTATCCCCTCTGCATAAGTGATGACGTCTAATTAAACAATTAACCAGATTATACATTGTGTATTAATGATGATATCTAATTTGACAATTAACCAGAATATTGTACCTTGTGCATTAGTGACGACATCTACTTTAACAATTAATAGGAATATTATTCCCTGTGTATTTGTGATGACAACTAATTCAACAATTAACTGGAATATTATCCCCTGTGTATTAGTGATGACATCTAATTTAACAATTAACCAGAATATTATCCCCTGTGTATTAGTGATGGCATCTAATTTAACAATTTACAGGAATATTATCATCTGTGTATTAATGATGACATCTAATTTAACAATTAACTGGAATATTATCCCCTGTGTATTAGTGATGACATCTAATTTAACAATTAACTGGAATATTATCCGCTGTGTATTAGTGATGACATCTAATTTAACATTTAACCAGAAGACTTTACCCTGTGTATTAGTGATGACACCTAATTTGACAATTAACCAGAATATTGTACCTTGTGTATTATTGACGACATTTAATTTAACAATTAAGCTGATTTTCCCCTGTGTATTATTGATTACATCTAATTTAGCAGTTAACTGGAATAGTATCCCCTGTGTATTGTTGGCATCTAACTTAACAAAAACAAGAATATTATCCCCTTTGTATTAGTGATCGGATCTAATTTAACAATTAGCCAGATTATACCCTGTGTATTAGTGTTGGCATCTAATTTAACAATTAACTTGTATATTATCCCCTGTATATTAGTGATGACATCTAATTTAACAATTAACCGGAATATTATCCACTGTGTAATTGTGATGACATCTAATTTAACATTTTACCAGAATACTTTACGCTGTGTATTAGTGATGACATCTAATTTGACAATTAACCAGAATATTGTACCTTGTGTATCAGTGATGACATCTAATTTAACAATTCACAGGAATATTATCCCCTGTGTATGTGATGGCATCTAATTTAACAATCAACCAGATTATCCCCTGTGTATTAGTGATGACATCTAATTTAACTAGTAACTAGTATTTGATCCCCTGTGTAATAGTTATGGCATCTAATTTAACAATTAACCAGATTATCCCCTTTGTATTCGAGATGACATTTAATTTAACAATTAACCAGAATATTATCCGCTGTGTATTAGTGATGACATCAAATTTAACAATTAAACAGATTATCCCCTGTGTATTATTGATGACATCTAATTTAACAATTAACTGGAATCTTGTCCCCTGTCTATTAGTGATGACATCTCATTTAACAATTAACCAGATTATCCCCTGTGTATTAGTGATGACATCTAATTTAACAATTAAAAAGATTATCCCCTGTGTATTATTGATGACATCTAATTTAACAATTAACTGGAATCTTGTCCCCTGTCTATTAGTGATGACATCTCATTTAACAATTAACCAGATTATCCCCTGTGTATTGGTGACAGCTAATTTAACAATTAACTGGAATCTTATTCCCTGTCTATTCGTGAAGACATCTAATTTAACAATTAACCAGATTATCCCCTGTGTATTCGTGATGACATCTAATTTAACAATTAACCGGAATATTATCCACTGTGTATTAGTGATGACTTCTAATTTAACATTTAACCAGAATACTGAGGTGGAGGAGAACCAGAAGAGTGAGGTCTAGTTCCATTCAATGGCACTGAAGTATCTGTGTTAAACCTCTGATGTGGTGGTGAGACAGAAGATTAAATTCGGGTTCCACTCAATGGGAGCACAGTGCCTGTGTTAAAATTCTAAGGTGGACGCAAGACAGAAGAGTATGTTTCAGTTCCATTCAATTGGGCGGCAGTGTCTGTGTTAATCGTCAGTTGTGGAGGCGAGACAGAAGAGTAAGGTCTAGTTCCTTTCAATGGGACAACAGTGCCTCTGTTAAACCTCTTAGGTGGAGGAGAAACAGAAGAATAAGGTCTAGTTCCATTCAATGAGAGGGAAGTGTCAGTGGTATACATCTGAGGTGCAGGAGAGAAAGAAGAGTAAGGTCAAGTTACAGTCAATGGGAGGGCACAGACTGTTAAAACTCTGAGGTAGAGGAGAGACAGAAGAGTAAGGCCAAGTTCCATTCAGTGGGACGGAAGTGTTTCTGTTAACCTTCTGAGGTGGAGGCGACACTGAACAGGAAGGTTTAGTTCCATTCAATAGGAGGACAGTGTCTGTGTTAAACGTCAGACGTGGAGGCGAGATAGAAGATTAAGATCTAGTTCCATTGAATGGGACGGCAATGTCTGGGTTCAACTGCAGAGGTGGAGGCGAGACAGAAGAGTAAGGTCTACTTCCATTCAAGGGGACGGCAGTGCCTGTGTTAAACGTCTGATGTGGTGGCGAAACAGAGGAGAAAGGTCTGGTTCCATTCAAAGGGAGGACAGTGTCTGGGTTACACATATGAAGTGGAGGCGAGACAGAAGAGAAAGGTCTAGTTTCATTCAATGGAACAACAGTGCTTGTGCTAAACTTCTGAGATGGAGGAGTAACGGAAGAGTAAGTTCTAGTTCCTTTCAATGGGATTGAAGTGTCTGTGTTAAACATTTGAGGTGAAGGAGAGACCGAAGAGTAAGGTCTAGTTCCATTCAATGGGACGGCTGTGTATGTGTTAGACTTCTGCGGTGAAGGAGAGACCGAAGGGTTAGGTCTAGATCCATTCAATGCGAGGGCAGTGTGTGTGTTAGACCTCTGAGGTGGAGGAGACACAGAAGAGTAAGGTCTAGTTCCATTCAATTGGACGGTAGCGTCTGTGTCAAACTTCTGACGTGGAGAAGACACAAAAGATTAAGCTCTAGTTCCATTCAATGGAACGGCAGTGCCGGTGTTAAACTTCAGAGATGAAGGAGAGACGGAAGAGTCAGGTCTAGTTCCATTCAATGGGACGGCAGTGTATGTGTTAAACTTCTGAGGTGGAGGCGCTACAGAAGAGTAAGGTCGAGTTCCATTCAGTGGGACGGCAGTGTCTGTGTTAATCTTCTGAGGTGGAGGCGAGACATAAGTGTAAGAACCAGTTCTATTCAATGGGACGTCTGTGTCTGTGTTAAACTTGTGATGTGGTGGCGAGACAGAAGATTAAGGTCTGGTTCCATTCAATGGGACAACAGTGCCAGTCTTAAACGTCTGAGGTAGAGGAGAAACAGAAGAGTAAGGTCTAGTTCCATTCAATAGGGCGGCAGTGTCTGTGTTAAACGTCTGAGGTGGTGGCGAAACTAAAGAGTAAGGTCTTGCTCCAATCAATGGGAGGACAGTGTCTGTGTTAAACCTCAGAGCTGGTGGCGAGACAGAAGAGAAAGCTCCAGTTCCAATCAATGGGACAATAGTGCCTGTGCTAAACCTATGAGATTGAGGAGAAACAGAAGATTAAGGTCTAGTTCCTTTCAATGAGATGGAAGTGTCTCTGTTAAACCTGTGAGGTTGAGGAGAAACAGAAGTGTAAGGTCTAGTTCCATTCAGTGGGACGGCAGTGTCTTTGTTAATCTTCTGAGGTGGAGGCGAGACATAAGTGTAAGATCCAGTTCTATTCAATGGGACGGCTGTGTCTGTGTTAAACTTGTGATGTGGTGGCGAGACAGAAGATTAAGGTCTGGTTCCATTCAATGGGACAACAGTGCCAGTCTTAAACATCTGAGGTAGAGGTGAAACAGAAGAGTAAGGTCTAGTTCCATTCAATGGGGCGGCACTGTCTGTGTTAAACTTCTGAGGTGGAGGCGCAACTAAAGAGTAATGTCTTGCTCCATTCAATGGGAGGACAGTGTCTGTGTTAAACCTCAGATCTGGTGGCGAGACAGAAGAGATAAGTCTAGTTCCAATCAATGGGACAACAGTGCCTGTGCTAAACTTATGAGATTGAGGAGAAACAGAAGATTAAGGACTAGTTCCTTTCAATGAGATGGAAGCGTCTCTGTTAAACTTGTGTGGTTGAGGAGAAACAGAAGTGTAAGGTGTAGTTCCATTCAATGGGACGGCAGTGTCTGTGTTAACCATCTGCGGTGGAAGCGAGACAGAAGACTAAGGTCTAGTTCCATTCAATTGTACGGCAGTGACGGTGCTCAACTTCTGAGGTGAGGGAGAGACAGAAGACTAACGTCTAGTTCCATTCAATTGTACGGCAGTGACGGTGTTCAACTTCTGAGGTGAGGGAGAGACAGAAGACTAAGGTCTAGTTCCATTCAATGGGACGGCTGTGTATGTGTTAAACTTCTGAGGTGCAGAAGGGACGGAAGAGAAAGGTCTAGTTCCATTCAATGGGAAGGACAGTGTCTCTGTTAAACTTCTGAGGTGGAGGCGAAACAGAAAGCCAGGTCTTATTCCATTCAATGGGACGGCAGTGTCTGTGTTAAACTTTAGAGGTTGAGATGAGATAGAAGAGTAAGGTCTCGTTCCATTCAATGGGACGGCAGTGTCTGTGTTAAACATCTGAGGTGGAGGAGAAACAGAAGTGTAAGGTCTAGTTCCATTCAATAGGCGGCAGTGTCTGTGTTAAACTTCTGATGTGGAGGAGAAACAGAAGAGTAAGGTCTAGTTCCATTCAATAGGGCGGCAGTGTCAGTGTTAAACTTCTGAGGTGGTGGCGAAACTAAAGAGTAAGGTCTTGCTCCATTCAATGTGAGAACAGTGTCTGTGTTAAACCTCAGAGCTGGTGGCGAGACAGAAGAGAAAGGTCTAGTTCCAATCAATGGGACAACAGTGCCTGTGCTAAACCTATGAGATTGAGGAGAAACAGAAGATTAAGGTCTAGTTCCTTTCAATGAGATGGAAGTCTCTCTGTTAAACCTGTGAGGTTGAGGAGAAACAGAAGTGTAAGGTCGAGTTCCATTCAGTGGGACGGCTGTGTCTGTGTTAATCTTCTGAGGTAGAGGCGAGACAGAAGATTAAGGTCTGGTTCCATTCAATGGGAACACAGTGTGTGTGTTGAAATTCTGAGGTGGTCGCGAGACGGAAGAGTGTGTTCTAGTTCCATTCAATGGGACAGCAGTGTCTGTGTTAAACGTCTGAGGTGGAGGCGAGACAGAAGACTAAGGTCTTGTTCCATTCAATGGGACAACAGTGCCAGTCTTAAACTTTTGAGGTAGAGGTGAAACAGAAGAGTAAGGTCAAGTTCCATTCAATAGGGCAGCACTGTCTGTGTTAAACTTCTGAGGTGGTGACGCAACTAAAGAGTAAGGTCTTGCTCCATTCAATGGGAGGACAGTGTCTGTGTTAAACCTCAGAGCTGGTGGCGAGACAGAAGAGATATGTCTAGTTCCAATCAATGGGACAATAGTGCCTGTGCTAAACTTATGAGATTGAGGAGAAACAGAAGATTAATGTCTAGTTCCTTTCAATGAGATGGAAGCGTCTCTGTTAAACTTGTGAGGTTGAGGAGAAACAGAAGTGTAAGGTCTAGTTCCATTAAATGGGACGGCAGTGTCTGTGTTAAACTTCTGAGGTGGAGGTGAGACAGAAGAGTAAGGTCTAGTTCCATTCAATGGAACGGCAGTGTCTGTGTTAACCATCTGCGGTGGAAGCGAGACAGAAGACTAAGGTCTAGTTCCATTCAATTGTACGGCAGTGACGGTGTTCAACTTCTGAGCTGAGGGAGAGACAGAAGACTAAGGTCTAGTTCCATTCTATGGGACGGCTGTGTATGTGTTAAACTTCTGAGGTGCAGAAGGGACGGAAGAGCAAGGTCTAGTTCCATTCAATGGGAAGGACAGTGTCTCTGTTAAACCTCTGAGGTGGAGGCGAAACAGAAAGCCAGGTCTTATTCCATTCAATGGGACGGCAGTGACTGTGTTAAACTTTAGAGGTTGAGATGAGATAGAAGAGTAAGGTCTATTTCCATTCCATGGGACGGCAGTGTCTGTGTTAAACATCTGAGGTGGAGGAGTAACAGAAGTGTAAGATCTTGTTCCATTCAATGGGATTGAAGTGTCTTTGTTAAACCGCTGATGTGGTGGCGAGACAGAAGATTTAGGTCTGGCTCCATTCAATAGGACAACAGTGCCGGTGTTAAACGTCTGAGGTGGAGGAGTAACAGTAGAGTAAGGTCTAGTTTCATTCAATGGGTTGAAGTGGCTGTGTTGAAGTTCTGACGTGGAGGAGAGACAGAAGAGTACGGAGTAGTTCTCTTCAATGGGATGGCAGTGTCTACGGTAATCGTCTGATGTGGAGGAGAGAAAGAAGAGTCATGTCCAGTTCCATTCAATGAGTATGCAGCGTCTGTGTTACACTTCTGAGGTGGAGGAGAGACAGAAGAGTAAGGTCTAGATCCAATCAATGGGATGGCAGTGTCTGTGTTAAACGCCTGATATATTTGGAGAGACAGAAAAGTAAGGGCTAGTTCCAGTCAGTGGGGCGGAAGTGACTCTGTTAAACTTCTGAGGTGGAGGCGAACCGAATAGTAAGGACTTGTTCCATTCAATGGGAGGACAGTGTCTGCGTGAAAACTCTAAGGCGGAGGCGAGACAGAAGAGTAAGTACTACTGCCATTCAATGGGACGGCAGTGTCTGTGTAAAACTTCTGAGGTGGAGATGAGACAGAATAGTAAGGTCTATTTCTATTCAATTGGACGGCAGTGACTGTGTTAAACTTCAGAGGTGGAGGCGAGACAGAAGAGTAAGATCTACTTCCAATCAATGGGAGGACAGTGTCTGTGTTAACCTTCTGAGGTGGAGGAGAAACAGAAGAGTAAGATCTTGTTCCATTCAATGGGATTGAAGTGTTTCTGTTAAACCTCTGATGTGGTGGCGAGACAGAAGATTAAGGTCAGGTTCCATTCAATGGGACAACAGTGCCTGTGTTAAACTTCTGAGGTGGAGGAGCAACTGAGGAGCAAGGTCTAGTTCCATTCAATGGGATTGAAGTGGCTGTGTTAAACTTCTGAGGTGAAGGAAAAACAGAAGCGTAAGGGCTAGTTCCATTCAGTCGACGGAAGTGATTCTGTTAAACTTCTGAGGTGGAGGCGACACCGAATTGTAAGGTCTTGTTCCATTCAATGCGAGGACAGTGTCTGTGTTAAATTTCTGAGGTGGATGCGAGACAGAAGAGTCAGGTCTAATTCCAGTCAATGAGAAGGCAGTGTATGTGTTAAACTTCTGATGTATTAGGAGAGACAGAAGTGTAAGGTCTTGTTCCATTCAATCGGACCGAAGTGTCTGTGTTAAACTTCTGAGGTGGAGATGATACAAAAGAGTATGGTCTGGTTCCATTCAATGGGACGGCAGTGTCTGTGTTTCGCTTCTGAGGTAGAGTCGAGACTGAAGAGTAACGTCTCGTTCCATTCAATGGGACGGAAGTGTTTGTGTTTAAGTTTTGAGGTGGAGAAGAGACAGAATAGTCTGATTCCATTCAGTGGGACGGAAATGTCTGTGCTAAACCGCTGAGGTGAAGGCGAGACAGAAGAGAAATGTCTTGTTCCATTCAATGGCACGGCATTGTCTGCTTGTGTGTGGGAGGCTCTGGAGCTTCTCGAAATAGTACAATAAGTCGAATCTACAAATGAGTGAAGCAAAAACTCTTTGTTCTTGGTAAGCACAAGAGTCGCAATTTCCAAATGCTTAAGTTTGGTTTTGGAGGGTGAGGGGATGTGAAGTAGCAACGATTCCTTGTATTCGAGTCTGATCAATTCCGGAAAAGGAGAAAAGTGTTTACAAACACCATGCACTGCTTCGTGATCTCAGTTTTGAAGTTGAAAGAGTTTCTGCATTTCAGCAGCCATGGATCTGAACCTCTGCTGTGAGCAACCACTGCAGCACTGAGGTAGCAACATAGGAACAATGAACATTTACAGATCAAAAGACGCAGGCCATTCTGCCCAGCATGTCTGTACAAGTCTGTAAAGATGTATCCAAGGCAGTGGTAGTATCTGAGCTGATGGATGTCAGTGTGATATTAAGTGACAATGCCTCCTCGTTATTGTGGTGGGCTCGCTCTTCCTCTTCCTCATGGCTATATTGAGGCTGAAAGACATCAGACCCTTACTATCTGAAAGCACCAAAGCATGGAGAGGGTTGGGTGAGGGGAGGGGTGATAGGGAGGTTTGAGTGAGGGAGCGGCGGAAGGGAGTGTTGGAGTGATGGGAGGCTCGTGGAGAGGGTTGGTGTGAGGAACGTTGTATTGGGGACGGTGTGTGTGAGCGCAGAGGCAGTAGGGAGGGTTGGAGTGATGGGGGAGTGGGGAGGGTTGGAGAGAGGGAAGAGGTGGTGCGGATGTTTGGTGTGATTGGAGGAGCGGTAGGGAGGGTTGCAGTGAGTGGAGGGGCAGTCGGCATGTTTGGAGTGAGGGGGCGGTGGGCTGGGTTGGTGGGAGGGTGTTAAACAGGCAGTTGCCCAGTCAGCAAAATGAGGAATCCGATGACAGTTTCTGATCCACAACTGTTTTATTGTCAACTCATAGTTCAGTCCAAATATCAGTTCCCACAGTTTCCTTCTGGACTGACTCTCTGTCCAGAGGTAACTTCCCACTGTGCAAAAACCCTGCCCTTAAATACAAAATATAATGTGCACCACCTGTCTCTATTAGCACTGAAGTGATTCCTGTTTAATTAAGGAGGCCAGCATTTTCAATATTGTCAGATTTCCTTTTTTTCAAGAAAAAAAAAACATATTTACAGATAATTAAATATATAAAAAATGTAGATTCCCAAACGTTACATAATAAGATATCCTGCGTCCAGAGCCGTCAACAACTTTTCAGTCGAGGCATTCCTCTTCGTAAATCAGCCTGATAGTTGATGACTGGAATCCACCCATCTCAGCTTGGATATTTCTTTCCTTTCCAGTATTTGCTTTAAACTGGCTATGTTTATCATCAGCCTTTTTTTCATTTAAACTTTTTGTTTTATGTATATTATCCCACAGACATCGATTATAGATGTAACATTCAATTTGTATTGTCTTTTCAGTCTCTCTTTTATATAACCTTTCTTCCAAGATCTTGGACAAATATAACGCCATGTCTACAGCATCCACGAGTGCAAGAGTTTCAGTGGCTAGTGTTCTCTTCACCGCTCTTCAGATTTTCTTGTCCTCTCATGGAAATGGGCAACGTCTCCCATTCTTTCCACAAGGAATATCACAAACCATCCTGCACTGGAAATCCAACACCAAGGTTTGCATGCAATGCATCACTAAAAACGATTAATTTCATATTTTTGGGATCAACCAAAGCTGGGAACTTCTGCATACACTTAGAACATAGAACATCGAACAGAGAACAGTACAACACAGTACAGGCCCTTCGGCCCACTATGTTGTGCCGAACCTTTAACCTACTCTAAGATCTAACTAACTACCTACGCTGCATTCTACTATCATCCATGTACCTATTCAAGAGTCGCTTAAATGCCCGTAATGTATCTGCTTCTACAACCACCCCTGGCAGCGCATTCCACGCACCCACCACTCTCTGTGTAAAGAACCTACCTCTGACATCTCCCCGAAACCTTCCTCCAATCACCTTAAAATTATGCCCCCTGGTGATAGCCCTTTCCACCCTGGGAAAAAGTCTCTGACTATCCACTCTATCTATGCCTCTCATGATCTTGCACAACTCTATCAAGTCACCTCTCATCCTTCTTCGCTCCAATGAGAAAAGCCCTTGCTCCCTCAATCTTTCTTCGTAGGACTTGCCCTACAGACCAGGCAGCACCCTGGTAAATCTCCTCTGCGCCCTCTCTAAAGCTTCCACATCCTTCCTATAATGAGGCGGCAAGAACTGAACACAATATTCCAAGTGTGGTCGAACCAGGGCCTTGTAGGGCTGCAGCATAACCTCGCAGCTCTTAAACTCAATCCCCCTGTTAATGAAAGCCAACACACCATCCGCCTTCTTAACAACCCTATCAACTTGGGTGGCAACTTTGAGCGATATATGGACATGGACCCCAAGATCCCTCTCGATTTTTATTTTTTTTTGAAGTTTTATTCGCCATCAGGATGTCTTCAACCTTTGGAGGTTTCATCGCGAGACTAAGTTCCAGCGCATCAAAACTTGCATCTGGTCTCGTCTGTGAGTCTAACAAATTGAGCCGTCTGACAAGTCTCCTCAACTGTTCCATTTCATGCTAAGTTATCTGCGTCTTCCTTTCCCAATCTGGTGAGACTAATTGTGATGGGCGTGGCATTTTCCAAGTAAGAATGTTGATGCAGAACTACATCGGACTCATCCTGTTTTACCTCCAAACCCACATAGTTAAAAGCCCAAAACACTTGTCTGCCAATTAAAAATTCCTCCATAATTCGATGAATGACATTCTTTTCAAGCTCATTAGTACCAGCCAACAAAAATCGTCCACATGCATCATAAAGATACCCGAAAGCTTTCCATTACAGTGCCAATAAAACATTGCAGTGTCTGCCTAAAATTGTGAATACCCCGACTGTAACAGAACTGCCCTCACTGAAACATAACATACCCAGGAGGTGTCATTCAAACTATAAACACATTTATTTATTCAACTTCCAGAGTTTCCCTTCTATATTTGATGTTTCCTTCAGAGGCTGGAGAAACACTTCGTTCTGAAGCCGGTCAGTTGAAGGAAAGCCGCTTTGATATCTATGGACTTGCACCTCCAAGAATAGTTGCTAAAATTACCCAAACGACTCTCAAAATCACCAGTCTCGCTTCGGGAACGTCTACCCTGATATCTTTATCCCCCAAGCAGTCCTCAAAACCTCCGGCCAACAACTGAGCCTTGGCGTTATAGGTCCCATTTGTTAGGACCTTTTCTGTACAGATCCATCTGTGTGATACAGCAGATTGATCCCTATCCAGAAGCTCTAACTATACCCCAAATCATTTCCAACTCTCTGTCTCTCTTTTACCTTTCTTACCCCTTTATATTCTAACCTATTGGAGGCTGAAAACGCTTCTCGATCACGGGCACTTCTGCTTCTGACCTTATACAGAAATGGTTCTCCACTATGCAGGCTACACAGTCGTCTCATCAGCCTGCGTCTCTCTCTCACGTTGATCTCTTTCTGGACTACCCCTGTCAAAATGTCTACTAAATGTCCTTTCCATTGTACACAATCTTTTCCTCCTCCCAGACACATCTCCTGAATCATTACCTGAACTCGAGCTACGTTTCCTCGTTCTCCATTGTGTTTGCCAATCCATGGCCGTCACTTCTTGTCCCTCTTCTTGGACATTTAACCAATTTTTGTCTTTGCCTGTAGACTTCCCAGCTCGTCCAACTATCGTAGCCTCACGCCAGTTATCGTACCCTGCTGGCCGGTACACCACCGGGGAAGCTACTTTGGGAAACTGATCCCTGGATGAGATAGCTTCTTCGTTCTTCCCAAAGTGTCCGTGTATCGGTATCGATTTCGTGAGCTCTCATATCCTGACCCACTGGCTCAAAATTGCAGAATGCTTGGGTATGTGATGTACATGGTGCTTCATGATCATCACCTTCTCCCATGTTCTCTGTGTTCAAAAATTCATAACTCTTCCCTATTACCTCGAACAATGTGCTTTTATGGTTTTATTCCCATGCTGTATAACAAGAATTTTCCCATCACGTCCGATAACTTTTCCCAGACTTTTCCATTCCCTATGCCCATCTCTCGCATCATAAACAAGATCGCCAGAACTAAAGTCAGCCCCAGAATTTCTAATTCGATGTCTTAATGCTCTCCGATTTTTTTCTGATTCTTCAGATTGGATAAACGCTCTCCTGCAACATGTAGAGCATGTAGGTGAGTAGAGAAATTACAGCTAATAGTCGTTCCCTCCAGAGCTGGAGGATTGTCACATAGTATGGAAGTTAATTTTGCATTATGGCCGTATACCTATGGGATGGGCTATACTGACCAACATCCCCTCCCCGCCCGCCCCACCCCACCCCCATTTTTGAAGAATTTTCTGCATATACTGCATTTGCCAGAGCAGGATTTTAGATTACAGTTCGTTTGATCCGCAGGTATTTTGAGTACCATTTCATCAACTATGGCATGATTTCTTTCACACAATCAATTGCTGGATGGACTTCCTGCTACAGTGTTCGTAACTGCAGTATTTAGGTTCTCACACATGTCCCTAAACTCGTCAGTTACAAATTCCCCTCTGTTACCAGTCAGAAATGTTGCCGGCGTTCCAAGACCCATAGCAACCCAATTTCCCATAACTTTATCCACTATTGTCCGTTTGTCCTTGTTGTTTATTGCCGGAGATATGCTGAACCTAGTTGCCACATTGACAAAGTGCAACAGATAAATACCTCGATCTCTGTACCACACTTTCAGGTCCATATCCACCACTTCATTAAATTCTCCGGCTAATGGGACATTCACAACCGTGCGCAGTGGTGTCTTCTGATATTTAACACATGCATCACATTGAGATGTTATTTGTTCAACAAGAGAGTTGTATTCTTTATCCACAACTCCGGCATATTTTAGTCGTTCTGCGATGAGGGAGGAACAAATTGTCTGTGCACCTTCCAGATAATGCCCCTCCTGTTAGCCAGACTCTTGTCTCCAGAGGTCAATAATACTTCTTGAACTGCTCGGCGAGGAACACCCCATAGCCTCAACGGAATACAATTATGTCCTGATCCAGTGAATTGTAAGTTTACCACTTTACTGAAGGCAAATGCATTGTCGTTCTCCATGTCCAATCTCATCTTTGCTTTTTTTCATCAAAGATTTACTCAGCAACAGCAGTATGTCACTGTGAACCACATCAGTGCTGATGAAATGATGCATTCCTGCTCATTCACACGGAGGACCACTCTATTTAAAGACATTAACGTATTATTGTCTCCAAACCGAAAGCAAGTAGTGCTTTCGTATTCTCTAACTTTACTTTTATCTGCCTTGTCAAGGGATTCCAAGTAACAGCTTAGACAATCGGCTCTACACAATTTTGGAGTACAACCACTATCTAATTTCGCACAATTGAATGAATGAGCAACCAACATGCTCATGGTCCGACTCAGGTTTGTGGTCACAAATATGACATTGCCATGTCGTTCATCGTTATCATATTCATAAGCAGAACCGTCTGTTTCATGAGTTACTTGAAATACTCGATCCCTGGCTCGAGGACAATTACTCACATAGTGATACTTAGATTAAACCGAGAACACCTGTTAACCACTCCCCATGCATCTCGAGGATTCATTCACCTTCTGCTATCATCCCAATCTTGTCTTCTGTATTGCTCCATAAATCTATCAAAAGTACTGTCCACCTCAAAAGTCTTCAAGCAACTCTCTCTCTTTGCACAAGCGCCTGCGACAAGGCCACTGCCGATTTTGAGAGAGAGTAATCATGGAGTTCTCCATTCTCTGGATCACCGCAGAATTTCCATCTGTTGATATGAAGGTAAGTGGAAATGATTGTCTTCCCAAAAATGTATTTGGTGAGCAGTCATTTGCTCAAAAAGAGACTCTTTACCATTAAATTGAACCCGTGTCAAAACCAAATGTCTATCCATATGAGAGATTTGTGCACAACCTAACAATTCGAAAGCAAGTGCAGACACATGAATTTCTAGATCGATTTGTTTAGACTGTTGTATAAACTATCAAAATCCATGATATATTCTTCCATGGACTGATTGTCCGTCTTCATAAATTTATCAAAAGTCGACCATAGGCTTCCAATAAATCACAATTTTTGTAAATCTTGCCCATAAATTGTATTAGAATTGGCAATCCCTCTTCAGAATCCAAATCAGTAACGTCCAGTTCTGAAAGTACTTTATTGCTAATCTTAATTTTTCCTGGTAAAGACAAAGCCAAGGCCATACCCTTCTTCCTCCTGGTTAGGGATGTAACCCGAGTCCACATTTTCACTTTATTCTTCCAATATCCATATGGTTCCAATTCTGAAGAGACTGGTGAGTGATCGTAATTCGAGAGCCTGCAACGTGACTCAGTCATTTCACCCAGAGGCCACCTGGAGCCTTGCTTTGGTTAGAGAAAGAAACTACGTTTTTTCTTTATATTTCCACCTGAAGAGATCGAAGTTAATCCTCTGCTATCATGCTATACATTCACCAAAATGAGGAAGCCCATGACAGTCTCTGATCCACAACTGTTTTATTGTCAATTCATATTTCAGTCCGAATACCTGTTCCCACTCTTTCCTTGCGACGAACTCTGTCCAGAGGTAATTCCCCACTGGGCCAAAACCCAGCCCTTAAAAACAAATCAATAATGAGCATTACCTGCTCTCTATTAACACTGAATGAGTCCTGTTTAATTAAGTAGATCGGCATTTTCAATATTGTCATGGAGCACAGGAAAAAACATACTTGCTGCAATTAGACAGGGCTTTGGTGAAACTCCATCTGGAATACTTCGTGCAGTTTTGTTCTCAATATTAAAAGCACAGATAGATTTACAGTAGAAACATTTGTTGGAAGTTTACAAAATTGGTCTCTGGGTTCAGAGGGTTGTCCTGTGATGAGAGGCTGAGTAAATTGGGCCGATGTTCTCTGGTGTTTCGAAGAATGAGAGGTGATGTCATTGAACCATACAAGATTTTGAATGGGTTTGATAGGGTAGATGCTGAGAAACTGTTTTCACTGATCTCAAGATATGGGGCCGGTCATTTAGGATGAGGAGAAATTTCTTCAAAAAGTTGTGAATCCTTAGAATTCTCTACCCCAGAAGGCTATGGATGTTCCATTGTTGAATGTATTTAAATTTAGACAGATTTTTGGTGTCTCCGGGAACTACGGGATATGGGGAGAATGCGGGAATGTGGAATTGTAGTATAAGAGCAGTCATGACCATATTGGATTGCAGAGCAGGTTCAACCAGTTATACTGTCATTCTCCTGCTCCTATTTATTGTGTTCTGATGTTCTTCAGGCGCTTTTTGTCTATGGAGTATTTGCGAAACTTAATCATTCAACCTCAGTTGAACACCTCACACGTAGCTGTATTAAAATTAATTGTCATTTAAATGCCCATTGTGCCAGTTTAGTACTAATATTAACTCCATCAGCTATTTTATTGCATTCTTCCTCTATATTAACTGTCATTTCAATTTGGCTTTACCTGTAAATTTGGGGGTTGTGCATCTGCTTCCCAATCCCAGAAAAGTAATTTAAATAGTGAGCAATAGTGTTCCCAGCTCTGATCAATGTGGAACACCAGTTCTCACCTTCCAACAATCTGAGGAAACACCTTTCAAACCTAATCCCTTCTTTCTGTTTCTGTATCCAGCTTGCTGTCCATTCTGTCTCTTTTCCCACCCCCACCACACCCAATTCCACTTATTCTGAGATTAGTTATGTGTTTGCTACGTGGTACCAGACGCGAAGGCCTTTAGAAAAACAAAGAATATTGCATCGACTATAATAGGGATATCTACCCTTTCTGGTATTGTTAAAATATTTCAATAAGATTGTTTATGTATGATCTTCCTTTTGGAATATGTGACTACTCTGTCTTATCTTATGTGTTTACAGATATTTTACTGTTCCATCTTTGAATACCGATTCCATTATCTTTCCTACCAACTGGCATTATGATAACTGGAAGATGGTTCTTTGGAATTGTTCTGTATTATGTTTTCAAAACAAGAAGCATATCAGCTGTCCCTCAGTCTTCTGCACTATTTTTTGTTCTGATAATTATTAATCAACAGATAATCGTGCCTCTGCTATCTCTTCCCTATCTTTTTAGTATATGTGGATGCAATCTATCTGAAGACAATGTTTATCCACTCTTTCATTACTTTATCAAACATATCTCTGCTTTTTACCTTAAGTCTCTTGAAGTTTGTTGTTGAATCTATTCACAATTTAGTTCTTCCCTCAGAGATCTCGCTTCCTTTTTCATGCTCTCAATCCTGATACACTGATTCATTCTGCCCCGACTGTCCCACAACACGAGAGACTTCCCTGATGGTGAGCTCAGAGATGCAATGCAGAAGTCGATTTGTATTTCTGTCCATGACAGTCTGTTGCTGTCTAATCCATAGCCCAGTAAAGCAGAGCTGACCTTAAATGCACAGTTGATGGAAACTTTCCTGACAGACACCAGGAGGCTGTTTCCCGGCAGTTCCCCTCCACCGATACATTGCTGGAACTCCACTCTTCGACAGCGTCTCTGGTCTGCGAATAAAAACCTTTGCAGGTTCCTGATCCTGATCCCTGTGCAGGGACCCTGTTGGAGAGTATATGTGCGTTGACCTCGTGAGTAAACATCGCAATATTCCACACTGAAATGGTGTCATGGGGGCTTCCATGGGCCCCACATCTTTTTTTTCTCTTCATGTAGGATATGTGGGCAATTCTTTGTTCCAATGTTTTACAGGTCTCTGCTTCATATTTTTTTTCCTGATACTTTGATGACTGTGCTGATGACATTTCTATTTTTTCTTTGTCTTGAAATGGAAAATGTCAACAAATAGGCGTCTCATTTACACTCCGCCCTTCTCTTCAGACGGCCTGCTCCAGACAATTCCCTTCTTTGGCAGATGGATGAAATGTGAAGAATTGTGAATTGATCCACTTTGGTAGCAAAAACATCACAAATCACTAAGTATTTATTAAATGGTGAGAGGTTGGGAAGTGTTGATGTCCAAAGGGACCTGGGTGTCCGTGTTCATGAGTAATTAAAAGGTAGTATGCAGGTGCAGTGAGCAATTAAGAAGGCAAATGACATGTTGGCCTTCATCATAAGGGGATTTGAGTAGACGAGTAAAGTTGTCTTGCTGCAATTGGATAGAGCCTCGGTGAGACCACAAGGTAGTATTATGTACCGCCATGGTGTCCCTATCTAAGAAAGGATAAACTTGCCATTGAGGGAGTGCTGTGTAGCTTCATCAAACTACTCCCTGTGATGTGATAGTCATATGAAGAGAGATTGCAGAAACTGTGCGTGCATTATCTACAGTTTTCGAAGAACAAAAGGTGATCTCATTGAAACTTGCAAAATTCTTACTGGGTGTGACAGGGTCGATGTGGATAGGATATTTCCTCTGGCTCGTGAGTATTGAATCAGGAGACAGTGTCTCAGAATAAGTGTAGGCCATTTAGGACTGGGATGAGGAGGAACTTCTTTACTCAGGGGGTGGTGAAGATTTAGAATTTTTTTTACCAAAGATGTCTGTAGATATTCAATTATAGAGGATATTCAAGGCAAAAATCGATGGATTTCTGGATACTAATGCCTTCAAGGGATATGGGAATAGTGGGGAGAAATGGCGTAGAGGTAGATGATCAACTATAATTTGTTTGAATGGAGAAGCAGTCTCGATGTGCCGAATAAACTATTGCTTCTCCAATTTCGCATGTTACTGTGTTCCTTCTTCGACTTCTCTACCTCTATTTCAGGAGATTTTCTACCCACAAATTTCTACGATAACCCCATTCATTCCCACACCTACCTTAATTATACTTCTCCACTGCACTTTCTGGAACGAATTGCAGAGCCGAGGATTCCCCTCCTTTGTGGTTAACAGGGCTCTCGAGCCTTTTCATGCCATTTTCTCTATTATTGCCTTCAACCCCCTCGCTCCATGCCATAACAACGGTAATGTTCCCCTTGTCCTTGCCATCCAGTCCTTACAGCCTCCACATTCAATGCAACATCCTCCAACATTTCTGCCACATCCAGCTAAGTCCAGGAACAGCCCTATATTTTGCACCCATCCTATGACCCCACCCATCATGGCTCGCTGCTGCACTCCTAAATGATCCCAGCTTTGCTCCTCTTCCCACCGCACAATCCGCAGATGTAACACCTGCTTTTCTACCTCCTTCCTTCACACTGTACAAGGCCCCAAACACGCTTTCCAGGTGAAACAGTGATTTATTTGTTCTTGTGACATTTTACTAACTGTATTTGATGCTGGCAAGGGAGTCCCCTGTATATTATGCTAGGAGCAAACACATTTGGGTAATTACTTTGCTGAGCTCCTCCAAGCGGTCTGCAAGTGTGAACCTAAATTCCCAGTCTCTGGTCAAGTTAATTCGACATCCCACTCACACTCTGACCTCTCTATCCTCGACATCCTACGCTGTTTTACTGCAAGTCAATGAGGAACAGCACTGGATATTTTGATTACACATTTTATTTCCTGTTCTGCTTAATATTGAGATTAAACTTCACATTATAAACGTTGCTTCCACATTCTCAGACGGCCTGTGCTGGCAATGGATGACACCTACACCAGATTCACGAGGAGTGGAGGGGGTGTGGGCTGATACTTGGAGTGGGATCACTGATTGGTACACAGCTAGCAGTCTTGTCCACACCTCTGCGTTCCATACACACTTCCCTGTCCCTTATCTGGGCCCCTGGAAATTTCTACTCTTTCCCAGATTCTTCGTGCCCCCGTCTCTTCTACTATTCCGCTGTAACAATTTAAACTTCCTCTGGAATTATCCTCCGTTGCTTTACTTGTCCAATTCACCTTGCACCATCATCCTTTTTGGCACTGAATCATTCTGGCCCTCCTTCCGACCTTTACCACATACCCCACTTTCCTATGGGAACATCATTGATTTAAAACAGTTAATCTCTGATATATTATATTTCTGATGACAGCCTAGTCACCTGAAACATTGACTCTGTTTTCTTCACCACAGATGTTGCCTGACCTGCTCTGTGTTTTCACTAAGCTCCTATTTTTAAATCAGATTTATAGCAGTTTAAGTATTTTCCTTTCGCTCAATGCTTATGCCTAAATATTAACAGATGCGACTGACATAGGCAGTCTCTGATCCTCACCCGTGTGGTTAGGGTAATCTATCCTGTAGCAGGGTTCAAGTGCAGGGAAGACAAGGTCAAAAGGGTGAGGGAGTGTCTTATACCCAGCCCCAGAAAGAGGTTTCTTATCATATCGCGGTTTCCGTGTCTGGCGAAGGGGAGGAGTAGAATAAGTCACCTATCTGCAAACCCTAATAAGACATCTACTATCTGTTTTGTGAACAGTGTCTGTCGAGGACGTCTGTGAGAGTGATTGTCTGAACCCCAAAAGCGAGGAGAGGTCTCCTATCCTGGTGCATAGAAACAGAGAAAATAGGAGCAGGAATAGGCCATTTGGTCCTTCGAGACTGGTCCATCACTCATTATGATCATGGCTGATTACCTAACTCTGTTCTGGCTTTCGCTCCATACCCTTTGATCCCTTTAGACCCTAGAGCTATATCTAACTCCTTTCTGAAAACGTTCAAAATTTTGGACTCAACTGCTTTCTGTGGTAGCGTATTCCACAGGCTCACCACTCTGTGTGTGAAGAAATTTCTCCTCATCGCAGACCTGAAAGATTACCCCCGTATCCTTAGACTATGGCCCATGGTTCTGAAATCCCCCACTATCGGGAACATCCTTCCTGCATCTACCCTATCAAGTCCAGTTAGAATCTTATAGGTTTCTATGAGATCCCCCCTCACTCTTCTGAACTCCATCGAATATAATCCTAACCTACGTAATCTATCCTCATATGTCAGTCCTGCCATCCCAGAAATCAGTCTAGTGAACCTTCGCTGCTCTCCCTCTATAGCAAGAACCTCCTTCCTCAGATAAGGAGACACAAACTGCACACAATATTCCAGTTGTGGCCTCACCAAGGCCCTGTATAATTGCAGCAAGACACTCCTGCTTCTGTACTCGAATCATTTCGCTATGAAGGCCAACATACCATTTGCCTTGTTTACTGCCTGTTGCACCTGCATGCTTACCTTCAGTGACTGGTGTACAAGAATACCCAGTTCTCGCTGCATATTCCCCTCTCACAATTTATAGCCGTTCAGGTAATAATCTGCCTTCCTGTTTTTGCTACCAAAGTGGATAACCTCACATTTGTCCACATTATACTGCATCATGCCATGCATTAGCCCACTCACTCAACGTGTCCAAATCATCCTGAAACCTTTCTGCATGCTGCTCACAACTCACCCTCCCACCCAGTTTTCTGTCATCTAAATCATTAATGTATATTGTGAATAGCTGGGGTCCTAGCACCGATCCATTCGGTACCCCACTAGTCACTGCCTGCCATTCAGAAAAAAAAAACATTTATACCTACGCTTTGTTTCCTGTCCGGCAGCCAATTTTCTATCCCACGCAATACACTACCCCCAATCCCATGTACTTTAATTTTACATGCTGATCTCTTATGTGGGACTTTGTCGAAAGCCTTCTGAATGTCCAAATAAACCACATCCACTGGCTGTCCCTGATCAACTCAACGAGTTGCATTCTCGAACAATTCTGGTAGATTTGTCAAGCATGATTTCCCTTTCGCAAATCCATGCTGACTCTATCCGATTGTACCACTGTTCTCCAAGCTCTCTGCCAAAAAATCTTTGATAATGGACTCGAGAATGTAGCCCACTACCGACGTCAGGCCGACTGGTCGATAATTCCCTGATATCTCTCTACCTCCCTTTTTAAATAGTGTGGTTACATTAGCCACCATCCAATCTGTAGGGACTTTTCCAGTGACGATACGACCTTGGAAAATGACCTTCCATGATTTCGAGTGTCACTTCCTTAAGTGCTCTGTGATACAGACCATCAGGCCCCGGGAATTATCGGCCTTCAGTCCCATCAATTTTCCAAACAACATTTCTGTACTAATACTGATTTATTTCAGTTCCTCTCTCTCACTAAACTCTGTGTTCCCCAACATTTCTGGTATGATATTTGTGTCAGCTTTTGTGAAGACGGAACCAAAGTATGCATTTAGTTGGTCAGCCATTTCTTTATTCCCCATAATAAATTCCCATGCTTCTGACTGTAAGGGACCGACATTTGGCTTCACCAATCTTTTTTCTCTTCACATACCCATAGATTCTTTTACAGCCAGTTTTAATGGTCACCACAAGCTTGCTCTTGTACTCTATTTTCCCCTTCTTAATAAATCCCTTGGTCATCCTTTGCTGAATTCTAACCTGCTCCCAATCCTCAGTTCTGTTGTTTTTCCTGGCACATTTACATTCCGTTTCCTTTGATGTAATGCTATCTCTAATTTCCCTTGTCAGCCAAGGTTTAGCTACCTTTCCCAATCAGCATAACATTCAGCCCGATGTTTCTCTTCTGAATTTCTGTCCTGGACTGACAGTGACGGCTTTGTAAACTCCTTTTACAGGTCCTTAGAAGGGGAGGATTTACACACAGCAAACTCAAACCAAACATTACATCAAGATCTGACAGTAACTCGATTCATCGGGATGTGAATATCATCGACTTCGAATGTGGTAGGAAAAAGGTTTGTCTGTTCTTGCTGAGAAAGGAATTCAGGTATCAGTGTGACTGGAAAAGGACTGAGATATGCAAAACTCTGGATAGACCACATCTGGAGTATTGTGTTCAGTTCTCGGCAGCACACCTTAGGAAGGATATATTAAAATTGGAGGAAGTGCACTGTAGATTTACCTGAATGATACCTGGAAACCAAGTGTTAAATTATGAAGAGAGATTGTACAAATGAGTCATAGTCATTCCAGCACAGAGGGAAGCCATTCAGATTTTTGATTCCCTGCCAGCTCTCTTTGGGGCAATCCAGCCAGTCCCATTCCCCCGCTCTATCCACGGAGTCCTGAAGGTTTATTTCCCTCAAGTGTCCATCCAATTTCCTTTTGAAATCATTGATTGTCCCTGCTTCTAGCACCCTCGTAGGCAGCGAGTTCCAGGTCATTACCACTCGCTGTGTGAAAAAGAAAACTTAGAGTTCTAGAGTCATATAGTCATACAGGATAGAAACAGGCCCTTCGGCCCACCGCGTCCATGCCAACCATAATGCCTATCTATACTAATCCCACCTTCCTGCATTCATTCCATAATCATCTATGCCTTGCTCATTCAAGTACCTGTCCAGTTGCCTCTTAAATGTCGCTGCCATTCCTGCCTACACCACCTCCTCAGGCCGCTCATTTCAGATACCCACAATTCTTTGTGTGAACAAATTAGCCCTTTGATCCCCTTTAAACCTCCTCCCTCTCACCTTAAATCTATGCCTTCTAGTTTTAGTCACCCCTAACATGGGATACATACTCTGGCTATCTACCCTATCTATGCCTCTCGTAATTTTATATACCTCTATCATATCCCCTCTCAGCCTACTTCGCTGCAGGGAAAACAGAGCCAGCCTATCCAATCGCTCTTTATAACTCAAACCCTCCAAACCAGGCAACATCCTTGTGAATCTTTTCTGAACGCTTTCTAGCTTAATCAAATTTTTCCTATAGTGTGACGACCAGAGCTGCACACAGTACTCCAAATGCAGCCTGGCCAACGTTATGTGCAACTGTAACATGACGTTCCAACTCTTGTATTCAATGCCTCAACCGATGAAGGCAAGCATGCCATATGCCTTCTTCACCACCCTGTCTACCTGTGTTGCCACTTTCAGGGAACTATGTACTTGCACCCCAAGGTCTCTCTGCTCAAGAACACACCCCAGGGCCCTGCCAATCATTGTATATGTCTTGCCTTGGTTGAACTTCCCAAATTGCATCACTTCACGCTTGTCTGTGTTAAATTCCATTTGCCAATCCCTTGCCCACTTTCCCTGTTGATCTATATCCTGTTGTAACCTTGGACAACCTTCTTCACTGTCCACTATACCACCAGTTTTGGTGTCATCTGAAAACTTACTAATCATGCCGCTTACATTCACATCCAAGTCATTAATATATATGACAAACAACAGAGGGCCCTTCACTGATCCCTGCGGCACATCACTGGTCACCAGCCTCCAATCTGAAAAACAACCCTCCACTGCCACCTTCTGCCTCCTATCACCAAGCCAATGTTTTGAAAATCCAATTTGCTAGCTCACCCTGAATCCCATGTGTTCGAACCTTCTGGACCAGCCTACCATGCGGAAGCTTGTCAAAGGCCAAGCTAAAGTCCATGTAGACAACGTCCATCGCCTTGCCCTCGTTAGTCCTCTTGGTCACCTCCTCAAAAAACTCAATCAAATTCGTGAGACATGATTTTCCACGCACAAAGCCATGCTGACCATCTCTAATCAGACCATGCCTTTCCAGATGCATAAAAATGCTGTCTCTCAGAATCCCTTCTGTATCTCTTCCCAAAACTTTAATCTTGTCTCCAATCATAGTCCAATCATGTAATGGGAACAGCTTTTATTTGTCTACCTTATCTAAAACCGTAATAATTTTTGAGCACCTCTATCAGATCTTCGCTCAATCTCCTTTGCTCCAAGGAGAACAACCACAGTGTCTCCAACCTGCGCACCCTCAAGGACCTTCACATCCTTCCTAAAGTGTGATGACCAGAAATGGATGCAATACCCTAGTTGGAGCCTGAACAGTGCTTTATAAAGATTCAGCATAACTTTCCTGCTTTTGCACGAAATACCTCTGTTTATGAAGCACAAGATCCCGAACGCTTTGCCAACTACTGAACATTTATTTCCAACTTCAATAGTTATTCACGTGAATCCCCAGGTTACTCTGTCCCCGCACACTCTTTGGACCTGTGCCATTAAGTAAATAATTACCTTTCCCCATCCATTCTGCCAGAATGCATCATCTCACTCTGACGGTTGCATTTCTTGCAATTTGCAAGATTAAGGCATGATTTGATCAATGTTTCCCAGACATTAATTGCAACTAATTGGAAATAGTTTCTCTTTATATACTGTATCATTTAGGATTTTTCTTAATTCTGATCTATGGGATCTGGGCGTCACTGGCAAGATCAACTGGCTGCCTAGGCCATTTCAGAGGGCCGTTAAGAGTGTAGGCCTGGAATCACATATAGGCCAGGAAAGACAAGGATGGCAGATTTCCTTCCCTAAATGATACTAGTGAACCAGCGTTTTTTTTTAATGACAATCCATGATATTTTCATGGCACCATTAGCACTGAGACTAGCTTTCAATGCCAGGATTTTCATTACTTAATTGAATTTAAAGAATGGTGAGAACTGAACTCGTGTCCCTAGGGCATTAGCCTGGGCATCTAGATTGCTAGTTTGATGACATTACCAATACTCCACAGTCTCCCCTCAATTTATGATCTAGTACTAGTGGGCATAGTCCAAAACAGGATTCTCCACCCTTTATGGACAGAGAGTCGCATTATGATATTTTTTCCTCAACCCAGGGGCCCATGAGTAAATTTCAAAAGATAAAGCCAGTAACAGTTATTTCTCATAAAACAACAACAATAAAGGGGCATTTTTATGAAGAAGCTTTAAACTAGAATACTAATTTACTGACCTACTGTCCCGTCAATATATTGAAAACTGACGTGGTGCCATACCTGTCCCCGCGCTTTCTGTTCTCCCCCACCCCACCCCTGCTCTCTCTGTTCACCCCCCACTCTCTCTGTCCCCCAACTCTCTGCATCCCCACCCCCGCTCTCTCTGTTCCCGCCGCTCTCTCTGCCCCCCGTTCACTCTGCCTCCCCCCCCGCCCCGCGTGCTCTCCATTCCCCCACCCCACTGGCTCTCTGTCTCCCCCGCTCCCTGTCCCCCTCCGCTCTCTCTGTCCTCCTCCGCTCAATCTGTTCCCACCCACAGCTCTCTCTGCCCCCCCGCTCTCTCTGTCCCCCTCCGCTCTCTCTGTTCCCGACCCCCTGCTCTCTCTGCACCGCACCCCCATCCCCCCCCCCCCACCGATCTCTCTGTTATTCAGACAGTAAACTCAAACATCACATTAAAATCTGACAGAGTCACTTAATTTATTAGGGCCTGAACATAATCGGGCTTTCAATATGGAAGAAAATGCTTTGTCTGTTCTGTCTGTAGGAACGGGTTTCAGGTGTCAGTGCGACTGGAAAAGCACTGAGATATACAAAGTCCTGGTTAGACCACACCTGAACTCTTCTGGACACCACACTTTAGGAAGGACATATTACCCTTGGAGAGAGTGCAGTCTCGCTTTACCTGAATGATACCTGGACACCAAGGGTTAAATTACCAGGAGTGATTACACAAATGAGTCATAGTCATTACATCACAGAAAAGGCCATTCCGTTTTTTGATTCCCTGCCAGCTCTCTGTGGAATAATCCAGTCAGTCCCATTTCCCCGCTCTATCCCCGTAGTCCAGCAGGTTTATTTCTCTCAATGTCCATTCAATTTCACTTTGAAATCATTGATGATCCCTGCTTCTACCACCCTCATAGCCCATGTGTTCCACGCATCAAAAAATTATTCTTCGCAGCCTCCTGTATCTTTTCCCCAAAACCTTAATCTTGACCCCTAGGCCTTGTCCGATCCGCTGACGGGAACAGCGTTTCTTTGCCTATCCTACATAGAACATCATAAATTTGAACGCCTCTATCAGAGCTCTGCTCAATCTCCTTTGCTCCAAGGAGAACAATTCCAGCTTCTCCAACCGGCGCCCTCTCCAGGACATTCACATCCTTCTTAAAGTGTGGTCACCAGAACAGGAAGCTATACTCCAGCTGTGGCCTACCCAGAGCTTCATAAAAGTTCAGCATAACTTACCTTTGCACTCAATACCTCTATTTATGAAGCCCAAGATGACAAATGCTTTGCCAACTATTCTTTCAATGTGTCCTCTGTGCATTTGAATCCGCAGGTCCCTCTGTCCCTGCACACAGTTTATAACTGTACCATTAAGCAGATATTCCCTCTTCCGATCCCTTCTGCCAGAATGCACCACCTCACACTAAGGGTTGTATTCCCTGAAATTTAGAAGATGAAGCGATGGGGTGATTTGATTACAGTGTTCGAGAAATTAATTGCAACATTTTGGAAATAGTTTATCTCTATCAACTGTCATTGGGGATCTTTTTATTCTTTCTTGGAATGTGCGTGTCACTGGCAAGACAACGATTTGTTGGCCATCCTAATTACCCTTGAGAACAGAGAAGATTGCTAGTCATGTCAGAGATCTTTTAAGAGTCGGCCACATTGCTATGGGTCTGGGGATACATGTAGGCCAGACCAGGTAAGGACAGCAGAGTTCCTTTCCTGAAGGACATTAGTGAATGAGATGGGGCTTTATGACAATCTATGATAGTCTCAATAATGGTGCCATGAAACAATCTTTCAATTTCAGATGTTTTTTTATCAATGAAATAACCTTTCAATTGCACCAACTGTCATGGTGGGACGTGAACATATGTCCCTAGGCCTTTGGATTATGTCATTTGCATTATGCCACTGTGTCCCCTCAATTTTCATATAGTACCAGTGGACATTGTCTAAAACCGAGAGACAGAACTTTCATTAATCCACCACAAGGCCGATAAACCCAAGCATTAATCCACCCCGGGTCCTGTAAAGCTGAACACTAATCTACCCCTGGGCCTTGTAAATCCGAACATTGAACCACCCCTGGGCCTTGTAAACCGAGCATCAATACACCCCAGGCAGTGTAAACCCGAGCGCTAATCCACCCCTGGGCCCTGTAATCTAAAACTTTAATCCACCCCTGGGTCCTGCAAACCCCAGCGTTCGTCCACCCCTGGGCCCTGTAAACCCGAGCGTTAATCTCCACCACGGCCCCCTCCCACCCCGGGCCCTGTGGACCCGAGTATTAATCCACCCTTAAACCCTGTAAACCCGACCGTTAATCTACCCCCCGCCGCTGTAAAGCCAAGCGTTAATCCACACCTGGACTCTGTGAACCCGAGTATTAATTCATCCCTGGGCCCTGTGAACCCGAGCGTCAATCCAACCCTGTTCCCTGTATGCAATCTTTATGAATGACGCAGATGAAGAGACAGTGAGTAATGTATCTACCTTTGCTGAAGATATAAAGTTAGGTGGTCATGGAAACTGTGAGTAGGACGCAGGGAGACTGCAAGAAGATGGAGACAAGTTCAGTGAGTTGGCAACAAGATAGCATATGGAGTATAATGTGGGACAAAAACAAGAAATGCTGGATTCACTCAGCAGGTCTGGCAGCATCTGTGGAAAGAGAAGCAGAGTTAACGTTTCGGGTCAGTGACCCTTCTTCGGAGTATAATGTGGGACTGTGTGAGGTTATTAACTTTGGCCGTAAGAATAGAAAGGCAGAATTTTTTTCAAAAGACGTGAAAATTGTCAATGTTGATGTTCAGAGAGACCTGTGTGTACTCGTTCCAGGAACAGAGAAAGTTACCATGGAAGTCCAGCAAGCAATAAGGAAGGCAAATAGCATGTTGGCCTTTGTTGCAGCGGCTTGGAGTACAAATATAAAGAAGTCTTTCTGCAATTGTAAAAGGCTTTGGTGGGACTGCCACTGGAATAATTTGATCTTTGCATGGGAGACGGGCATCGCTGGCCAGGGCAGCATTTTTGCCCATCCCTAATTCTCTTTGAGAAGGTGGTGGTGAGCTGCCTTATTGAACCACTGCCGTCCATCTTCTGTGGGTACACCCGCAGTGCTGTTAGGAAGGGGTTGCAGGAGTTTGGTCCTGCGAAAGTGAAGGAATGGTGGTGGAGATCCAAGTCAGGATGGTGTATGACTTGAAGGGGATGTTGCATGTGGTGATGTTCCCATGTATCTGCTGTCCTTGTCCTTCTAAGTGGTAGAGGTCAAGGGTTTGGAAGGTGCTGTTGAAGGAACCTTGGTGCGTTTCTGCAGTGTATCTTATAGATGGTACACGCTGCTGCCACTGTGCGTCAGTAGTGGAGGGAGTGAATGTTTAATAGATTGGATGCCAATCAAGCGGGATGCTTTGTCCTGAATGATGTAGAGCTTTCTGAGTGTTGAAGCCGCAGATAGCCAGAAAAGTGGAGAGTATTCCATCACACCCCTGACTTGTGCCTTGTAGATGATGGACAGGCTTTGGGGAGATAGGAGGTGAGTTACTCGCCGCAGAATTCCCAGCCTCTGACCTGCTCTTGCAGCCATTTTTATGTGACTGTTACAGTTCAGTTTCTGGTCACTGTTAATCACCAGGTGGGGCTTTCAGAGACGGCAATAACAATGAATGTCAAGGGTATATAGTTCAATTCTCTCTTGTTAGAGATGGTCGTTGCCTGGCACTTGTGTGGCGCGAATGTTACTGGCCAATTATTAGTCCAGGCCTGGATAGTATCCAGGACTTGCTGTATTTCTACACGGACTGCTTCAGTATCTGAGGAGTCACGAATAGTGCTGAACATTGTGCAAGCATCATAGATAAATAGAAACATAGAAAATAGGAGCATGAATAGGCCATTCGGCCCTTCGAGCTTGCTCGGCCATTCGTTATGATCATGGCTGATCATCCAACTCAGTAGCCTGTTCCCACTTTCCCCCCATACCCTTTGATCGATTTCGGCCAAAGAGCTATATCTAACTCCTTCTTGAAAACATACAATGTTTTGGCCTCAAATGATTTCTGTGGAAGCGAATTCCACAGGCTCACCACTCTGTGGGTGAAGAAATTTCTCCTCATCGCAGTCCTGAAATATTCACTCCTTAGACTATGACCCCTGGTTCTGGCAACCCCCACCATCGGGAACATCCTTCCTGCATCTACCCTGTCAAGTCCTGTTAACATTTTATAGGTTTCTATGAGATTCCCCACCTCACTCTGCTGAACTGCAGCGAATATAATCCTAATCAACTCAATCTCTCCTCATATGTCAGTCCCGCAACCCAGGAATCAGTCTGGTAAACCTTCGTTGCGCTCACTCTATAGCAAGAACATTCTTCCTCAGATAAGGGGATCAGAATTGCACACAATATTCCAGCTGTGGCCTCACCTATGCACTGCAAACTTTCAGCAAGACATCCCAACTCCTGTACTCGAATGTTTTCGCTATGAAGGCCAACATACTATTTGTCTTTTTTACTGCCTGTTGCACCTGCTTGATTACCTTCAGCGACTGGTGTAGGAGAACACCCAGGTCTCGCTGCATATTCCCTTTACTCTCTTTACAGCTGTTCAGATAATAGTCTGCCTTCCTGTTTTTGCTCCCAAAGTGGATAACCTCACAGTTTTCCACATTATACTGCATCTTCCATGCATTAGCCCACTCATTCAACTTGTCCTAATCACCCTGAGGCCTCTCTGCATCCTCCTCACAACTCACCCTCCCATCCAGTGTTGTGTCATCTGCAAATTTGCAGATATTACTTTTAGTTCCCTCATCTAAATCATTAATGTATATTGTGAATAGCTGGGGTCCTAGCACCGATCCCTGCGGTGACCCACTCGTCACTGCCTGCCATTCAGTAAAAGACCCATCTATCCCTACTCTTTATTTACTATCCGCCAACCAATATTCTATGCATCACAATACACTACCCCGAATCCCATGTGCTTTAATTTTACATGCTAATCTCTTATGTTTGCATCAGCGAATATCCCCACTTCTGACCTTATGATTGAAAGGTCATTGATGAAGCAGCTGAATATGGTTGGTCCTCGGACACTACGCTGAGGAACACCTGCGGTGATTTCCAGGAGCTGAGATGATTGACCTCCAACAGCCACACCATCTTCCTTTCGGCTAGGTGTGTATGCAACAGAGAGTTTTCCCCCTGATTCCCATTGACTCCAGTTTTTTCTAGGGCTCCTTGAGGCCATACTTGGTCAAGTGCTGCCTTGATGTTTTTTGTTTTATTCATTCATGGGATTTGGGCGACCCTGGCCAGGCCTGCATTTATTGCCCATCCCTAATTGCCCTTGAGAAGGTGCGGGTGAGATGCCTTCTTGAACCGCTGCTATCCATTTGGGGTAGGTATACCCACAGTGCGGGTTTGGAAGCGGCTGTCTAAGGAGCCTTGGTGCATTGCTGCAGTGTATCTTGTCGATGGTACACACTGATGCCACTGTGCGTCGGTGGTGGAGGGAGTGAATGTTGGTCGATGGGGTGCCAATCAAGCGGGCTGCTTTGTCCTGGATGGTGTGGAGCTTGTTGAGTGTTGTTTGAACTGCACCCATCCGGGCAAGTGGAGAGTATTCCATCACACTCCTGATTTGTGCCTTGTAGATGGTGCACAGGATTTGGGGAGTCAGGAGGTGAGTTACTCACCTCAGGATTCTTAGCCTCTGACCTGCTCTTGTAGCCACAGTGTTTCTATGGCTACTCCAGTTCAGTTTCTGGTCAATGGTAACCCCTCGGATGTTGATAGTGGGGGATTCAGCGATGGTAATGCTGTTGAATGTCAAGGGGAGATGGTTAGATTCTCTCTCGTTGGAGATGGTCATTGCCTGGCACTTATGTGGCGTGAATGTTACTTGCCACCTATCAGCCCAGCCTGAATATTGTCCAGGTCTTACTGCATTTCTACACGGACTGCTTCAGTATCTGAGGAGTCACGAATGGTGCTGAACAGTGTGCAATCATCCGCAAACATCCCCACTTCTGACCTTATGATTGAAGGAAGGTCATTTATAAAGGCATACGGCATGCTTTCCTTCATCGGACGGGGCATTGAGTACAAGAGTTGGCAGGTCATGTTACAGTTGTATAGGACTTTGGTTCGGCCACATTTGGAATACTGCGTACAGTTCTGGTCGCCACATTATCAAAAGGATGTGGATGCTTTGGAAAGGGTGCAGAGGAGGTTCACCAGGATGTTGCCTGGTATGGAGGGCGCTAGCTATGAAGAGAGGTTGAGTAGATTAGGATTATTTTCATTAGAAAGACGGAGGTTGAGGGGGGACCTGATTGAGGTGTACAAAATCATGAGAGGTATAGACAGGGTGGATAGCAAGAGGCTTTTTCCCAGAGTGGGGGTTTCAATTACTAGAGGACACGAGTTCAAAGTGAAAGGGGAAAAGTTTAGGGGGGATATGCGTGGAAAGTTCTTTACGCAGAGGGTGGTGGGCACCTGGAACGCATTGCCAGCGGAGGTGGTAGATGCGGGCACGATGGAGTCTTTTAAGATGTATCTAGACAGATACATGAATGGGCAGGAAGAAAAGAGATACAGAACCTTAGAAAATAGGCGACATGTTTAGAGAGAGGATCTGGATCGGCGCAGGCTTGGAGGGCCGAAGGGCCTGTTCCTGTGCTGTAATTATCTTTGTTCTTTGTTCTTTGTTCATGTGCTGCTAGATGGTACTGTTGATGATACCTTCCATCACTTTACTGATGATTGAGAGTAGGCTGATGGGGCGGTAATTGGCCGGGTTGGACTTGTCCTGCTTTTTGTGTACAGGACATACCTGGGAAATTTTTCCGCATTGCAGGGTAGATGCCAGTGTTGTAGCTGTACTGGAACATCTTGGCTAGGGGTGCGACACATTCTGGAGCACAGGTCTTCAGTACTATTGCCGGAATATTGTCAGGGCCCATAGCTTTTGCAGTATCCAGTGCTTTCAGTCGTTTCTTCATATTACGTGGAGTGAATCAAATTGGCTGAAATCTGGCATCTGTGATGCTGGGGACTTCAGGAGGAGGCCGAGACGGATCATCAACTCGGCAGTTCTCTCTGAACATTGTTGCAAATGCTTCAGCCTTATCTCTCGCACTGATGTGCTGTGCTCCCCCATCATTGAGGATGGGGATATTTGTAGAGCCACCGCCTCCAGTTAGTTGTTTAATTGTCCACCACCATTCACGGCTGGATGTGACAGGACTGCAGAGATTAGATCTGCTCCGCTGGTTATGGGATTGCTTAGCACTGTCTATCGCATGCTGCTTACCCAGTTTGGCACGCAAGTAGTCCTGGGTTGTAGCTTCACCAGGTTTACACCTCATTTTGAGGTATGCCTGGTGCTGCTCCTGGCATGCCCTCCTGCACTTTTCCTTGAACCAGGGATTGTCTTCTGGCCTGATGGTAATGGTAGACTGAGGTTGCAGATTGTGGTTGAGTGCAATTCTGCTGCAGCTGATGGCCCACAGCGCCTCATGGATGCCCAGTTTTGCATTGCTCGATCTGTTCGAAATCTATCCCAATTCGTACGGTGAGATTGCCACACAGCACGATGGATGGTATCCTCAATGCGAAGGTGGGACATCGTCTCCACAAGGACTGTGTGGTGGTAACTCCTACCAATACAGCCATGGACAGAAGCATCTGCAGCAGGCAGTTTGATAAGGACGAGGTCAAGTATGTTTTTCCCTCGTGTTGGTTCTCCCACCACCTTCCGCAGACCCAGTCGAGCAGCTATGTCCTTTAGGACTCGGCCAGCCCGGTCAGTAGTGGTGCTAACGACCCACTCTTGGTGATGGACATTGATGTCCCTCACCCAGAGTACATTTTGTGCCCTTGCCACACTCAGTGCTTCCTCCAAGTGGTGTTCAACATGATGGAGTATTGAGGCATCAGCTGAGGGAGGGCGGCAGGTGGTAATCAGTAGGAGGTTACCTTCGCCATGTTTGACCTGACGTCATGAGACTTCATGGGGTCCGGAGTCGATGTTGAGGACTCCCAGGGCAATTCCATCCCTATTGTATACCACTGTGCCACCACCTCTGGTGGGTCTGTCCTGCCGGTTGCACAGGACATACCCAGGGATAGTGACTGCAGCGTAGTGACATTGTCTGTAAGGTATAATTCAGTGAGTATGACTATGTCAGGCTGTTGCTTGACTGCTCTGTGGGACAGCTCTCGCAACTTTGGCACATGCCCCAGATGTTAGTCAGGAGGACATTGTAGGGTCGACAGGGCTGGGTTGTCCGTTGTCGTTTCTGGTGCCTAGATCCATGCTGGGTGGTCCGTCTGGTTGCATTCCTTTTCATTAACTTCGTACCGGTTAGGTACAACTGAGTGGCTTGCGAGGCCATTTCGGAGGGCATGTAAGCGTTAACCACATTGCTGTGGGTCTGGAGTCACATGTAGGCCAGACCAGGTAAGGACAGCAGATTTCCTTCCCTAAAGGACATTAGTAAACGAGATGGGTTTTGACAACAATCGACAATGGTTTCATGGCCATCATTAGACTTTAATTAGAGATTTATTATTTGAATTCAAATTCCACCTTCTGCTGTGGTTGGATTCGAGTCCATGTCCCCGGAGAAATACCCTGGGTCTCTGGGTTACTAGTCCAGTGGTTACACCACTATGCCACCGCCTACCCATGTCAAGAGCGGTCACTGTCACTACGCAGGGAGATGGAGAACCCTCGGCAACAGGCTTTTTAGCAGCTTCGTCAGGACCTGTTCTTGGGCATGATTAAATTGTGCAGGTCCACGATGTGCGTGGGCCATGTTGGGTGGAGTCAATTTATCTGCCAGCCTCTCTCCCAAGATATTGTCTGTGCCTGGGGACCGTGGAAAGGGAGCACACTTGATACCTTCTGCATCCGGTGGGCAGCTCAGGGTACAGAGTGTCTCATGGACACTGCTAAATTTCCTTTCCACAGGATGTGTTGCCATTTCCCTCTTTCGTCAGCTAGTGACTCCCAAGTGCAATAGTCGACATTTAGGACCTTCATGTCACACTTGCAAGCATCCTTTAAGTGGAGCTTTTGGCGCCCCACTGGTTGCCTGACCCCGGCTAACTCACCATACAGAAAGTCCTTGGGTGTCCGATTGTCTTCCAACCTGCGGACGTGTCTGATCCACCGATGCTGCTTCTGTTTGATTTGTGATTACGCTTGGGAGTTCTGTCTTTGGGAGGGCTGCTGCATTTGTGATTTTGTCCTGCCAGGATATACCCATAATGTGCGGCCGACAGTGAAGGTGGAAATTATTGAGCTTCTTTTCCTGGTAGCTGTCAGTTGCCCATGTTTCACAGCCATACAACAAAGTGCTGAGAACACAGGCCTTATAAACCATCCGCTTGGTCCTCAGGCCCAGCTCGGTGTTATCCCATGTGTGTTTCACGAGTTGGCCAAAGGTGGTAGCTGCTTTCCCTATGTGTGCATTGAGCTCTGCATCAAAGGGCAGGTTGTCTGTCACGGTGGGCTCAATGCAGCAGAATTTGCTAACCACTTCCTGTAGGGTGTTATTTAGTGCGATCAGGGGCAGAGATTCAACACCTTGTCCCATGACCACAGTTTTCATGACACGTATAGTCAAGGAGAACAAGTTAAGTCATTGGCACCAACCAGACCTTTACATCACGCAGAGGTGCGATCGTCCCAGTTTTCTCCACACCCGCACCTATCATAGCACAGATCACAACACCGAACACTCTCTTATCAGCTGCAAAGTGTAGTTGCACTTCCAGAATCTCCACAGCTCCAAACACGAAGGCCCACCACATATCAACATCCCTTACCGAAGCAATGATGCCAAATACCAGCACTTTGCACTGTCATTGGAACACTTGTTACCCACCAAAGCCTTAACAGGAAGCACCGATGCTGAGATTGATGGAGTTTGGAAATCACGAAGCTGAATTATTTATGAAGCAGCAGAAGCATCATTTGGTAAAGGTAGAACCCGCAACATGGGCTGGTTTGACACCTGCTCAGCTGAGATAATGTATCAGTGATGTAAAAACAACGCCTCTATGATGCACAACATAAGCCTGACAGCTTAGACACTGCACGACCTGAAAGTAGCCAAGAAAACTGTGTAAAGAAGCGAGATCTTGCACAACCACTGAATCAGATTATGTCAAGAAATCCAAACTGCATGTGATAAAGGGAATATGAGCAATGTGCGAAGCGATCAAGAGGGCGCTGGGCCCTGCCATCACCAAAGTTGCTGCTCTGAAGTCCGATTGAAAGTAAATCAGTTAAATTCTGCTTTGAAGGTTGCGGTACAATTATGCAACAGTCATTTAATCCCTAGATAAGGACAGATAGAAACATCGAGTTATACAGCACAGAAACAGGCCCTTCAGCACAGTGGCGCAGTGGTTAGCACCGCAGCCTCACAGCTCCAGCGACCCGGGTTCATTTCTGGGTACTGCCTGTGTGAAGTTTGCAATTACTTCCTGTGTCTGCGTGGGTTTCCTCCTGGTGATCCGGTTTCCTCCCACAAGCCAAAAGACTTGCAGTTTGACAGGTAAATTGGCCATTATAAATTGCCCCTAATACAGGTAGGTGGTAGGGAAATATTGGGACAGATGGGGATGTGGTAGGAATATGAAAATAGTATCGGATTAGTATCAATGGGTGGTTGATGGTCGGCACAGACTCAGTTGGCCGAAGGGCCTGTTTCAGTGCTGTATCTCTAAATAAAAAAATAAATAAATAAAAATGTCTGTGCCGGCCATCCAGCACCCAACTATTCTAAACCCATTTTCCAACACTTGGCCCATAGCCTTGCATGCTGTGGCGTTTTAAGTGCTCATCTAAATACTTCTTAAATGTTGTGAGGGTTACTGTCTCTACCACCCCTTCAGGCAGTGTGTTCCAGATTCCAACCACCCTCTGCGTGAAAAAACGTTTCCTCAAATCTTCCCAAAACATCCTGCCCCTTACCTTAAATCTATGCCCCCTGGTGCCCCCTTGGCTCCTCCAGTAATGGAAAACAAAGTTTCTTCCTATCAATCCTATTAATGACCCTCATAATCTTGCAAGCCTCAATATGTTCCCCCTCAACCTTCTCTGCTCTCAGGAAAACAACCCTCGCCTTTTCAGTCTCTCTTCATAGCTGAAATGATCCAGCCCAGGCAACATCCTGGAGAATCTCCTCTGCACTCTCGCCAGTGCAATCACATCCTTCTTATAGTGTTGTGACACTGTACTCCAGCTGTGGCCTAACTGGCGTTTTATACAGATCCATCATAACCACCGTGCTCGTATATTCTATGCCTTGGCTAATAAAGGCAAGTATCCCATATGCCTTCTTAACCACCTTATATATCTGTGCTGCTGTCTTCAATGATCTATGGAGAAGTACACCAAGGTCCCGCTGACCCTCTGTACTTCCTATGGTCATACCTTGCACTGTGTATTCCCTTGCCTTGTTCGCCCTCCCAAAATGCATTATCACACATTTCTCAGGACTAAATTCCATTTGCCACTGCTCTGTCCATCTTACCAGATCATCTATATCTCCCTGCAATCTAAGGATTTCCTCCTCACTATTTCCAACACCACCAATTTTCGTGTCAACTGCGAACTTACTGATCATACCTCCTAAATATACGTCTAGGTCATTAAAATACACTATATCGGCAAGGGTCCCATCACCGATCCCTGTGGTACACTACTGGTCACAGGCTTCCAATCGCAAAAAAAAGGCTTCGACCATTACCCTCTGCCGCCTGCCACAAAGCCAATTTTGGATCCAATTTGCCAACTTGCCCTGGATCCCATGGGCTCTTACCTCCTTTTAAATCTCCCATGCGGGATCTTATCAAAAGCCTTACTGAAGTCCATATACACTACATCAACTGTGTTACCCTTATCTACACATCCAGTCACCAACTCGGAAAAATCAATCAAGTTAGTTAGACACGATCTCCCACTAACAAATCCATGCTGACTGTCCGTACTTAATCCTTGCCTCTCCAAATGGAGATTAATCTTGTCCATCAGAATTTTTCTCAATATTTACAATCACTGATGTTAGACTGACCTGCCTGTAATTATCGAGTTTATCTCTGCTACCCTTCTTAAATGATCGTACCACATTCACTGTCCTCCAGTCCTCTGGTACCTCTTTTGTGGCCAGAGAGGATTTGAAAATTTGTCTCAGAGCCCCTGCTGTTTCCACCCTTGCCTTACATAACAGCCTGTGATGCAATTCATCTGGGCCTGGAGATTTCACCACTTTTAAGCCCGCTAGTACTTCCTCCATTTCAATCCTAATATGTTCAAGTGTATCACAATTTCCCTCCTTGCTCTCCACACCTACATCGTTCTTCTCCATAGTGAACACCGATGATAAATAATCATTTAAAAGCTCACCTACGCCCTCTGGCCCCACACAAATGTTGCCACGTTGGTCCCCTATGGCTCATAACCTTCCCCAGGTTGTTCTCCGAGCCGTAATATACTTATACAACGTCTTAGGCTTTTCCTTTATTTTGCCCGCCAGTATTTTTTTCATGACACCTCTTCGCTGTCCTAGTTACTTTTTTAAGTCCCTCCCTGCACTTTCTATACTCCTCTAGTGCCTCCACTATTTTCAGCACTTGGTATCTGCCGTAAGCCTCATTTTTCCTTATCCAATCCTCTACTTCCTTTGACATTCAGGGTTCCCTGGACCTGTTGGTCCTACCCTTCACATTAACAGGTACATGTCGGCTCGGATCTCTCACAATTTCCTCTTTGAATGACTCCCACTGATGTGATGTAGACTCCCCTGCAAGTAGCTGCCCCCTGTCCACATTGGGCAGATTCTGTTTTATCATATTGAAATCGGCCTATTCCCAATTCATTACCTTTATTTCCGGCCCTTCTTTGTCTTTTTCCATAACTACCTTAAATCGTACAGAGTACAGATCTTCAATGTGTTTCCAGGACTTCCCTATTAATGTGTTAGAGGGAACATGAGGAAAAACATTTTCCCCCAGAGGGTGCTGGGTGTCAGAAATTAACTGCCAGGAATGGTGGTGGAGGCAGAAATCCTCAAATCTTTTAAAAGGTACATGGACACGAATCTGAGGTTCTGAAACCTAGGCTATAGACCAGGTGCTGGAAGGTGGGATTAGATTGCGCGGCTAGTATTCTCGACTGGCATGGACACGACAGCCTGAATGGCTTCCTTCTATGCCCTAATCTTTTATTTGGATCTATAGTGCTTGATGGCAGGATAAATTAGCCAAAACATACTCGTGGATGCAATCCTAACAGTTACTGTGGAATCACTCCCATTGTGGAACTCCGCTGCTGTAGGTTGCAGATTGGAGTTTTTTATCACATGGGATGGGAGCATCGCTGGCAAGGCCAGAACTTGTAGCCCACCCCTAGAGAAAGTGGTGGTGAACCGCCTTCTTGAACTTCGTCAGTGCATGTGAGATAGATAAACCCACAGTGCTGTTAGGAAGGGAGTTCCAGCATTTTCGCCCCAGACAGTGAAGGAACGGCGATATTGTTCCACGTCAGGATGGTGTGTGCCTGAGAGGGAACTTGCAGGCGGTGGTGTTCCCATGTGCCTGTTGCTCTTTGCCTTCAGGGTGCCAGAGGTCACAGATTCAGAAGGTGCTGTGGAAAGAGGTTTGTTGAATTGCTGCAGTGCATCTTGTATATGGTTCATACTGTTGCCATTGTGTGCAGGTGGTGGAGGGAGTGAATGCATAATATGGTGCAGATCAAGCAGACTGCTTCGTCTTGGAGGTTGTTGAGCTTTGAGTGTTGTTGAAGCCACACACATCCAGGCAAGTGGAGAGTATTCCAGCAGACTCCTGACTTGTGCCTTGTAGATGGTAACAGTGTTTGTGGAGTCAGGAGGTGAGTTACTTACCACAGAAATCCCAGCCTCCGGTCTGCTCTTGTCATCACACTTTTTTATGGCTGGTCCAGTTAATTTTCTGGACAATAGTAATCCCAGGTTATTGATGGCGGTGAATTCAGTGATGGAAATGCCAAGGGGAGATGGTTAGGTTTGCTCTAGTTGGTGATGGCCATTGGCACTTGTGTGGTGCGAATGTTTCTTGGAAATGGGACCTCCAGGAGTGGACTGTAAGAAAGCTAGGTTTCAGTATTCTGTCAAATACATGAAGAACCAGAAGAATCCTTACAAAGGAACTGTTTGGGGTTGTACCAGTCAGCAGAGGACCAGGGATGAATAATGCCTGACTACCCGAACTGTATGACACTGAACCCAGATTGGAACAAGATGCGAGGAGAATATGGACAAATACCACCCACAATTGAAGGAGACAAAATCAGCTATTAGATAAGCTGAGAGATCTTTGGAAATGAGATGGTCCATAATTCAGCGAATCTGATCAGCATATCCTTCCATTCCTTTGTCCCGCTTAAATTTACCTAGCTTCCCTTTAAATGTATCTCTGCTATTCATCACAACTATTCCCTGTGGTATCACATTCCACATTCTTCCCTCGCTTTGGGTAAAGAAGGCTCTCCTGAATTCAGTATTGGTTTATTGGTGACTATCTGATATGTATGATCATTAGTTTGGGAACCGCCCTCAAATGGAAATATTTTCACCATGTCCGGCCTGTTTAAGCTTTGACTAATCCGAAAGACCTCTATGAGCTCACCCATCAACCATCTCCATTATCTCCAGCAAAGAGCTCCAGTCTGTTCAGCCTTTCTTGATAACTTTATCCTCTCAATACTTAGACAAATCTTGCAAATATTCTTCGCACCTTTTCCAGTGCCTTCATATCCTTTTGATAATGAGGAGACCAGAACTGTTCGCAGTTCTCCACGTGTAGTCTAACCAATGCTCAATACTAGTTTAACACAAATTCACTTCTTTTCAATTCTATTCCTATAGAAATGAACCTTTGATCTTCATTTTCATCTTTTATGGCCTTATTCAGCGGTGTTGCTACTTTAATTGGTCAATGTATCTGTACCTTTGCTCCTCTGTCCCATTTGGACTCTTATTTTCCAAATTGTAGTGTATCCTCCTTATTCATCCTGCCAAAATACATCACAGCAGTTTTATCTATATTGACATTCATTTGCCGATTACAATTCCTTTTCTGCAAGTTTATCGATGTCTTGGTGCATTTCGTCTCAGTTTTCCTCAGGAGTAACTATCTCCCAATTTGGTGTCATCCACAAATGTTGAAATTGTACTTCCGGTTCCCGGGTCTAAATCATTTGTGAACAGAGTGAATAGCAGTGGTCCCAGCACCAATCCCTGTGGAACACCACTTCCCACTTTCCGCCAGTCTGACTAACTACACTTCACCCCGAACCTCTGTTTTCTGCTTGGTAACCAGCTTAGTCTCCATAACTGTCTGTACAATCCGCTAGGTAACCAAGATCAGGCTGTCTGTGGCGAACGACCAGGCAGCAGATTGCATGGAAAGGTGGCCAGAAAGTAGAAATCGGAGCGTTCGTTTTTCTGGGAATTCATAGTGGTGTACGGTGAACCACCACCGAAATGGGCAGTTAGCTCCTGGTGTTTGAGAGAAATCAGCTTTCAAAATGATGCAGAGTTTCACCCAATGAGGGAGATCTGGGCTCAGCCCCGCCCATTCAGGGCCATAGGCACCGCCCCTCATTCTCTCCATTTGGTTGGAGGACCAACTTCCAGCTCAGTCCCCCAGCCGTGCCTTTTTTCTTCCTATTGGTCCAGAGATATCATCAACCAGCCGGATGTTGTGAGCTGCCAAGTTCAAGAGGTGGAGCGAGTCGGTTAATAAACGCTGAGAGGAGTAGGTCCCAGGTAAACACCGGCCGGAAAGCACAGTGTAAACAGCAAACTCCAAGAGGAACAAGAAGAGTTGGGAACACTCAGGGAGTGTCTGTAAATGGAGGAGAAATGTGGACTCGTCTTGGAATGTCTGCAAATGACAGAGGATTGGTAAGTAGTGGAAAGGGATGGTACCTCATCTCTGGATAATACAGAGAGACTGGTGCAATAGGGAGATACATGGCAGAAGACATTTAATGCAGAAAAAATGTAAAGTAATGCATTTTGGAAGGAAGAATGAGGAGAGGCAATATAAAATAAATGATACAATTTGAAACAGTGTGAAGGATCAGGGAGACCCGGGGTGCATGCACAGAAATCTTTGATGATTGCAGGACAAATTAATAAAGTGGTTTAACAAGCATACCGGATACCTGGCTTTATAAATAGAAGCCTGCAGACCAGAGGCAAGGAGATTCTGATAAACCTTTATAAATCACTAATTAGATCTCAGCTCGATTATTGTATCCAGTCTGGGCATCAGACTTGAGAAAAGATTCAAGGCTTTGGAGAAAGTGTAGGAGAGATTTACTCGATTGATACCAGGAATGAGGGGTTTTAATTCTCTGGAGAGGCTGGGATTGTTCTCTTGCGAGCAGAGAAGGTTAATGGGAGATTTAATGGACATGTTCAAAATGATGAGGGATTTTCTTTGAGTAGAGAGGGAGACACTCTTTCCACTGGCAGAAGGATCAGTAACCAGAGGGCAGACATTTAAAATAATTGGCCAATGAAGGCAGCCGGAGGAGGTGAGAAGAAATGTTTTCAGACAGAGAGTTGTTCTGATCTGGAATTCAATGTCTGAAAGGATGGAGGAAGCAGACTCAATAACAACTTCCAAAAGGAAATTAAATAAAAACTTCAGTGGGGAAATTTTCCAAGGCTATGGGGAAGGTGACATATTGGTTAGTTCTTTCAGACAGCCAGCACATACATAATAGATCGAATGGCCTCTTTCTCTGGTGCATCATTATGTGAAGTGGGGAATATCAGCGAGAATCTGAATAAGAAGGAGAAATGGAGAGTGGTCAGTGAGCGCCCATCATCAGAACTGGGAGATGTTGTAATGAAAAGGGAGGGCCAGAGTGTCGGATGATGGGGAGAGAGCACGTACACACAGACAGAATCAGCATCTTCAGGGGAAAAGAGAGAGAGGGGGAAAACAGTGAAGGGACACAAGAGCACAAGAAATAAAAGAAGTAGACCATACAGCCCATCGAGCCTACTCCGCCATTCCATACGATCATGACAGATCTTGAGCTTCAATTCCACGTTCCTGCTCGCTCCCCATATCCTTTGATACCCTGCGAGACAAAAAATCTGTCTATCTCAGCCTTACATGCATTCAAGGATGGAGCATCCCCAACCTTCTGAGTTAGAGAATTCCAAAGATCCAAAACCCTTTGAGTGAATTAATTTCTCCTCATCTCAGTCCTGAATGATCGGTCCCTTATCCTGAGACTGTGCTCCCCGTGTTCTAGATTCCCTGAGCAGTGGGAACAATCTCTTAGCTTCTACTCTACTCAGCCCTTTCAGAATATTTTATATCGCCAACAGATCGCCTCTAATTCTTCTAAACAACACAGAATACGGGCACAATTTATTCAGCCTCTCATCAAAGGACAACCCCCTCATCCCTGGGATCAATTTAGTAAATCTTCGTGAGACAGCCTCCAGTTCAACTATATCCTTTCTTAAATGTGGAGACCAAAACCGCATGCAGTATTCCTTGCAGTCTCACTAAAGCCCTATACAATTTTCGTTAGAAGTCTTTATTCCTGTACTCCAATCCCCTTGCAATACAGATCAACATGCCAATTGCCTTCCGAAGAGCCTGTTGCACTTGCATGATAACTTTGTGCATTCCTTGGACGAATACCCCCAAGTCTCTCCCAATATCGACACTGACCGGTTTCACATCCTTTACAAACTGTGTAGCAGTGAGTATAGAATTATAGATCCAGAGTCAGCACCATCAGGGAGGAGAGAGAGGCGGGAACCAGTGAGTTTAGAATTGAACTCAGCCAGATTCACCAACTTCAGGTGAGGAGTGAGAGGAGCCTATAAGTGTAGAACTGAACACAGTCAGTTTCAGAACTTTCAGGGGAGGAGACAAAGGGGAACAAATGAGTGTCGGGCTGAACCCAGTCAGAATCGCCACCTTCAGAGGAGGGTGAGAGGAACCAGAGAGTGTCGAACTGAACCCAGTTAGAGTCAGGGTAGGGGAGAGAAGAACAGTTAGTGTAGAAATGAACACAGTCAGAGTCAGCAAATTTCGGAGAGGAGAGAGAGCGGAACCAGGGAGTGTAGAACTGAAACCAGTCAGAGTCAGCACCTTCAGGGGAGGACAGAGAGGAACCACTGAGTACAGAAGTAAGCCCAGTCGGATTCAGTTGTTATGCTCGCAGAAAAAGCAAGGATGAAAAATGAAGCGAACTGCAACAGGAATTAACTATAAAAATGACGTGGTGAGTTAAACTCCAAAACATGGACACATTTTTACAGACAAGATTGGCTTTTGGTCAGGTAACTCTACTCCTGTAATACAAAGTATCTGGGTCGCTGGAGATCAAAATCCATCATCACATCTGGTCCAGCCCTGGGAATTCATTACAATTGGAAACAGGCTATTCAAAGCAAAGCGAACATCATGTCCCTCTGAATGCAAACAATTCCCAGTCTCTCACCATTCTCACCTGTCTTCAACTATTGTGTTATGAAACACCCTGGCAGAAAGGGAGACTGCAGATTCAAAAGTCAAAATAGGTTTGACCTAACACCACGGTATCATGATGAGCCATCTTAAAATCCCATTTTCAACAACTGTGCAAATTCAAAGCTGTTGTATAAACCCTGCAGGGGAGAGCATTCTTTGGTCACATGACCGAAACCAAGCCTGTCAGACATTTTTTCCTTAAAAAGAGAGAGAGAGAGACTTCGGGGCGGCACAGTGGCGCAGTGGTTAGCACCGCAGCCACACAGCTCCAGCGACCCCGGTTCAATTCTGGGTACTGCCTGTGTGGAGTTTGCAAGTTCTCCCTGTGTCTGCGTGGCTTTTCTCTGGGTGCTCCAGTTTCCTCCCACAAGCCAAAAGACTTGCAGGTTGGCAGGTAAATTGGCCATTATAAATTGCCCCAATTATAGGTAGGTGGTAGGGAAAGATAGGGACAGGTGGGGATGCGGTAGGAATATGGGATGAGTGTAGGATTAGTATAAATTGGTGGTTGATGGTCGGCACAGACTCGGTGGGCCGAAGGGCCTGTTTCAGTGCTGTATCTCTGAACTGAACTGAACTGAAGGCCTTACATCCAGACAGAGACAATGTGAGGCTGACCAGCTAAGCAAACCTGCCCGACCTGCAAAAACAGTTTCACATACTTTTTGAACAACTGAGGCAGACAGTAATTGCGAGGTGACTTTGAAATCCCCACCAGTGGAATTAAAGCAGGAATCTGCAACACTTCAGCAAGTTCTAGACTACAAACATTCAGGCCTGCACCTTTGAAAAGACTTTCCTCCCGAGGTGATGCAACAGGTTTAAAAAAAAACAAAACTCTTACATCACTTGGGACTTTCAGTGCATCTTAACTTTTCCTTTCTATCTATGCTTATGTTTGTTTGTGAGTGAATGCATCAGTGAACAAAGGTTATGAACAATTTAGTTATTGTGGAAAAATAGTTATCTTGCTTTGTTTCAATGGAAGAGAAAACCTGCCGTTGGTCAGTTTATCTAACCCTTAAAACACTCGGCGGCTTAAACAGTACTTTAACAGAAACACTACCTCAGTGGGCAGTTGGGATGTGATAGTGGAAGCCAGCAACCCTATTACCTACCTGTCCATAACATGCAACTGAGTGTAATGTATCCAGGTTTGTTGATGATACAGAGTTATGTGGACAAGTAAACAGTGAGCAGAACACAAACAAGCGGCATTGGGATATAGACAGGTTGGGTGAGTGGGCAGGAAAATGGCAGATAGAATACAAAGTGGTAATATAAAAGAAAAATACTGCAGATGCTGTAAATCTGAAATAAAAAACAAGAAGTGCTAGAAATACTCAGCAGGTCTGGCAGCATCTGTGGAGAGAGGAGCAGAGTTAACGTTTCAGGTCAGTGACCCTTCATCAGAACTGGCAAAGGTTAGAAATGTAATAGGTTTTAAGCAAATAAATCGGGGGTGGGGCACGGGATAACAAAAGGGGAGGTGTTGATCGGACAGGTCACAGAGAATAAATGACCAGAAGGTCATGCAGCAAAGGCAAACGGTATGTTAATGGTGTGCTGAAAGACAGACCAGTAGTGCAGAGAGGGTATTAATTGACAGAACAATGAACAGCCTTGGCACAAAGCACAAACATGAAAAAGTGGTTTAAAAATGCAAAATGAAAAAAACTACAATAAAATAAGCAAACCAAATGTAAAAAAGAAAGAAAATAACTAAAAGTAAAAAAGGTGTGCCTGTCATGCTCTGAAATTATTGAACTCAATGTTCAGTCCGGCAGGCTGCAGCGTGCTTAATTGGTAAATGAGATGCTGTTCCTCGAGCTTGCGTTGATGTTCACTGTAACACTGCAGCAATCCCAGGACAGAGGTGTGAGCATGAGAGCAGGGGGGAGTGTTGAAATGGCAAGCAACCGGAACTCTCGGAATCATGCTTTCAGATTGAGGGGTGGTGTTCCGCAAGGCAGTCACCCAGTCTGCATTTGGCTTCCCCAATGTAGAGGAGACCACATGGTGAGCAGCGAATACAGTATATCACATTGTGTGCTTTCCATGTAATCGCAGGAGATGTAATACCTGTCCTTTCACCTACCCACTCTTCATTAACCAAGGCCCCAGGCACTCCTTTCAGGTGAAGCAGCGATTTACTTGTATTGCTTTCAATGTAGTATACTATATAATAAATCAAACACAATCATAAAGGATAATAAAAGCTTATCAAGGGTTATAAAGGATTTTAAACAGTTACAAGGGATTATGGATGATTGGAAAGTGTTATAAAGTATTATAAAGGTTTAAAAAGGTTTAAAATGGGGTATAAATGGTCATCAAGTATTATAATGGTTATAAAGGCGTGTAAGGAACAAAGAAAATTACAGCACAGGAACAGGCCCTTCGACCCTCCAAGCCTACGCCGATCCAAATCCTCTATCTAAACCTGTCACCTATTTTCTAAGGGTCTGTATCTCTTTACTTCCTGCCCATTCATGTATCTGTCTAAATACATCTTAAAAGATGCTATCGTGCCCGAGTCTACCACCTCCGCTGGCAATGCGTTCCATGCACCCACCACCCTCTGCGTAAAGAACGTTCCACGCATATCCCCCCTAAACTTTTCCCCTTTCACTTTGAACTCGTGTCCCCTTGTAATTGAATCCCCCACTCTGGGAAAAAGCTTCTTGCTATCCACCCTGTCTATACCTCTCATGATTTTGTACACCTCAATCAGGTCCCCCCTCAACCTCCATCTTTCTTATGAAAATAATCCGAATCTACTCAACCTCTCTTCATAGCTAGCGCCCTCCATACCAGGCAACATATACAGATAAACATGTACAGATGTTTAAATGTTTACAAATAGTTATAAACATTGATAAACGTGTCTAAATATTGTAAAGGTTATAAATTGTGTCACAGAATATGCCCCACCCCCAACCCATCACTCTGGAAACATTCCCCGTCCACACTCTCCATCATCCTTGGAAACTGGCCCCGCCCCCTCTCTCCATCACTCTGGCCAACAGACCCCGCCTCCAGTCACCGTCATCATGAGAAACTGGCCCCGCTCTCACCCTCCACCATCGCACAGACCGCGCTCTCCATAGAGCTCTGACTCCATAGCGAAAGTTCCCGACCGCACGCTGTCACCATAGTTACAGGCCACGCCCCACACTGTCACCATAGCGACATGTCCCGCACCGCTCTGGCTCCATACTGTGTGCCCCCGTCCTCGTTCTGCCTCCATGATGACAGGCCCCGCCCCTCTCTGGCACCATAGTAACATGCCCCGCCCCACTCTGTCACAATAGAGACAGGCCGCACCCCCCGCCATGTCTCCATTGTGACAGGCCCCACGTCACTCTCTCTCCAGAGTGACAGGCCACGATCCCCGGCTGCTGGAAATAGTCAGTAATTTAGTTTCTCTCATCACTGAATGAATTTAACAATTGTAGTAAAGGGATATTTCAGCACATTCTTCAACTGCTCTCTGAACTGACTCTGAGTCACGGCGTAAATCGCAGTGTTTGTGGAGCAACTCAAGAGCTGCAGCATGAAGCCCAATTCCTGCAAATAAGCAGGTGGAGCTTCAGACTCAACCACAGGCCCCAAGTTCAACATCCGCCATCTTATTGTACTCACCGTAAACATTGCCCATAACAGAATGAAATTCCCACAAATAACGAACAGTAAAATTATGGATTTCCTTCGGCTCTCCATCTCTGGGTCTCTGCGACTCTCCCCACTGCTGTGAACCCGGAGTCTCTTGCGTCCTCTGCTGCTCACTAAAATGTGTCTGACGGTGACAGCATTGAGCATCAGAATCAATATAAATGGGGCAATCGGGGTTAGAATGTTATGGAGGAACTCGATTGCTGCCCATACACGAGAATAATAAACCTCCATTGTTACCAAGCAAAACCAGGGATTGTTCACCAGCAAATACCGACCCGTTAACATAAAATACCAGAAGATGTTCTTTAAACAGCTCAGCACAGTCACTGTTCCCACAACCACAGCCCATGTTTTCTCAGTTCAATATTTACTTTTCAGTTTCTGGCAACAAATGGCCACAAATCGATCAAAGGTGAAAGTGACGGTGAACCAGACAGAACAGTCTGTGACTGTGTAAAGCAGGACGGCGTGGATATTACACACGGGGATGGAATACAGGTACATAAACCGTTCCCCATAAACAATGGGAATGTGTCTCAATATCAGGTCCAGGATAATGACCAGTAGGTCCGCCGCTGACATGGCCACCAGGTAGCGAGTGACACATTTGGAGAGACCGCACCTTCCCCGAGACAGGATCCCAATCGTCAGCAAGTTAACTGTGAGGAAGGGAAATAAACAGAGAAATTATACATCAGGCTGGAGCAAAGTTACCAGTTTGATTGAGTACTTATTGAGATTTATAAATGTGTTCCTGTATCCAGTGGAGGTATTAAAATGATTGGACCTGAATGAACAAATGGGAAGGTCTATGATACGGTGGAAGACAGGAGAGATTAAATAACAAACGGATGATATTGAAATTGTCAAACTGAATGTTGATCATAATACGCCCCCTCCCTCTTTTCCCCGTCTGGTATAAAAACTGTTCCATCTCTAATCTCTCCCAGTTCTGATGAAGGATCACTGACCTGAAAGATTAACTCTGCTTCCCTTTCCACAGATGCTGCCAGACCTGCGGAATATTTCCAGCATATTCTGTTTTTATTTCATATTTCCAGCATCTGCAGCACTTTGCTGTTGTATATAAAGCTAAATGCTGGACTGACTGAGAATTTCCCGCAGCTGGGAAAGGCAGCACAGAATTTAATTATTTCAAAGCAACAATTGAGAATGAGTCCCCTGAAAAAATAATGAAACAAATAATCTCAATTGTTACTAAGTTGACTGTAAACAAGGGAAGTTATCAGGAAATGTTACACCAGGTTGGAAGAAAAAACAACATTTTGAAGGAATTTGGGGTGACATTTGTACATTTGTTACTACATTCAGGGATGGATCTAGTTTTTGTATCAATGACAGCAATTTCTGCTGGGGACAGGAAGCTGAATATAGTGGAGCCAGCAGGGTTCCTGACGGCAGGCCGAATATATGAGCGGAACCAGATCTTAGCAATTCAGAGCTGATTACTGACACAATTCAGTGGCACTCGGGCAATTAATTGCCTGGTTCCATGGTGCACATCCCTTTAAGGTTGGGGATTCCGCCTGCCAAAGTTGCTGAACAATTAGAGGGCCAGCAGCTCAGTTGTATTTGCAACACCACCCGGACCTTGGGAACTGCCAGTACTTCACAAGGCCTGGATGCAGGGCCATTCTGGATCCTTAAACCCTAGATTAGTGTGGAGAGGACACCAGATCCAGTCAACTGGTCATGGCCACTGCCAGGACAGCCCTGGGACCAGGACCCTGACTGGAGATCTGTACCCCTGGCAACAGAAGCAAGGACACTGGAGCCAATCATTGAGTAGGGCCACTGCCAATAATACACCAGGCCAGGGACCAATGGTATAGGTGGGAAAAGGGATGAGGTTCTGAAATCAGAATTTAGGGAGTTAAGAAGGAAATTAAAAGCAAGACCTCAAGTGCAGTAATCGCAGGTTTACTCCCACTGCTACGTGCTAGTGAGCATCGGAATAGGAGGATTGATCAAATGAAGACGTGGCTGGAGAATTGATGTAGGAGGGAGGGAATCATATTTCTGAGGCATTGTGACCGGTTCTGGGGCAGGTGGGACCTGTACAAGATGGACAAGCTACACCTTAACAGTACTGGAACGAACATCCTCACAGCAAGATTTGATAGTGCTGTTGGGGAGGTTTAAAACTAGCTTATCATGGGAGTGGGAACGTGAAGGGTAGCTCAAATTGGAAGTAAAGCTGATAACAGGAGGTAGAAAAGACAGTGAGGCAAAAGGAAAATGAGGTGGTGTTGCGCTGATAATAAGGGATGAAGACAGTATATTTGGAAGGGAGGATCTCAGATCGGAAGAAAAAAATGTGGACTCTGTTTGGGTGGAGCTAAGAAACAGCAAGGGGCAGCAAACATTGGTCGGAGTTGTTTATAGACCACCAAACAGTAGTAGTAGTGTGGGACATGGCATTAATCAGGAGATTAGAGAAGCATGTCACATCGGTAATACAGTAATCATAGGTGACTCCAATTTGGAAATCGACTGGGTAAACCTAATGAGCAGGATGAGTTTCTAAGTGCGTCTTCGGGATGATTTTCTTGAGCAGTATGTTGAGGAACCGACTAGAGAACAGGCTATTTTAGATCTAGTATTAGGTAATGAGAAAGTTCTAATTAATAATTTTGTTGAAAAATAACCTTTCGGGATAAATGACCGTAATATGATAGAATTTTACATTATGTTTGTAATTGAGGTTTTTCAATCTAATGCTAGGGTGTCAAATTGAACAAAGGGAATTATAGAGGGATGAGGGGCAAATTGGCTGAAATATTACATAGTTTACAGCAACGATACATTCAAGGCACAGTAACCAGAAAAGTAAAGGCAGTCAACCATGGATAACAAAGAAAGTTAAGGATTGTATAAGATTAAAAGAAAAGGCCTACACAGTTACCAGAAATAGTAATGTAACTGAGGATTGGGATCATTGTAGAAAACAGCAAATGAAGAAATGATAAAGAAAGGGAGTTTAGAATATGAAAGTAAGCTAACAAAAACATATAAACGGACTGTAAAAATCTTCCATAGGTACATAAAAAGGAAACGTTTGGCTAAGACAAATGAAGGTCCATTGCAGACAGAGTCAAGAAATTTATAATGGGGAATAGAGAAATGGTAGAGAAGCTAAATGATTATTTTGTGTCTGTCTTCAATTAGGAATATGTAAGAAATCTCCCAGAACTTGAGATCCAAGGGATTAGGGGGAATGAGGAATTGAAGGAAATTAGTATCAGTAAGAAGGTTGTATTGGAGAAATGGATGGGGTTGAAGGTTAATAAGCCCCCAGGACCTGATATTCTACATCCCAGAGTGTCAAAAGAGGTGGCAATGGAGGTAGTGGATCCATTGGTGACCATCTCCCAAAATTCTATAGATGCTGGAGCGGTGGAGAGAGAGAGAGAGAAAGAGCCTGCTTTGGTGATGGATTTTCAGTTACTGTGTCTGCTGTCAATGGGATAAAGCTTACAGTTTCTGCAGAGCTGTGAAGGCTTTCACATGAGTCCATCAAACTCTTTTGTTTTTTATATTATTGAGGGTTATTCTGGATTCCCCTTCTGGAATTCAAGGTGCTGCATGCCCCCGTGTTGATAAAGCAATTCCAGATAATTCAATCAGAGTAAGCCATTGTTCTGGTTAGGCTTTGGGAGACTTTTCGTCTGCAGTTTGATCTTTTACTGTTTCACATCTAACTTACGGTGGCCATATTGGATGCCAGCCGTTTGCTTTTTAAAGTTACTTGCAAGACTTTTCATTAAAAGTTTAATGTAAGTTACCAATTAATTCCATTAATATTTCACCTTTGGCTTGTGGAGTTTTTCATGACACATATTAATAGAAGAGGGAAACCCTCCAGTGACACAATTAGGGTCCATGGCGACAGACATTAATTACAGTCACTCAACAAGCAGGTTCAGTAAACCCCTTTTAAACCAGCACTTTTTGTACCGCAATAAACGGACCATTTACCCAGTCTAGATGATAGATATGAGGGTTGCTGAAGGAAGGAATGGTGGAAATGGCACAGGCACTGACCATAATCTTCCAATCATCCTTGGATATGGGAATGATAACAGAGGGCTGGAGGTTTGTACATTTTATACCCTGCTTACAAAAGGATACAGAGAATAACTCCTGTAACTACAGAGTAGCCAGCATAGTGCCACCGCTGGGAAATGTTAAGCGTTCACAACCCAGGACAAAAATATTAATTGTTTGGAAAATGATAGATTTATAAATAACTTGCAGCCTGGATACAGTAATGACAAAGCAGGTCTGGCAGATTTCAAAAATTCTGTTTATAAAGTGTTTTTAATATAGTAGAACACCCATTGGTGCTTCACAGGAGCATTACAAAACAAAACATGACAGTGAGCCACAGCAGGAGATATCAGATCAGATGACCAAAAGCTTGGATCAAAGAGGTGGGTTTGAAGGAGAGTCTTAGAGGAGGAAAGTGAGGTGGAGATTACGGAGAGGTGTAGGGAGGTTATTGCAGAGGGTTGCACAAGATGTCTGAATTAATGGAGAGCAGCTATCTTGGAGGGTTGCGGGGCTGGAGGAGATTACAGCGATAGGGAGGGGCGTGCCTTTGGTGGGATTTGAAAACAAGGTTGAGAATTTAAAAATCTAGACTTTTCCTGACTGGAAGCCAGTGTAAGTCAGCAAACACAGTGGTGACAGAGGAACGGGACTTGATGTTACTAAGGTGTAAGCAGGCGATTTTAGTGATGGAACAAATATCAGGTCAGAAAATCATCTCGGAGTCAAATGTAACACTAAAGTTGCAAACAGACCGATGTAATCTCATACCGTTGTCAGGGAGAGGAATGGAGTCTGTAGCAATGGAGGGGAGTTTGGACCAAGGACCAAAACAATGACTTCTGTCTTCCCAATATTTAATTGGAGGAAATGTCTCCTCATCCAGTACTGGGTGTTGGATATGCAGTCTGATAATTTAACAACTGTGGAGGAGTGGAGAGAGGTGGCGGTGAGGTAAACTTGATGGAGTTCGTTGATGAAGCAAAGGAGGTGGTTGATGAATGTACATGATTGAAGTTATGTCTATGGACTTTCAAAAGGCGTTTGATCCACTTCCGCTAAGAAACTGTTTGTCGCCTCAAACCCAACATTCAGCTTCGATGGGAAGGCAAAACAACTTCTTTCCCCTCCTTCAGCATAGCCTGGACAATAACCCAAGTTCGTATACACCTATTATCACAATGCACACCCACCATGTTCTGCTTCCCAAATATCCGGGAATTTTGGCCCCAATTCCTTTCACCTTTTATTCTCACCTTCATTTCGTCCCCAGATTAAATTTCATCCCGGCAGAATGCCCTCTGAGGGGCCGGGCGCTCGAAATTTCTCTGCATCCATACTGTTGCTGTTAATGGACTAATAGAGCCATAAAATCCAAAAAGAAACCCCCTCCCACAGCCCTCTGAGCGTGCCTACATTTGGCCAATGCTGTCAGTACCTCCAGAATGGATAGCAATGGCGAGAACTATGAGGAATTCCAATGCAAGCGTTCTGTGGGAATTGAGTATTAAAGAAAAAGAGATAATTTAAATTCCTGAATAGGTCCTCTGCGAACAGGGCTCAAATAAAAGTGGGATAAGTTGAAAGTTTTAACCACTGGACCATGGCAGCTGAAATCACATGCATTTAATACAGATCAAGAATGATCTTGCACTAATTCACTTTAGTCATGTTCTTGTTTCCTGGGACAAAAAAGTTGTTTGCAGATGTCAATCACAATAAACAAACTGTTGGAGGGAACTTCCTTTATTTATCAAAAAAAAACAAAAATCAGCAATTGTCAATCAATACAGCCCAATCAGAGAGAGAGAGAGCGAGAAAGAGAGTGAGAGAAGAGAGAGAGATGAGACGGTCGAGCAACTTCCTATATCCAGTCTTGGCCCTGTTACACTTACCTGCTGCTCACCCAGGCCCCGCTCTCCGAACCAGTCAATATCCTTATCGAGACCCTTCAGATATTGTTTAAGAAATGAGAACAAATTTCAAAGTTCATCACAGCTGGATTGAATGGAACAAAGTTGAATAACATATTTACTGTCACTCGGTAACCACGTTAGACATTTCTTCAATTGGTAGCACTGTTGCAATAACCTCTATGTGAGGTATGTTCCAGCATCATAAACCGGGAGAATGCACTTCATCATTAATCGGGAGAATGCACTTCATCATTTCTGGGCAGTTAGGCAATTCACATCTTGATTCTGCCCTGATTCACTTTTCCAAAGCGGATCTACAGATTCTGCAATTTGGGCACTGGAGTTATTGTGTTTTTTTTTCTTTTTAAGTTTTCACCTTCCGGACTGACAACGTATTACAAATCTCAGATCAACCTTGCGTCATGTCCCAGTCTCGGTTAGAAGTGACACATAGCAACACCAACACGCTTACAGACACAACACGGTCACATTCAGATTTAGTCTGATTAATTTTGAGAGTTGTTTTCAGGTCGAATGCAACTTTGAACAAATAGTGGGTGATTGAGATGCCTTTCAAATATTTACAGTGAATTTCTGCACGCAGAGCAAGTGTTTCAATCAGACATTCCGAAATCCTTTCCGAAGCAAAGGTAGATAACTTTCCTGCCTGATTGTCCTACTCAATTTCACAACATCGTCTGAATTCAGGCTGTGCTGGGATTTTAAGCCAGGATATTCTGTTTACCAGACAGCTGTTTTTCACCAACTGAGTCACAGAGCAAAATATTGCCATGTGCTTTCCTTGAGCTATAGGTTATTACAGGTCTCTGTTGATGTGTTTATCCTGGATATTACATTTCCAGGTTCTTTTAAATCCATCAGTTTACATTTCTTTGTGAGAGAGCAGGAGCTATGAATATATGTTTAGAAGATTTCCCTGTCAATCATTCCCATCACTATCTCTTCCCAAACTTTGTACAAAGGCATTAATGAAGGAATGAAACACATCACGTCTTGAAAATTGTCTGATAAACTTTGGAAGTTGAAAGTGCTTATTGGAGGGGATGTATTTCTGCAGACATATAGCAGATATGAAAATAACCATCATTGGGACATGGTTTGTACATGTAACCTATTTGTATACAATGCTAATAACTCAACGCTTTGATAGCATAATGATGTTATGGGAGTGGTTCTTTTTTTTCTTTAAGAGATGATATTTAAATTGTGGACTGAGTGAAGTGTTCACAGACTGCAAGGCACCTTGTTCCAAGCAGCACAACAAGAAAATGAGAGGAATAGTTATAACTGTCACATGATTTGATTGTTAATTTTAGTCTCAGTTTGCACTGTGAAATACGTGCAACCTGGACCAGCAACATGCAGTGAGCCTTTTGCAAACCAGCGAAAAAAGCAACTCTCTGTAAAAGAAGACTTGCCTCTCTTGCAAAAAGAAATCCTACTTTTGAGGTGTGGCTATCGCCTACCTGGAGAGAGGAAAGGACCCCCGGAGGGAGAAACATACCCAGGAAAAGAGGAGTTGCTACTCTCTGTGGAGGAAAAGCTGTTTTGCAGATAGGAAGCCCCTGCAGTTTGAAAGGTAACAGATTCATTTTGCCTCCAGTCTCTGAAGAATCCCTGCCTCAAGAGTGATTCCTGTTGCCTCTTTTGTATTGGGAGATACTGAAATATCAAGAAAGCATCTAATGCTGGACTGCTACTTCGAAACTCAAGTACACCTGTTGCTACCCCCTTGTGTGACGGCTGCTGCAGCCAAAACAGAAATAGATCCTACAGAATTACTGGGCTGTCCTCTCAGCATATCTGGCACCATTTGCAGCCACAAAGTCCATCAAAGTTCTGAACCTCCTCAGCTCCTTTCTCCCAGGATTTGACTGCTGTCTTTAATCTGACAGCAGTTTCCATTCTATTGCAAACTGAACACGTACAGTTTCCACCAGAACAGCCCACCTCTCCGGAACTTCCTCAACTCTGCTTACTACAGTCTCGATGGTGTGCATCCACCAGTAGCACATTTATCCAAGCCCTTCAGTGACAGCTGTAAGCACTTAATGGCCAGGTCTGTTTAATCAGCCACTTTAAGTAAAAGAAACAGTTGCTGAATTCAATCTTCACTTTCTTTAGCTTGACGGTGGTCCACTCCTGGGTGATTGGCCTGATATAGAGAGGAATATGTCTTATTTTATCTGATTCCAATCAGTTTCAGTTTCCCCAGAAACCCAAAGATTTTCCCAGTTTCTGTTTCAGCATTGCTTTCCATTTCTGTTTCAATGTTAGTTTCCCTTTCAGTTAGGGCATGTCTTAAAAGACAAGCTTTGAAAAAAAAATGTCAGTGACCCAACATTCAACAAGTCATTTGATCAGCCAGCAGCTGGCACAGCCGACACCTCCGCCCCCACCCCCCCTCACCCCTCCATTGCTCCACAAACTGCAGATTTCATCAGCTTGCTAAAAATGGTGATGACAAGATGAGATAAAAGTTCATTAATACAGGCAGTTGACAGCAGCAGGGACTGCAGTGAAAAAGATCATGCGGCTTCTGGTGACTGTCCTACTTGGGTGATGGAGAATTTGGCTGGCTCCAAGGCTGAATCAGATGGTGAAGATACCATTTGTACATCGGATAAACGTGCTTATTTTGGGACAATATGGCAGAGCCCATGGGATACAGTGGAAGACGAGGAACATATGAGAGTGCTCAACAAACATTCAGTTCTTATATTAAAATAATTGATATGATTTTTAGGGCTAATAACATTTTGAAGGTGAAAATGAAGATATCAAGGCTCAGACTGTAAGAAAACAATGCTATTAATGGAGATTGGCTTGGAAGTGTGTGGCACACGAACAAATCCTACCCGAACAAGGTAAACAATGTGTCATTTGAAACAATCATCAATAAGTTGGTGGAACATTTCAACTCAAAGCCATTAGAGATAGTGGAAAGCTACAAAGTAGGAACCAGACATGCAAAAAGTGGTGAAACAGTTGGTGAGTACATTGCGGCAGTGAACAATTTAATATTCCATTGCAGTTTCAGCACATTCTTTGACCGTGCATTATGAATCAGATTTGTGTGTGGATTGGTGGAGTTACTAAATACACAAAATCTTATATTTGAGCTGGTGTAAACGATGACTCGTTCTATAGAAGTTACCACAAAAATGCACGGAGAATTCATCCTGTGCAAGTGACTAGTACAGCTTTTTTCCACAGTTAGAAGGATTTTGCCAAGCCTATGAGGAGAAAACTAGTCAGAAGTATGCTGGTGATGGCGGTTCAGTGTCTCGTTATCACTGGAAGGGCAACCACACGCATTAGCGTGTCAGTAGGGAAATGGCAAATGTTTTAATTGCCAAACGAATGACCACATTGCAACTGCTAGCTGAGAAAAGGCCAAAGCAAGAAAGGGAAATCATTCCGGTGGAATGCAAAACACTTACAGCACAAGGGTGCAGTTCAAAATCTTCAGTAAATCAAGAGTGCTTAAGTAAAGAGGAGCTATGGCTCTTCAATGTTTATGCCACTCGCAATAACTCAAATGACAGAGAGCTTTGTGCAAAGGAGTTAGTAACTCAGCAGTGAAAATTGCTCCATTATGAATGCAGATATTTACGAGGTCAAATTCAGTGTCGTACCTCTAACTGAGAGCACAGCTCAGGTGGAAAACTACTCTTCTGATGTGTTAGAAACGTGTGGACAAATGGAGTGTAATTTCCAACATAATGGCAAGTCCCTCAAGTTACCTATTGTTGCAGTGAAATATCTCAACCAACCAATGTTAGTGATCAAAGACTGACTTGACAAGCTGAAGTTAGAGTGGAAGCACATTTTCCACTTTGAGACAGTCAATAAACTTTCTCAGCCATTGAATAATTTTCAGCAACATGTCCGTGGCTAGCTATGAAGACATAATCGGTGTGAAAGTGCACATCTGAATCAGGTCTGAATCAAAACCAGTAAATTGAAAAGCTGGGCCAGTTCCTTATGCTCTAAGAACCCAGGCTGAAGACGAGATATAGACGCCATAGAGGAACAGTGTGTGAGAGAAAACTGATTTCAGAGATTGGTAACCCCGATTGTAGTCGTGCCCAGGTCAGAACAAAATCATAAGACTATGCAAGGACTACAAAGTTGCAATCAACCAGGCAGTGGATAATGAGCAGTACCCACTGCCGACCTCCCAAACGTTGTATGCGGACTTCCTGGGATGCAAGCTTTTCATGAAGTTGGATTTGTCCCATGCTTATGCATAGCTCATGGTGGATCTAAGGAGTCGGCAGTATCTTACAATAAATGCACACGTGGTGTTATACTCGTGCACAAAGCTGTCTTATGGTGTGAGGTTCTCTCCAAAAAGCTTCCAACATACAATTAATAAGATTTTGTAATGAGTTATCCATTGCTTGTGTAATCAGGATGATGCGTTGTTCATGACTGCAACAGAGGAAGAGAATCTTCAAGTGATGGATGAAGTATTAAAAGGTCTCCCTGATCTCAATGAGAAGTTCAAAAAAGAGCAAGTGTGCCTTTGTTCTCTCTGAAGGTATGCACGTAAGATAAGTTTGACAGGTGATGCACTACACATTCATCATAGCACAAATCGTGACCTGCAGCCAACATGCAAGGCTTCACCTATGGAGTTGAAGCAGTGATCAATCATGCCATGTATGATGGTCAAGAGAAGCATGTTCTTCATGTGCATTGACTAAGAGTGAATGCAACTACACGCAGGTAGAAAAGGAAGTGATTGGAATCATCTTCTGTATGATAAGGCTTCACCAGTTTTTGAAATATGAAAACTACACCCCAGTAACAGATCATAAATATCAACGAATTATTCTGGGACCAAATTCGACAATATTGACAGTGGTAGCATGAAGGATGAAAGGTGGGCTGTACTTCTCTTACAGTATGATTACATCGTCAAATATCACAGTTCGGAGAGTAACAGGGTAGTTGCTATGGGGGACTTTAACTTTCCAAATATTGACTAGAAATACTATAGTTCGAGTACTTTAGATGGGTCAGTTTTTGTCCAGTGTGTGCAAGAGGGATTTCTGACACAGTATGTAGACAGGCCAACCAGGGGCGATGCCACATTGGATTTGGTACTGGGTAATGAAACCGGGCAGGTGTTAGATTTAGATGTAGGTGAGCACTTTGGTGATAGTGATCACAATTCGGTTAGGTTTACCTTAGCGATGGGCAGGGACAGGTATATACCGCAGGGCAAGAATTATAGCAGGGGGAAAGTAAATTATGATGCGATTAGGCAAGATTTAGGATGCGTAGGATGGGAAAGGAAACTGCAGGGGATGGGCACAATCGAAATGTGGAGCTTATTCAAGGAGCAGCTACTGCATGTCCTGTCAGGCAGGCAGGAAGTTGTCGAACGAGGGAGCCGTGGTTTACTAAAGAAGTTGAAGCGCTTGTCAAAAGAAAGAAGAAGGCTTATGTTAGGATGAGACGTGAAGGCTCAGTTAGGGCGCACGAGAGTTACAAGCTAGCCAGGAAGGATCTAAAGGGAGATCTAAGAAGAGCATGGAGAGGACACGAGAAGTCATTGACGGATAGGATCAAGGAAACCCTAAGGCTTTCTATAGGTATATCAGGAATAAAAGAATGACTAGAGTTAGATTAGGGCCAATCAAGGACAGTAGTGGGAAGTTGTGTGTGGAATCAGAGGAGATAGGGGAAGCGTTAAATGAATATTTTTCGTCAGTATTTACAGAAGAGAAAGAAAATGTTGTCGAGGAGAATACTGAGATTCAGACTACTAGGCAAGATGGGATTGAGGTTCACAAGGAGGAGGTGTTAGCAATTTTGGAAAGTGTGAAAATAGATAAGTCCCCTGGGCCAGATGGGATTTATCCTAGGATACTCTGGGAAGCCAGGGAGGAGATTGCAGAGCCTTTGTGCTTGATCTTTATGTCGTCATTGTCGACAGGAATAGTGCCGGACGACTGGAGTATAGCAAATGTTGTCCCCTTGATCAAGAAGGGGAGTAGAGACAGCCCTGGTAATTATAGACATGTGAGCCTTACTTCGGTTGTGGGTAAAATGTTGGAAAAGGTTATAAGAGAAAGGATTTATAATCATCTTGAAAAGAATAAGTTCATTAGCGATAGTCAGCACGGTTTTGTGAAGGGTAGGTCGTGCCTCACAAAGCTTATTGAGTTTTTCGAGAATGTGACCAAACAGGTGAATGAGGGTAAAGCAGTGGCTGTGGTGTATATGGATTTCAGTAAGGCGTTTGATAAGGTTCCCCACGGTAGGCTACTGCAGAAAATACGGAAGTATGGGGTTGAAGGTGATTTAGAGCTTTGGATCAGAAATTGGCTAGCTGAAAGAAGACAGAGGGTGGTGGTTGATGGCAAATGTTCATCCTGGAGTTTAGTTACTAGTGGTGTACCACAAGGATCTGTTTTGGGGCCCCTGCTGTTTGTCATTTTTATAAATGACCTGGAAGAGGGTGTAGAAGGGTGGGTTAGTAAATTTGCGGATGACACGAAGGTCGGTGGAGTTGTGGATAGTGCCGAAGGATGTTGTAGGGTACAGAGGGACATAGATAGGCTGCAGAGCTGGGCTGAGAGATGGCAAATGGAGTTTAATGCGGAAAAGTGTGAGGTGATTCACTTTGGAAGGAGCAACAGGAATGCAGAGTGCTGGGCTAATGGGAGGATTCTTGGCAGTGTAGATGAACAGAGAGATCTTGGTGTCCAGGTACATAAATCCCTGAAAGTTGCTACCCAGGTTAATAGGGCTGTTAAGAAGGCATATGGTGTGTTAGCTTTTATTAGTAGGGGGATCGAGTTTCGGAGCCACGAGGTCATGCTGCAGCTGTACAAAACTCTGGTGAGACCGCACCTGGAGTATTGCGTGCAGTTCTCGTCACCGCATTACAGGAAGGATGTGGAAGCTTTGGAAAGTGTGCAGAGGAGATTTACTAGGATGTTGCCTGGTATGGAGGGAAGGTCGTACGAGGAAATGATGAGGGACTTGAGGTTGTTTTCGTTGGAGAGAAGGAGGAGGAGAGGTGACTTAATAGAGACATATAAGTTAATCAGAGGGTTAGATAGGGTGGACAGTGAGAGTCTTTTTCCTCGGATGGTGATGGCAAACACGAGGGGACATAGCTTTAAGTTGAGGGGTGATAGATATAGGACAGATGTTGGAGGTAGTTTCTTTACTCAGAGAGTAGTAGGGGCGTGGAACGCCCTGCCTGCAACAACAGTAGAGTCGCCAACTTTAAGGGCATTTAAGTGGTCATTGGATAGACATATGGATGAAAATGGAATAGTGTAGGTCAGATGGTTTCACAGGTCGGCGCAACATCGATGTTCTAAAAAAAAATGTTAACGCTGATATACTGTCGTGTTTGCTGCATTAGATCTCAGAATTAGGCAGTGAAGGTGCAATCTTCATAATAGGTGTAGTGGATGATGACTTTCCAATCATTGCAACTGAAATTGCAGCTGAAACTCAGAAGGACTCAGTGTTGAAAAAAAAATCCATGAACAGGCATTGAATGGATGGATAGAAAGTGACCAGTGTACAGGCGGGTAACTGAAACCATTCCACAATCATCACAATGAGTTGCCTTGTGAACAAGACTGCATGAAGTGGGGTCATAAAGTGGTGGTACCAAGTTGTTTGAGAGATAGAATTCTGACAGAATTCCATACCGAACACACAGAAATGGTCAGTATGAAATCTATGCAAGACGTTTAGTTTATTGGCCTTTTCTAGGCAGCTATCGAGGATTATTGGTGAGCAAATGTACTATGTGCCAAAACTGCGGAAATAAGCTGCTTCAAATGCCTTAGCAATTATGGCCATGGACGAGTCGACCATTTCAAAGAATTCATGTATAGCTTTGTAAGAAAATAAAATTACAATTTCTTAGTTCTGATTGATAACCACTCGAAATGGATCAAATCAAGGTCATGAATGTAAACACCAATGCTATTATTGCTTCTCATGCTTTACCAAACGAGTTTGTCTCAGATAATGGCTCTCAATTCAATTCTGCCTCGTTCCAAAATTTCATGAAGCGAAATGCTATCAAACCTCCCCTCACTTCATTATCATCTGGCATCAAATGGAGCTGCTGAAAGATCCTTAGGATAGTGAAAGAAGCAATGACGAAACACATGCTTCATGGTTGTTCAAATCCCAGTATGTTTCAGCGGTTGGCTAATTTCCTGCTGAAGGATAGAACAATCTTACCCTCCAGTACAGGGTATACACCTGCTGAGGTTTTGGTACATCACAGAATCGTTAATGTGCTGGAGGAGGCCATTCTGCCGATCGTGTCCTCACCAGCTCTCTGAAAGAGCAACTCCCTCAGTTCCATTCTCTGCCTTCTCGCCGTAACCCTGCACGTTCTTCCTTTTCAGATAACTGTATAATTCCCTTTTGAATGCTTCAATTCAACCAGCCTCCAGCACACTCTCAGGCAACACATTCCAGATCTTAACCACTCGCTGCACGAAAAGGTACTGCCTCATTTCACTTTTACTTCTGTACCAATTTAGTTATATCTGTGCCCACTCGTTCTCATTTCTTTCACGAGTGGGACCAGTTTCTCTTTATCTACTCTGTCCAGTCTCCTCATGATTTTGAACACCTCTATAAAATCACTTCTCGGCCTTCTCTTCTGTGAGGAAAACAGTCCTAACGTCTCCAGTCTATCTTCATAACTGAAATTCCTCATCACTCGAAACCTTCGCACGAATCCTTTCTGTACTCTCTCCAATGTGATCACATATTTCCTAAAGTGCAGCACCTAGAATTGGACGCAATACACCAGCTGAGGCCGAACCAGTGTCATGTACAAGTTCAACATGACTTCCTTGTTCTTGTACTCTTTGCTCCTATTAATGAAGCCCAGTATACTATGTGTTTTATAAACCGCTCTCTCAACCTGTCCTGTCACCTTCAATGACTTCTGCACATATACACGCAGGTCCCTCTGCTCCTGCACTCCCTTTAGAATTGTACCCTTTATTTTATGTTGTCTCTCCATGTTCTTCCTACCAAAATGAATTACTTCCCATTTCTCTGCATTGAACGTCTTTTGTCACCTGCCTGCCCATTCCACCAACTTGTCTATGTCCTTATGCAGATTAACACTATCCTCTTCACAGTTCACGATGCTTCCAACTTTCGTTTCATCTACAATCTTTGAAATCATACCCTGTGCTCCAAGGTGTAAGTTGTTAATATATATCAGGAAAAGCAAGGGTCCCGACACGGACCCCTGGAGAACTCCACTACTAACTTTTCTGCAGCTTGGAAAACATCCAACAACCAATACATTTTCTTTCCTGTCACTCAGCCAACTTCATATCCACGTTCCCATCATCCATTTTATTCCATGAGCTACAAGTTTGCTCACTAGTCTGTTGTGTGACACTGTATCAAATGCCTTTTGAAAGTCTGCAATTTCTACCCTCACTTCCCTCAGTAACCTTGGATGCATCTATCTGGTCCTGGTGCTCTATCCACTTGATGTACAGACAGCCTAGAGAATACATCCTCTTTATCAATTTTAAACTTCTCTACTGTCTGAATTACCTCCTGTTCCACCATTGCCTGGGTTGCATCTTCTTCCTTGGTAAAGACAGATGCAAAGTATTCATTTAATACCTCAGCTATGCCCTCTGCCTCCATGGGTTAATCCCCTTTTCGGTCCCTAATAGGCCCCACTTCTGCTTTTACCACCCTTTTACTATTTAAATGTCGATTAAATACTTTGGCATATCTTTTAATGCAAGCTGCCAATCTCTGTTCATGCACTCTTTTTGTTTCTCATATTTGCTTTTTCACATCCCCTCTGGACCTTCTATATTCAGCCTAGTATTTTCTACCTGGCATCTGTCATCAGCGCAATTTTTCTACTTTATCGTAATCACTACCTCTTTTGACATCCAAGGAGCTCTGGATCTGTTTGCCGTGCTTTCCCCTTTCGATGTAATATACCTTGACTGTGCCCAAACTATCTATTCTTTGAAGGTCGCCCATTGTTCATCTACCAGCCTTACTGTCACCTTTTGACTCCAGTTTATTTGCCCCAGTTCCATTTTTACCCCATTGAAGTTAGCCCCCCCCCCCCCCCCCCGTTAATCATTCTTAGTCTGGATTGCTCTTTATCCTTTCCCATAGTCAGCCTAATTCTTATGATGCAATGATCGCTATCCCTAAGTGCTCTCCTACTGATAATTGATCCATTTGGCCCACCTCATTCCCAAGAATTAAGTCTAGCACTGCCTGCTTTCTCGTTGGACTAGAAACATACAGTTGTAGAATATAGCAACATAGGAGCAGGAGTAGAACATTCAGGCCATCGATCCTGCCCTGCCATTCAATATGATGCTGAGCGTGTACTATAGACCCTCACAAAGTCAGAGGGAGGTAGAAGAGCAGACATGTGCTCAAAGAACTGAGAACTGGATGAACAATAGGGCAGCAATATAAGGGATTTAAATTCCCCAAATATTAAATAGGATAGTTTTAGTTTGAAAGGATTTGATGGAGCAGAACTCTTGAGATGCAATCAGGAGAACATTTCTGCCCAGTATCTGCCAAGTTCAAAAAGAGAGGGGGCAATTTTAGAATTACTTTTAGAAAATGAAGGTGGGCAGGTAGAAGTAGCAGTGGGAGAGTGTTTTGGTGGTAGTGATCATAATTCAGTCAGTTTTAACATAATTGTTGAAAAGGACAAGCAGAGAACAGGAGTTCGAGTTCTCAATTGGGGCAAAGCCAATTTTACTAAACTGAGGAGTGATTTAGCGAAAGTGGACTGGAAACAGCTAATTGAAGGTAAATCAGTCTCAGAGCAGCGGGAGGCACTAAAAGGGGAGATTCAAGGTGTTCAGGGTAAACATGTTCCAACAAAGAAAAAGGGTGAGGCGGCCAAATCTCAACCCCCGTGGATATTAAGTTTAGTTTTAGTTTAGAGATACAGCACTGAAACAGGCCCTTCGGCCAACCGAGTCTGTGCCGACCATCAACCACCCATTTATACTAATCCTGCACTAATCCCATATTCCTACCACATCCAGACCTGTCCCTACATTTCCCTGCCACTTTCCTATACTAGGGGCAATTTATAATGGCCAATTAACCTATCAACCTGCAAGTCTTTGGCATGTGGGAGGAAACCAGAGCACCCGGAGGAAACCCACGCAGACACAGGGAGAACTTGCAAACTCCGCACAGGTAGCACCCGGAATCGAACCCGGGTCGCTGGAGCTGTGAGGCTAACCACTGCGCCACTGTGCCGCCCCAAGCACCCGATAAGATAAGATGAGGCAGAACAGGAAAGCTTTTGTCCGACACCGAAAACTCAACATTGCAGAAAACCAAGAGCATAGAAAGTGGTGGGCTAATATCATAATGGAAATTAGGAAAGCAAAAAGAGATCATGAAAGAATATTGGCAAGCAAAATCAATGTGAACCCAAGGATTTTTTTTGCAGTACATTAAGAGAAAGAGGATAACTAAGTGGAGAGTAGGGCCCGTAATAGACCGAAAATGTAACCTATGTGTCGGGGAGGAAGATATTGGTATGGCTCTTAATGAATACTTTGCGTCTGTCTTTACAAAAGGGGGGGGCGCAGATATTGTAGTTAAGGAGGGAGACTGTGAAGTTTTGGATATGATAAACATAGGGAGAGAGGAAGCATTAATGGGAGTAGCATCCTTGCGAGTTGATAAATCACAAGGACCGAATGAAATGAATCCTAGACTGATAAAAGAAGCAAGAGATGGATTAGTAGAAGGTCTGACCATCATTTTATTGTCTTCACGGGATACAGGTGTAGTACCGGAGGATTAGAGAACTGCTCACATTGTACATCTATTTGAAAAGTGATTGAGGGATAAACTGAATAATTACAGGCCAATCGGTCTCACCTCAGTAGTGCGGAAATTATTGGAATCTATTCTGAGAGGCGGGCTAAACTGGCGCTTAGAAAGGCACAGGTTAATCTAGGATAGTCAGCATGGATTTGTTAAGGGAAGATCTTGTTTGACCAACCTGATCGAATTTTTTGAAGAAGTAACAAGGAAGATAGATGAGGATAGTACAATTGGTGTGGACTACGTGGATTTTAGCAAGGCGTTCGACAATGTCCCACCTGGCAGACTGGTTGGAAAAATAAAATCCCATGGGATCCAGGGAAATACAGCAAGGTGGGTATATAATTAGCTCAGTGGCAGGAAACAAAGGGTAATTGTTGATGGGCGTTTTACCGACTGGAGGGCTGCTTTCAGTGGTGTTTCACAGGGCTCAGTATTGGGTCCCCTGCTTTTTGTGGTATATATTAATAATTTGAAGGTAAACGTAGGGACCATGATCAAGAAGTTTGCAGATGACACAAAGATTGGCCATGTGATAGATAGAGAGGAGGATAGCTGTAGGCTGCAGAAGATATTGATGGTCTATTCAGATGGGCAGAAAAGTGGCAAATGGAATTCAACCTGGAGAAGTGTGAGGTGATACATTTGGGGAGGTAAAACAAGGCAAAGGAATACACGATTAATGGGAAAATACTGAGACGTGTAGAGGAAGTGAGGGACATTGGAATGAATGTCCAAAGATCACTGAAGGTAGCAGGACAGGTCGATAAGGTGGATAAGAAGCATATGGAATATTTTTCTCTGTTAGGCGAGGTATAGAATATAAGAGCAGGAGGTTATGTTGGAACTGTATAACTCATTGGCGAGGACAACACTTGAGTACTGTGTGCAGTTCTGGTCACCACATTACAGAAAATATGCAATTGCACGAAGAGGGCACAGAGGAGATTTACGAGGATTTATCCAGGACTGGGAAAATGCAGCTATGAAGAAAGATTGGATCGGCTGGGGTTGTTCTCATTGGAACAGAGAAGGCTGAGAGGAGATCTGATTGAAATGTACAAAACTTTGAGGGGCCAGGATAGAGTGGAGGTGAAGTGTCTACTCAACTTAGCAGAGAGGTCAGTGACTAGCGGGCATAGATTTAAAGGGATTGGGAGAAACATTAGAGGAGAGATGTGGAAAAACCTTTTCACCCAAAGGGTGGTGATGCTCTGGAAATAACTGCCTGAAAAGGTAGTTGAGGCAGAGACCCTCAACTCATTCAAAAGGAGTCTGGATATGCACCTTAAGTGCCATAATCTGCAGGGCTATTGATCAAATACTGGAAGTTGAGATTGGAATAGGTGGATCGTTATTCGGACAGCACAGACAAGATGGGTCAAGTGGCCTCTTTCTGTGCCTTAAACTTCCTATGATTCTATGATAATCCACTTCAATGCTTGTTCCCGCCCTACCCTCATATCTCATTATGCCATTTGTGTTTGGGAATCTGTCAATCTCTGCTTTAAACAGACCCAATGAATGAGCTTCCACAGCCCTCTGGGGTAGAGAATTACAAAGATTCACAACCCTCCGAATAACGAAATTCCTCCTCATCTCTGTCCTAAGTGAATTCCCCCTTGTTTTGAAATTGTGTCCCATGGTTCTAGACTCTCCAACCAGGGGAAACATATTACCTCCATCTACCCTGTCTAACCGGTTAAGTATTTTGTAGATTTCAATTACATCACCTCTCATTCCTGGAAACGCTAGCGAATACAGGCCCAGTTTCCCCAATCTCTCTTCGTAGGACAGTCCCACCATCCTAAGAACAAGTCTGTTGAACCTTTGCTGCACTCCCTCTAAGGCAATAATATCCTTCTTAAGGTATGGGGAACAAAATTGCACACAGTGCTCCAGGTGTGGTCTACACAAGGTTCTATACAATTGATACAAGACTTCACCACTCCAGTGATCAAATCCTCTTAAGATAAAGGCTAGCATGCCATTAGCCTTCTTAATGGCTTGCAGCACCTGCATGTTAACTTCCAGTGATTTATTAATAAGGCCACACAGGTCTCTTTGTGCATCTACATTTTCTAATCTCTTACAATTTTGGAAATACTCTGCACATCTATTCCTCCTACCAAAGTGGATTACCTCACATTTTCCACATTATATTCCATCTGCCACGTTCTTGCCCACTCACTAACTCTGTCCAAATCCCTTTGAAGCCGCTTTACATTTTCCTCACAACACACATTCCCACCAAAATTTGCGTCATCTGCAAAATTGGAAATACTACATTTGGTCCCCACATCCAAGTCACTGATATATTCTGTGAACAGCTGTGGCCCAAGCACAGATCCCTGCAGTACCCCAATAGTCACAGCCTGCCAATGTGAGAATGACCTGTTTATGTAATGTTCCTGAACATATTCTTGGAACTCTTGCCCCTGACTGCCCTTTACACTAATATTATTCCAGTCCATGTTTTGTTAATTAAAGTCCCCCTTTATAACTACCCTATAATTGTTGTTCCTTTCTGTAATTTCCTTGAAATTTGTTCCTCCACGTCCTTCCCACTCGCTGGTGGCCTATAGGCAACACCGAGCAATGTAACTGCATCTTTTTTGAACCTTAGCTTTAGCCAAATTGAATCGGTCCTACATTTCTGGGACATCCTACTTCTCCAGCACTGCAATGTTCTCCTTAATCAATAATGCCAACCTTCCCCCTTTTTTCACGTTCCTGTCTTTCCTGAATACCGAGTATCCAGGAATATTAACACCCAGTTGTGCCCTTCATTGTGCCAGGTCTCTGTTATTGCTGCAACACTATATTTCCTCATGGCACACTGCACCTGTACGTCACCAGTCTTATTAACAACACTCGTTGTATTCACATACAAGTGCATTAACCTTTATTCAGACTTTATTACTTTCTCCCTTACTCTGGCACCACCTAATAACATACTATCCCTACTCGCGTGTTATCTATCAACCCCACCGTTCTGTGCACCTTGGTATTCTTCTCTAATAGTTGCTCCTGGTTCTCGCACACCTGACAAGTTCCATACCAATGACAATTTAGCATAAACCCTCCCGAACAGCACTAGCAAATCGCCCTGCGAGGATATTGATCCAAGCCCCGATACGATGCAACCCATCCATCATGTACAGGTCCCACTTGCCCCAGAACCGGTCCCAATGTCTTAGAAATCTGATGCCCTCCCTCGTACTCCAGTTCTCCAGCCACGTGTTCACTAAATTCTCCTATTCCTATTTCACTAACAGTGGGACTGGGACTAATACTGAGTTTATTGCTTTTGAGGGCTTTCTTTATAATATCCTTCCGAGCTCCCTAAAATCTGCTTTCAGGAGCTCATCCCCTTCTTACATATTTCATTGGTACCAGTATGGACCACGACCTCTGGCTGTTCACCCTCCCCCAGAAGAATGTTATTCAGCCTTTCCATGAAATCCTTGACCGTGGCACCAGGGAGGCAACACAGCATCATGCAGTCACGTTTACTGCCGCAGGACCGCCTGTCTGTTCCCCTAACTAACGAATCCACTATCACTATTGCTCTTCCACTCCTCTTCCTCCTCTCCCGTGCAGCTGAGCCACCTGTGATGCCACAAACCTGGCTCTTACTGCACTCCTCTGAGGAACCGTCACCCTCACCAGTATCCAAAATGGAAATTCGATTAGTGAGTGAGATCATATCAGGGGAATCCTGCACTCCGTGCCTGGTTCTCTTAAACTGCCTGGCAGTCATCTGCCTGTATGTTTCTAACCTGCGGTGTGACCACCTCTCTAAACGTGCTATCCACATAGGTCTCTGCCTCGCGGATGCACAACAGCGACACCAGCCACCGTTCGACTTCCGAAACCCAGAGATCAAGCTTCTGCAGCCGGTAACACTTCCTGCAGAAGTGGTTGTTTTGGACGCATGGTGTGTCCATGAGCTCCTATATGCCACAGCATGTAGAGAATGCTATGGACTCATTTTTGAGTGTGGTCTACCAAACCGGACTGCTAACGTTGAACACAAACAAACCAATCAAAAACATCAGTATGACACAAACAAGGGAGAACACAGTTTCACAAAAAATGAGCATGCTTGTGTTTTCAGTCCATCTCACAAGTTACACAAGTCCTACCAAAATGAATCACTTCACATTTCTATGCATTGAACTTTATTTTCCACCTCTCTGCCCATTCCACCAACTTGTCTATGTCCTTTTGAAGTTCTACAATATCCTGCTCACAGTTGACAATGCTTCCAAGTTTCGTATAATCTGCAAACTTTGAAATTGAGCCCTGCACACCAAGGTCCAGGTCATTAATATAAACCAGGAAAAGCAAGGATCCCAACACTGATCCCTGGGAAACTCCACTACAAATCTTCCTCCAGCTCGAAAATATCCATTAATCACTACTTTCTGTTTCCTGTCACTAAGCTAATTTTGTATCAGTGTTGCGTGTGGCACTGTATCAAATGCCTTCTGGAGGTCCATGTACGCCTCATCAACAGCATCACCCTCATCAACCCGCTCTGTAACCTTCTTATAAAAACTCCAGAAACTTAGTTAAACATGCTTTTGCCTTAATGGAATCATGCTGCCGTTCCATAATTAGCGTACATTTGTCTATGTGACGATTGATTTTAGGCCAAATTATTTTTTCTAGACGCTTTCCCACCACCGAGGTTAAACTGACTGGCCTGCAGCTGCTGGGCTTATCTTGACACTATTTTTTGACCTGGAGTGTCACGTTTCCAATTCTCCAGTCCTCTGCTACCACCCCAGTCTACGGAAGAATGATAAATTATGGCAAGTGCCTCAGGGACTTCCACCCTCACCTCCCTCAGTATCCTTGGATGCATCTCCCTGGTGCTTTATCCACTTAAGTACAGACAGCCTATCTACTACTTCCACATTATCTATTTTAAACCCGTCTAGTGTCTGACTTACCTCCTCTTTCAACATTTCCTGGGGTGCATCTTCGTCCTTGATAAAGACAGATGCAATGTTTTAATTTAATACCACAGCTATGGGGTTCACACGGAGGATAATATCACAGAAGAGACGGTGGGATGCGGTGCCATTGTTACCGGACTAATAACGGGGACACACAGCGTATTGCTCTGGGAACAGGGGGTCGAATCCCACCACAGCAGAACAAAGAACAAAGAACAAAGAAAATTACAGCACAGGAACAGGCCCTTCGGCCCTCCAAGCCTACGCCAATCCAAATCCTCTATCTAAACCTGTCGCCTATTTTCCAAGGGTCTGTATCTCTTTACTTCCTGCCCATTCATGTATCTGTCTAGATACATCTTAAAAGACGCTATCGTGCCCGCGTCTACCACCTCCGCTGGTAATGCATTCATTGCACCCACCACCCTCTGCGTAAAGAACTTTCCACGCATATCCCCCCTAAACATTTCCCCTTTCACTTTGAACTCGTGTCCCCTTGTAATTGAATCCCCCACTCTGGGAAAAAGCTTCTTGCTATCCACCCTGTCTGTACCTCTCATGATTTTGTACACCTCAATCAGGTCCCCCCTCAACCTCCGTCTTTCTATTGAAAATAATCCTAATCTACTCAACCTCTCTTCATAGCTCGCGCCCTCCATACCAGGCAACATCCTGGTGAACCTCCTCTGCACCCTCTCCAAAGCATCCACATCCTTTTGGTAATGTGGCGACCAGAACTGCACGCAGTATTCCAAATGTAGCCGAACCAAAGTCCTATACAACTGTAACATGACCTGCCAACTCTTGTACTCAATACCCCGTCCGATGATGGAAAGCATGCCGTTTGCCTCTTGACCACTCTATTGAACTGCGTTGCCACCTTCAGGGAACAATGGACCTGAACACCCAAATCTCTCTGTACATCAATTTTCCCCAGGACTTTTCCATTTACTGTCTAGTTCACTCTTAAATTGGATCTTCCAAAATGCATCACCTCGCATTTGCACTGATTGAACTCCATCTGCTATTTCTCCGCCCAACTCTCCAGTCTATCTATATTCTGCTGTATTCTCTGACAGTCCCCTTCACTATCTGCTACTCCACCAATCTTAGTGTCGTCTGCAAAATTGCTAATCAGACCACCTATACTTTCCTCCAAATCATTTATGTATATCACAAACAACAGTGGTCCCAGCACGGATCCCTGTGGAACACCACTGGTCACACGTCTCCATTTTGAGAAACTCCCTTCCACTTCTACTCTCTGTCTCCTGTTGCCCAGCCAGTTCTTTATCCATCTAGCTAGTACACCTTGGACCCCATGCGCCTTCACGTTCTCCATCAGCCTACCATGGGGAACCTTATCAAACGCCTTACTGAAGTCCATGTATATGACATCTACAGCCCTTCCCTCATCAATCAACTTTGTCACTTCCTCAAAGAATTCTATTAAGTTGGTAAGACATGACCTTCCCTGCACAAAACCATGTTGCCTATCACTGATAAGCCCATTTTCTTACCAGATGGGAATAGATCCTATCCCTCGGTATCTTCTCCAGCAGCTTCCCTACCACTGACGTCAGGCTCACCGGTCTATAATTACCTGGATTTTCCCTGCTACCCTTCTTAAGCAAGGGGACAACATTAGCAATTCTCCAGTCCTCCGGGACCTCACCCGTATTTAAGGATGTTTCAAAGATATCTGTTAAGGCCCCAACTATTTGCTCTCTCGCTACCCACAGTAACCTGGGATAGATTCCATCCGGACCTGGGGACTTGTCCACCTTAATGCCTTTTAGAATAGCCAACAATTCCTCCCTCCTTATGCCGACTTGACCTAGAGTACTCAAACATCTGTCCCTAACCTCAACATCCGTCATGTCCCTCTCCTCGGTGAATACCGATGCAAAGTACTCGTTTAGAATCTCACCCATTTTCTCTGACTCCACGCATAACTTTCCTCCTTTGTCCTTGAGTGGGCCAATCCTTTCTCTAGTTACCCTCTTGCTCCTTATATATGAATAAAAGGCTTTGGGATTTTCCTTAACCCTGTTTGCTAAAGATATTTCATGACCCCTTTTAGCCCTCTTAATTCCTCGTTTCAGATTGGTCCTATACTCCCGATATTCTTTCAAAGCTTCGTCTTCCTTCAGCCGCCTAGACCTTATGTGTGCTTCCTTTTTCCTCTTAGCTAGTCTCACAATTTCACCAGTCATCCATGGTTCCCTAATCTTGCCATTTCTACCCCTCATTTTCACAGCAACATGTCTCTCCTGCACGCTAATCAACCTCTCTTTGAAAGCCTCCCACATATCAAAAGTGGATTTACCTTCAAACAGCTGCTCCCAATCTACATTCCCCAGCTCCTGCCGAATTTTGGTATAGTTGGCCTTCCCCCAATTTAGCACTCTTCCTTTAGGTCCACTCTCGTCTTTGTCCATGAGTATTCTAAAACTTACGGAATTGTGATCACTATTCCCAAAGTAGACCCCTACTGAAACTTCAACCACCTGGCCCGGCTCATTTCCCAACACCAGGTCCAGTATGGCCCCTTCCCGAGTTGGACTATCTACATACTGCTCTAGAAAACCCTCCTGGATGCTCCTTACAAATTCTGCTCCATCTAGACCTCTAACATTAAGTGAATCCCAGTCAATGTTGGTAAAATTAAAAGAATTCGAAGGTGAAACTTTAATTCAATTAATAAATCTGGAATTAAAAAGCTAGTCTAATATTGGCCATGAAACCATTGTCGATTTTTGTAAAAACCTATCTGGTTCACTAATGTCCTTTAGAGAAGGAAATCTGCTATCCTTGTCTGGTCTGGCCGACAGGTGACTCCAGATCCACAGCAATGTGGTTGACTATTTCATGCCCTCTGAAATGGCCTAGCAAGCCACTCAGTTGTACCTAACTGCTACGAAGTCAACAAAAAGAATGAAACCGAGCAACCACACGGCATCGACCTAGGCACCAGAAACGACAATGGCAAACCCACCCCTGACGACCCTGCAAAGTCCTCCTTAGTAACATCTGTGGGCTTGTGCCAAAGTGGGAGAGCTGTCCCACAGACAAGTCAAGCAACAGCCTGACGTAGTCATACTCACGAAATCATACCTTGCTGACAATGTCCCAGACACTGCAATCACTCTCCCTGGGTATGTCCTGTCCCGCCGGCAGGACAGACCCAGCAGAGGTGGTGGAACAGTGGTATACAGGAGGGAGGGAGTTGCCCTGGGTGCCCTCAACATTGACTCCTGACCCCATGAAGTCTCAAGGCATCAGGCCAAACATAGACAAGGAATCCTCCTACTGATTACCACCTACGGCCCACCCTCAGCTGATGAGTCTGTGCCCCTCCATGTTGAACACCACTTGGAGGAAGCACTGATGGTGGCAAGGGCACAGAATGTACCCTGGGTGGGGGACCTCAATGCCCATCACCAAGAGTGGCTCGGTAGCACCACTACTGACCGAGCTGGCTGAGTCCTAAAGGACAAAGCTGCTAGACTGGGTCTGCAGCAGGTCATGAGGGAACCAACAAGAGGGCAACGCATACTTGACCTTGCTCTCAACAATCCGCCTGCTGCAGATGCATATATCCATGACAGTATTGTTAGGAGTGACCACCGCACAGTCCTTGTGGAGACGAAGTCCCGCCTTCACATTGAGGATACCGTCCATCGTGTTGTGTGGCACTATCACCGTGCTAGATGGGATGGATTTCGAACAGATCTAGCAATGCAAAACTGGGCATCCATGAGGCGCTGTGGTCCATCAGCAGCAGCAGAATCGTACTCAAACACAATGTGTAACGTCATGGCCCTGCATATCACCCACTCTACTATTACCATCAAGCCTGGAGACTAACCCTGGTTCAATGAAGAGTGCAGGCGGGCATACCAGGAGCAGCACCAGGCTTACCTCAAAATGATGTGTCAACCAGGTGAAGCTACAACCGAGGACTATCTGAGTGCCAAACTGCATAAGCAGCATGCGAGAGACAGAGCTATGTGATCCCATAGCCAACGGATCAGAACTAAACTCTGCAGTCCTGCCACATCCAGCCATGAAGGTGGTGGACAATTAAACAACTAACTGGAGGAGGTGGCTCCACATATATTCCCATCCTCAATGATGGGGGAGCCCAGCACATCAGTGCGAAAGATAAGGCAGAAGCATTTTCAGAAATATTCAACCAGAATTTCTAAGTTGATAATTATCTCGGCCTCCTCCTTCAGTCTCCATTATCACCGATGTCAAACTTCAGCGAATTCGATTCACTCTTCTTAATATCAATAAAAACACAAGACACAGGATACTGCACAAACTGTGGGCCCTGACAGTATTCCAGCAATAGTACTGAAGCCCTGTGCTTCAGAACTTACCGCGCCCGTAGCCAAGCCTTTCCAGTACAGCGACCACATTGGCATCTTCCCGACAATGTGGAAAATTGCCTATGCATGTCATGTACGCAAAAAGCAGAACAAGTCCAATAGGGCTGACTACCACCCCATCAGTCTACTCTCAATCACAGTAAAGTGATGGAAGGTATCATCGACAATGCCATCAAGCAGCACTTGCTTAGCAATAACCTGCTCAGTGACACTCAGTCTGGTCTCTGCCAGGGACACTCAGCACCTGACCACACCACAGCCTTCGTTCAAACATGGACAAAAGAGCTGATCTCAAGAGATGAGGTGAGAGTGATTGCCCTTGACATCAAGGCATCATTTGACCGAGTACGGCATCAAGGAGCCCAAGCAAAACTGGAATCAATGGAATCAGGGGGGAAATTCTCCGCTGGTTGGAGACAAACCTATCGCAAAGGAAGATGGTTGTGGTTGTTGCAGGTCAATCATCTGAGCTCTCGGACAGCACTGCAGGAGTTCCTCAGGGTAGTGTCCCAGGCCCAAGCATCTTCAGCTGCTTCATCAATGACCTTCCTTCAATCATAAGGCCAGGAGGGGGGATCTTCACTGATTATTGCACAATGTTCAGCACCATTCACAACTCCTCAAATACTGAAGCAGTCCTTCTGGAAATGCAGCAAGACCTGGACAATATCCTGGCTGGGGCTGATAAGTGGCAAATAACATTCGTGCCACACAAGTGCAGGTTAATGACCATCTCCAACAAGAGAGAATCTAACTATCTCCCCTTGATATTGAATGGCATTACCATCGCTGAATCCCCCACTATCAACATCCTAGTGGTTACCCTTGACCCGAAACTGAACTGGAGTAGCCATATATATATATAGCGTGGCTGCAAGAGCAGGTCAGAGGCTAGGAATCCTGTGGCGAGTAACTCACCTCCTGACTCCCCACAGCCCGCCAACATCTACAAGGCACAAGTCAGGAGTGTGATGGAATTCTCTTCACTTGCCTGGATGGGTGCAGCTCCAACAACACTCAAGAAGCTCGACACCATCCAGGACAAAGCAGCCCGCTTGACTGGCACCCCTTCCACAAACATTCACTCACTCCACCACTGACAAACAGTGACAGCAGTGTGTACCATCTGCAAGATGAACTGTAGCAACGCACCAACGATCCTTTGAGAGCACGTTCCAAATCCGCGACCCCTACCACCTAGAAGGACAAGGGCAGCAAATGCATGTGAACAACACCACCAGTAAGTTCCCATCCAAGTCACACACCAGCCTGACTTGGAACTATATCGCCATTGCTTCACAGTCGCTGGGTGAAAATCCTGGTGCTCCCTTACCATCACCACTGTGGGACTACGTACCTCACATGGACTGCAGCGGATCAACAAGGCTTTACCAAGGGCAATTAGGAATGAGCAATAAAATCTGCCCTGGCCAGCGACGCACACATCCCATGAATGAATTAAAAAAGGTGTTAGTCGGTCATGTAATTAGTCATGATGGATAGCTCGATTAATTAATTAATTAATTAATAGCTAGATAGAGAGTGAGAGACTTACCAAGGACACCAACAATAGCGAGAATCGGATAGTAAATATACTGAATCATCATCAGTGCCCAATAGATCCGATGGTCTAATGTTACCCAATAATATTCTGCAGTAAGATGGAAAAAACAAGAGGATAAACTCCTTTCCATTGTTGCAACATTCCAATCTATTGTTCTCAGATTCTGATCCATTGTTGTAACATTCCAATCTATCGTTCTCAGATTCTGACCCATTGTTGTAACATTCCAATCTGTTGCTCTCAGATTCTGATCTATTCTCTCAGTTTCTCTGCAACTGCTGATCTCTGTTATTGCCGGGGATGATGCTCCCACTGACACAATGGAATAACACACTGAAAGCAATCCCTTATTAATAGAATAACAAAACCCTCCAATGCTACAATTAGGGTCTATGGAGACTGACATTAATTACAGTCATTGAACAAACAAGGTTCAGTTAACCCCTTTCAATCAAATATTTTTGTACCACAATGAAGTAGGACATTTAGCCGATTTGGATGGGTTAACTGAGAGTTGTTGAGGGAAGGGAAGGAGGAAATAGCAGAGTCAATTGGAGGCATCTTTCATTCCTCTTTGGTTCTGGAAGTGGTGCCATTGGATTGGTGGTTTGCATCAGTTAAACTTTGTTTAAGAAAAAAGAGGGATAGAATAAACCATGTAATTGCAGTGCAGTAAGAATCTCAAGGTGATACGATGGTGGGAACGTTTCAGTCATGAACAAGCACAAAGCTGCCTGTTATTTTACATGGGAACATAGGACAAGCAGAAGGCCATTCAGCCCATTGAGCATGCCGTGTCATTCAATATGATCATGGCTGATCATCAACTTCACTGTCTTTTTCAAACACTATCCTCATATCACTTTATATCATTGACAGGTTTCTAAATACCAATTCTTTATTAGAACATTATTAGAATATTACAGCGCAGTACAGGCCCTTCGGCCCTCGATGTTGCGCCGACCTGTGAAACCATCTGACCTATACTATTCCATTTTCATCCATATGTCTATCCAATGACCACTGAAATGCCCTTAAAGTTGGCGAGTCTACTACTGTTGCAGGCAGGGCGTTCCACGCCCCTACTACTCTCTGAGTAAAGAAACTACCTCTAACATCTGTCCTATATCTATCACCCCTCAACTTAAAGCTATGTCCCCTCATGTTTGCCATCACCATCCGAGGAAAAAGACTCTCACTATCCACCCTATCTAACCCTCTGATTATCTTATATGTCTCTATTAGGTCACCTCTCCTCCTCCTTCTCTCCAACGAAAACAACCTCAAGTCCCTCAGCCTTTCCTCGTAAGACCTTCCCTCCATACCAGGCAACATCCTAGTAAATCTCCTCTGCACCCTTTCCAAAGCTTCCACATCCTTCCTATAATGCGTTGACCAAAACTGCACGCAATACTCGGCCTCACCGGAGTTTTGTACAGCTGCAGCATGACCTCGTGGCTCCGAAACTCGATCCCCCTACTAATAAAAGCTAACACACCATATGCCTTCTTAACAGCCCTATTAACCTGGGTAGCAACTTTCAGGGATTTATGTACCTGGACACCAAGATCTCTCTGCTCATCTACACTACCAAGAATCTTCGCATTAGCCCAGTACTCTGCATTCCTGTTACTCCTTCCAAAGTGAATCACCTCACACTTTTCCGCATTAAACTCCATTTGCCATCTCTCAGCCCAGCACTGCAGCCTATCTATGTCCCTCTGTACCCTACAACATCCTTCGGCACTATCCACAACTCCACCGACCTTCGTGTCATCCGCAAATTTACTAACCCAGCCTTCTACACCCTCATCCAGGTCATTTATGAAAATGACAAACAGCAGTGGCCCCAAAACAGATCCTTGCGGTATACCACTAGTAACTAAACTCCAGGATGAACATTTGCCATCAACCACCACCCTCTGTCTTCTTTCAGCTGGCCAATTTCTGATCCAAAGCTCTAAGTCACCTTCAACCCCATACTTCCGTATTTTCTGCAATCGCCTACCGTGGGGAACCTTATCAAACGCCTTACTGAAATCCATATACACCACATCCACTGATTTACCCTCATCCACCTGTTTGGTCACCTTCTCGAAAAACTCAATAAGGTTTGTGAGGCACGACCTACTTTCACAAAACAGTGCTGACTATCGCTAATGAACTTATTCTTTTCAAGATGATTATGAATCCTATCTCTTATAACCCTTTCCAACATTTTACCCACAACCGAAGTAAGGCTCACAGGCCTATAATTACCAGGGCTGTCTCTACTCCCCTTCTTGAACAAGGGGACAACATTTGCTATCCTCCAGTCTTCCGGCTCTATTCCTCTCGACAATGACGACATGAAGATCAAGTACAAAGGCTCTGCAAACTCCTCCCTGGCTTCACAGAGAATCCTAGGATAAATCCCATCTGGCCCAGGGGACTTATCTATTTTCACACTTTCCAAAATTGCTAACACCTCCTTCTTGTGAACCTCAATCCCATCTAGCCTAGTAGTCTGAATCTCAGTATTCTCCTCGACAACATTTTCTTTCTCTACTGTAAATACTGACGAAAAATATTCATTTAATGCTTCCCCTATCTCCTCTGATTCCACACACAACTTCCCACTACTATCCTTGATTGGCCCTAATCTAACTCTAGTCATTCTTTTATTCCTGATATACCTACAGAAAGCCTTAGGGTTTTCCTTGATCCTATCCGCCAATGACTTCTCGTGCCCTCTCCTTGCTCTTCTTAGCTCTCCCTTTAGATCCTTCCTGGCTAGCTTGTAACTCTCAAGCGCCCAAACTGAGCCTTGACGTCTCATCCGAATATAAGCCTTCTTCTTCCTCTTGACAAGCGCTTCAACTTCTTTAGTAAACCACGGCTCCCTCGCTCGACAACTTCCTCCCTGCCTGACAGGTACTTACTTCTCAAGGACACGCTTTTGCTGCTCCTTGAATAAGCTCCACATTTCGATTGTGCCTATCCCCTGCAGTTTACTTTCCCATCCTACGCATCATAAATCTTGCTTAATCGCATCATAATTTCCTTTCCCCCAGCTATAATCCTTGCCCTGCGGTATATACCTGTCACTGTACATCGCTAAGGTAAACCTAACCGAATTGTGATCACTATCACCAAAGTGCTCACCTACATCTAAATCTAACACCTGGCTGGGTTCATTACCCAGTACCAAATCCAAAGTGGCATCGCCCCTGGTTGGCCTGTCTACATACTGTGTCAGAAAACCCTCCTGCACACACTGGACAAAAACTGACCCATCTAAAGTACTCGAACTATCGTATTTCCAGTCAATATTTGGAAAGTTAAAGTCCCCCATAACAACTACCCTGTTACTCTCGCTCCTGTCGAGAATCATCTTCGCTATCCTTTCCTCTACATCTCTGGAACGATTCGGAGGTCTATAGAAAACTCCCAACAGGGTGACCTCTTCTCTCCTGTTTCTAACCTCGACCCATACTACCTCAGTAGACGAGTCCTCAAACGTCCTTTCTGCCGCTGTAATACTCTCCTTGATTAACAATGCCACACCTCCCCCCCCCCCTCCTCTTTTACCATCTTCTCTTTTCTTACTGAAACATCTAAATCCCGGAACCTGCAACATCCATTCCTGCCCCTGCTCTATCCATGTCTCCGAAATGGCCACAACATCGAGATCCCAGGTACCAACCCATGCTGCAAGCTCACCCGCCTTATTTCGGATGCTCCTGCCGTTGAAGTCGACACACATTAAACCAAATTCTTGCCTGTCAGTGCCCTCTTGCGTCCTTGAAACCTTATCCCTGACCTCACTAATCTCAACATCCTGTACACTGGAACTACAATTTAGGTTCCCATCCCCCTGCTGAATTAGTTTAAACCCCCCCGAAGAGCACTAGCAAATCTCCCCCCCCCCCCCCCCCAGGATATTGGTACCCCTCTGGTTCAGGTGAAGACCATCCTGTTTGTAGAGGTCCCACCTACCCCAGGAAGAGCCCCAATTATCCAGGAAACCAAAACCCTCCCTCCTACATCATCCCTGCAGCCACGTGTTCAACTCCTCTCTCCCCCTATTCCTCGTTTCGCTAGCACGTGGCACGGGCAACAACCCAGAGATAACAACTCTGTTTGTTCTCGATCTAAGCTTCCACCCTAGCTCCCTGAATTTCTGCCTTAAATCCTCATCTATCTTCCTACCTATGTCGTTGGTGCCTATGTGTACCACGACTTGGGGCTGCTCCCCCTCCCCCTTAAGGATCCTAAAAACACGATCCGAGACATCACGAGCCCTGGCACCTGGGAGGCAACACACCAAACGTGAGTCTCTCTCGTTCCCACAGAACCTCCTATCCGTTCCCCTAACTACGGAGTCCTCAATGACTAATGCTCTGCTCGTCTTCCCCCTTCCGTTCTGAGCAACAGGGACAGACTCTGTGCCAGAGACATGTACCCCATTGCTTACCCCTGGTAAGTCTTCTTTAAACATACTCAATGACTAAACTTCCACAGCCATTTGGGGTAGAGAGTTCCAAAGATTCACAGCCCTCTGAGTAAAGAAATTTCTCTTCATCTCGGTCCTAAGTGGCTTCTCTCTTTCGAAATTGTGTCCCCTGGATCCAGACTCCCTAACCAGGGAAAACATCTTACCTACATCTACAGTGTCTATCCCTTTAAGTATTTTGTAGGTTACATTCTTCGAAACTTCAGAGAATACAGCCCAGGTTCCCCAATCTCTCTTCATAGGACAGTCCGCCATCCCAGGAACAAAGTCTGGTGAACCGTCGCTGCACTCCTTCTATTACAATAATACCCTTCCTAAGGAAAGGGGACTAAAACTACACATAGCACACCAAGTGTGGTCTAACCAAGGTTCTATATAATTGAAGCAAGACTTCCTTACTCCTGTACTAAAATCCTCCTGCAATGAAGGCCAACATACCATTAGCCTTCTTAATGGCTTGCTGCACCTGCATATTAGCTTTCAATGACTGATTGACAAGGACTCACAGATCCCTTTGCACATCTACACTTTATAATGCCTTATCGTTAAAAAGAAATGCACTGCACATCAGTTCCTCCTTCCAAAATGGATAACCTCACTTTTTTTCACATTATGCGCCATCTGCCATGTTTTTTTTTATTCATTCATGGGGCCAGCGTCGCTGGCGAGGCCAACATTTATTGCCCATCCCTAATTGCCCTTTAGAAGGTGGTGGGGAGCTGCCTTCTTGAACCTCTGCACTCCACGTGGGGTAGGAAGGGTGTTCCAGGATTTTGGCCCTGTGGCAGTGAAGGAACGGCGATATAGCTCCAAGTCAGGATGGGGTATGGCGTGGCGCGGAACCTGCAGGTGGTGGTGTTCGCATGCATTTGCTGCCATTGTCCTTCTGGTGGTAGAGGTCGTGAGTTTGGAAAGTGCTCTTTAAGGATCCTTGGTGCGTTGCTGCAGTGCATCTTGTTGATAGTACACACTGCTGCCAGTGTGCATCGGTGGTGGAGGAAGTGAATGTTTGTGGATGGGGAGCCAATCAAGCAGGCTGCTTTGTCCTAGATGCTGTCGAGCCTCTTGAGTGTTGTTGGAGCTGTACCCATCCAGACAAGTGGACAGTATTCCATCACACTCCTGACTTGTGCCTTGTAGTTGGTGGACAGGCTTTGGGGAGTCAGAAGGTGAGTTACTCGCCGCAGGATTCCTACCTCCGACCTGCTCTTGTAGCCACAGTATTTATATGACTACTCCAGTTCACTTTCTGGTCAATGGTAACCCCCAGGATGTTGATAGTGGGGGATACAGCGATGGTAATGCCATTGAATGTCAAGGGTAGATGGTTTGATTCTCTTTTGTTGGAGATGATCATTGTCTGGCACTAGATCATTCATCAATTCTGTTCAAATCCCATTGAAGCTGTTTTGAATCTTCCTCACAACACACACTCCCACCTAGTTTTGTGTCATCCACGAAATTGGAAATATTACATTTGGTCCCCACATCCAAATCATTGATATATATTGTTAACAGCTGGGGCTCTGGCACTGATCCCTGTGATACCACGCTAGTCACATCCTTCCAACTTGTGAATGACCCATTTATTCTACTATCCGCTTTTTTCCCGTTAACCAATCCTTAATCCATGTCAGTATATTGCCTCCTATCCCATGTGCTTTTATTTTGCTAAAGGGAATTTATCAAATGCCTTCTGAAAATTCAAGTATAGTACGTCCACCGAATTCCCTTTATCAATTCAGTTGGTAACATCCTCAAAAAACTCCAACAGCTTCATGCAACATGATTTCCCAATCATAAATCCATGTTGACAATGCCCAATCAGATCATTATTATCCAAGTATCCGCTCATCACATCCTTTAAAATAGATTCTAGCATTTTCCCAACGACTGATGTACGGCTAACACGTCTGCAATTCAATGTTTTTTCTCTCTCCCTTCTTAAATAGTGAGGTGACATTTGTGACCTTGAAATCTACAGGAACCTTTCCAAAAACTATAGAATTTTGGAAGATGACCGCCATTGCATTCGCTATCATCATAGGTACCCTTTCAACACTCAGAAATGTAAAATATCAGGTCCTGGTGACTTATCAACCTTCAGACCCATTAAATTTTGCAATACATCCTTCTTACTAAGACTAATTACCTTCAATTCCTCATTCTCCCTAATCCCTTGGATCTCTAATCTCTGGGAGATTTCTTGTATCTTCCTCAGTGAAGACAGACACAAAGTAATCATATAGTTTCCATGCCATTTGTCGATTTTCCATGATGTTTAGTTTAGTTTAGTTTAGAGATACAGCACTGAAACAGGCCCTTCGGCCCACCGAGTCTGTGCCGACCATCAACCACCCATTTATACTAATCCTACACTATTTCCATATTCCTACCACATACCCACCTGTCTCCATATTTCCCTACCACCTACCTGTAATAGTGGCAATTTTATCATGGCCAATTAACCTACTAGCCAGCGAGTCTTTGGCATGTGGGAGGAAACCGACGCACCCGGAGGAAACCCACGCAGACACAGGGAGAACTTGCAAACGCCACACAGGCAGTACCCAGAATTGAACCCGGTTCGCTGGAGCTGTGAGGCGGCAGTGCTAACCACTGCGCAGCCCGTAAATTATCCTGACTCTGCCTGTAAAGGACGCACATTTGTCTTAAGAAAACGTTTCCGTTTTACATACCGAGAGAAGCCTTTGCAGACCGTTTTAATGATTTTTTTTTAAACTGGCTAACATTCGTATTCTATTCTCCATTTGTTTCTTCGTCTTCCTTTTCTGTATTCTAAATACTCCCAATCCTCAGGTTTACGACCATATCTGGAACCTTTATAGGCATTTCCTTTTAATCTTATACAATCCTTAATTTTCTTTGTTATCCAAGGTTGACTGCCTTTACTTTGTTTTTTTTTATTCCTTGAAGGAATATATAGTTGCTGTAAACGATGTAATATTTCTTTAAAGATTATTCATTGCCTAAGTACCGTCATACCTTTTAATGTATTTTCCCAATCCAGCTCGGCCAATTTGCCCCTCATAGCTTCACAATTTTCATTGTTCTAATTTAACACCCTGGCTTTAGATTAAACTGCCTCATATTCAAACATGATGTAAATTTCTTCATATTATGATCACTCATCCCTGAAGATTATTTTACAACAAGATTATTAATTAATCTTTTCTCATTGCATAACACTCGATCTAAAATAGCCTGTTCTTTTGTCAGTTCATCAACATACTGCTCGAGAAAATCATCCAAGCACAACCCAGAAACTCGTCCTCCACAGCATTAGTGATTATTAGGTTTACCCAGTCTACATGAAGATTGAAGGCACCCGTGATTACTGTATTACCCATGCTACATGATTCTCTTATCTCCTGTTTAATGCCATGTTCCACACTACCACTACTGTTTAGTGGCCTATAAAGAACTTCTACCAATGCTTTTCTGCCCCTTGCTGTTTCTTAGCTCCATCCAAACAGATTCCACATTTTGCTCTTCCGATCGGAGATCCTCCCGTAATAAAGCACTGATCTCACCCTTTCTTACCCTCACAACACCACCTCTTTTTCCCTTTGGCCTGTCCTTCCTAAATGTCGAATATCCTTGAATATTGAATTCCCAGTCTTGGTCACCCTGTCGCCAGGTTTCTACTTCTGTATGCGACCACGACTCAACCCCACCTCAGGCCTTCTCATGTTGAAACTCTCATCTATGCCTTTATTATCTTTAGACTTGGCTATTTCAATGCTGTCGTGACAACATTCACACAGTCTGCCCTCTGAAAACTTTAGGTCATCTAAACCTACACTGCCATTCTCCTAGCCTGCACCTAATGCCGTTCACCAATCACATTTATGCTCACTGGTAACGAAATCCTTGTTTTGAAAATCAAGGGTTTATAAATCTTAACCATCATGAACTTGTTAAAGGCAAATTGTAGCTTACGAACGTGAAGGAGTTATGTGATGAAGTGATAGAGGGAATTGATGAGGGTGGTGCAGGTGATGTTAAGTATTTAGACTTTTAAAGGCATGTGATAAATTGCCACTTAATAGGCTTCTTAGGAAAACTGGAAACAATGGATCAATCTGGCAATGGTTCTGTAAACATTGCATTGGCTAAGGCACAGAAAATAGGGAGAAGTGGTGAGCCATTGTTTTTTTTCTGGCTGGAGAGTTATACACATTGTTGTCCCGAAGGCACCAATATCAACAACAACAAACTATCTTTATATCGTGTACTTAATGTCATAAACAGTTCCAAGCTGATCACAGAGGAATTATAAAACAAAACATGTCACCGAGCCACAGAGCAGATATTAGGGCAGATTACTCCCGAGGGCAGATTATTCCCAAGGCCACGTGCTCGTGAGTATGTAAATAGGAAAATGAATGTGTGGCTGGAGAGATGATGCAGGAAGGAGGGCTTCAGATATCTGGGATATTGGGACCGGTTCTGGGGAAGGTGGGACCAGTAAAAGCCACAGAGTCTGCACCTGAACAGGACTGGGACAAATTTCTTTGCAGGAAGTTTTTCCAGAGCTGTTGGGGATGGTGTAAAATAGTTTGGAAGGGGCATGGGAATCTGAAGGCAATTTCAGATAGGACAATTTCAGGCGAGGGGACGGAAGGCAGAAAATTAGCGCGTGACTCGGAAAGACAGGAGAAGCAAATGTTAAAAAGTGTGCAGAACAAGAATTTGGCAGTGTTAAAGGGTATTTATTCAAATTCAAGGAGTTTCGCAAATAAATGAGATGAGCTGAGGACACAGATAGACAAATTGTAACACAATAGCATTGCTATAATGGAAACTTGGCTTAAAGTAGGGCAAAAATTGCAGCTCCACATCTTTGGATATGGAGTTTTCAAGCGGGATAGAGAGGGAGATAAAAAAGAAGGGATACAGCATTATTAGTTAAGGAATCAATAACAACTTTGAGGAGGGATGATGTGCTAAATAAATCATCAAACGAGGCCACATGGGTGGAGCTCAGAAATGTAAAAAATGGACAGCCACACTATCAGTAGTGTACAATAGACCCCCAAATAGCGAGAAAGAGATAGAACAACAAATGTGTAGGCAAATTTCTGAGTGTTAATGCTATAGTTGAGGATTTCAACTAACCCAGTATTAACTGGGAGACAAACAGTGTGAAGGGCACGGAGGGCACAAAATTCTTGAACTGCATTCAAGTGAACTTCTTTTTAGCCAGAATGTAACAAGCCAAACGAAGAGGGGGCGCAATTCTAGATTTAGTCTTCTTTAGCAAACAGGGTTAAGGAAAATCCCAAAGCCTTTTATTCATATATAAGGAGCAAGAGGGGAACTAGATAAAGGATTGGCCCACTCAAGGACAAAGGATGAAAGTTATGCGTGGAGTCAGAGAAAATGGGTGAGATTCTAAAAAGAACATGACAGCGCAGTACTGGCCCTTCAGCCCTCGATGTTGCGCCGACCTGTGAAACCATCTGACCTACACTATTCCATTATCATCTATATGTCTATCCAATGACTACATAAATGCCCTTAGAGTTGGCGAGTCTACTATTGTTGCAGGGAGGGCGTTCCACGCCCCTACTACTCTCTGTGTGAAGACACTACCTCTGACTTCTGTCCTATATCTATCACCCCTCAACTTAAAGCTATGTCCCCTCGTGTTTGCCATCACCATCCGAGGAAAAACGCTCTCACGATCCACCCTGTCCAATCCTCTGATTATCTTATACGTCTCTATTAAGTCACCTCTTCACCTCCTTCTCTCTAACGAAAACAACCTCAAGTCCCTCAGCCTTTCCTCGTAAGACCTTCCCTCCATACCAGGCAACATCCTAGTAAATATCCTCTGCACCTTTTCCAAAGCTTCCACATCCTTGCTATAATGCGGTGACCAGAACTGCAGGCAATACAGCAGGTGCGGCCGCGCCAGAGTTTTGTACAGCTGCAGCATGACCTCGTGGCTCCTAAACTCGATCCCCCTACTAATAAAAGCTAACACACCATATGCCTTCTTAACAGCTCTATTAACCTGGGTGGCAACTTTCAGGGATTTATGTACCTGGACACCAAGATCTCTCTGCTGATCTACACTACCAAGAATTTTCCCATTAGCCCAGTATTCTGCAATCCTGTTACGCCTTCCGAAGTGAATCACCTCACACTTTTCCGCATTAAACTCCATTTGCCATCTCTCAGCCCAGCTCTGCAGCCTATTTATGTCCCTCTGTAACCTACAACATCCTTCGGCACTATCCACAACTCCACCGACCTTCGTGTCATCCGCAAATTTACTAACCCAGCCTTCTACACCCTCATCCAGGTCATTTATAAAAATGACAAACAGCAGTGGCCCCAAAACAGATCCTTGCGGTACACCACGAGAAACTATACTCCAGGATGAACATTTACCATCAACTACCACCCTCTGTCTTCTTTCAGCTAGCCAATTTCTGATCCAAAGCACGAATTCACCTTCAATCCCATACTTCTGTATTTTCTGCAATAGCCTACCGTGGGGAACCTTATCAAACGCCTTACTGAACCCCATATAGACCACATCCACGGCTTTACCCTCATCCACCTGTTTGGTCACCTTCTCGAAAAACTCAAGAAGATTTGTGAGGCACCACCTACCCTTCACAAAACCGTGCTGACTATCTCTAATGAACTTATTCTTTTCAAGATGATTATAAATCCTATCTCTTATACCCTTTTCCAACATTTTACCCACAACCGAAGTAAGGCTCACAGGTCTATAATTACCAGGGCTGTCTCTACTCCCCTTCTTGAACAAGGGGACAACATTTGCTATCCTCCAGTCTTCTGGCACTATTCCTGTCGACAATGACGACATATAAATCAAGGACAAAGGCTCTGCAATCTCCTCCCTGGCTTCTCAGAGAATCCAAGGATAAATCCCATCTGGACCAGGGGATTTATCTATTTTCACACTTTTCAAAATTGCAAACACCTCCTCCTTGTGAACCTCAATCCCATCTCGCCTAGTAGTCTGTATCTCAGTATTCTCCTCGACAACATTTTCTTTCTCCACTGTAAATACTGACGAAAAATATTCATTTAACGCTTCCCCTATCTCCTCCGATTCCACACACAACTTCCCACTACTATCCTTGATTGGACTTAACCTATCTCCAGTCATTCTTTTATTCCCGATATACCCATAGAAAGCCTTAGGGTTTTCTTTGATCCTGTCCGCCAATGACTTCTCGTGTCCTCTCCTTGCTCTTCTTATCTCTCCCTTTAGATCCTCCCTGGCGAGCTTGTAACTCTCAAGCGCCCTAACTGAGCCTTCACGACTCATCCTAACATAAGCCTTCTTCTTCCTCTTGACAAGCTCTTCAACTTCTTTAGTAAACCACGGCTCTCTCGCTCGACAACTTCCTCCCTGCCTGACAGGTACATACTTATCAAGGACACGCAGTAGCTGCTCCTTGAATAAGCTCCACATTTCGATTGTGCCCATCCCCTGCAGTTTCCTTCCCCATCCTACGCATCCTAAATCTTGCTTAATCGCATCATAATTTCCTTTCCCCCAGCTATAATTCTTGCCCTGCTGTCTACGCCTGTCCCAGCCAATCGCTAAGGTCAACCTAACCGAATTGTGATCACTATCACCAAAGTGCTCACCAACTTCTAAATCTAACACCTGGCCGGGTTCATTACCCAGTACCAAATCCAATGTGGCTTCGCCCCTGGTTGGCCTGTCTACATACTGTGTCAGAAAACCCTCCTGCACACACTGGACAAAAACAGACCCATCTAAAGTACTCGAACTATAGTATTTCCAGTCAATATTTGGAAAGTTAAGGTCCCCCATAACCACTACCCTGTTACTCTCGCTCCTGTCAAGAATCATCTTTGCTATCCTGTCCTCTACATCTCTGGAACTATTTGGAGGTCTATAGAAAACTCCCAACAGGGTGACCTCTCCTCTCCTGTTTCTAACCTCGGCCCATACTACCTCAGTAGACGAGTCCTCAAACGTCCATTCTGCCGCTGTAATACTTTCCTTGATTAACAATGCCACACCCCCCCCCCCCCCCCTCTTTTACCATCTTCTCTGTTCTTAGTGAAACATCTAAATCCCGGAACCAGCAACATCCATCACTGTCCCTGCTCTACCCATGCCTCTGAAATGGCCACAACATCGAGATCCCAGGTACCAACCCATGCTGCAAGCTCTCCAACCTTATTCCGGATGCTCCTGGCGTTGAAGTAGACACATTTTAAACCTAGCTCTTGCTTGCCAGTGCCCTCTTGTGTCCATATAACCTTATCCCTGACCTCACTACTCTCAACATCCTGCACACTGGAACTACAATGTAGGTTCCCATCCCCCTGCTGAATTAGTTTAAACACCCCCGAAGAGCACTAGCAAATCTCCCCCCCAGGATATTGGTACCCCTCTGGTTCAGGTGAAGGCCACCCTGTTTGTAGAGGTCCCACCTACCCCAGAAATAGCCCCAATTATCCAGGAAACCAAAACCCTCCCTCTTCCATCATCCCTGCAGCCACGTGTTCAACTCCTTTCTCTCCCTATTCCTCACTTCGCTAGCACGTGGCACGGGCAACAACCCAGAGATAACAACACTGTTTGTTCTCGCTCTAAGCTTCCACCCTAGCTCCCTGAATATCTGCCTTAAATCCTCATCTGTCTTCCTACCTACGTCGTTGGTGCCTATGTGTACCACGACTTGGGGCTGCTCCCCCTCCCCCTTGAGGATCCCAAAAACACGATCCGAGACATCACGTACCCTGGCACCTGGGAGGCAACACACCAACCGTGAGTCTCTCTCGTTCCCACAAAACCTCCTATCTGTTCCCCTAACTATGGAGTCCCCAATGACTAATGCTCTGCTCCTCTTACCCCTTCCCTTCTGAGCAACAGGGACAGACTCTGCGCCAGAGACCTGTATCCCATTGCCTACCCCTGGTAAGTTGTCTCCCCCAACAATATCCAAAACTGTATACTTGTTGTTGAGGGAAACGGCCACAGGGGATCCCTGCACTGCCTGCTGGTTCCCTCTCCTTCCCCTGACGGTAACCCATCTACCTTCTTCTTTTACCTGAGGTGTGACTGCCTCCCGATAACTCCTCTCAATAATCCCCTCCGCCCCCCTAATGATCCGAAGTTCCTCCAGCTCCAGTTCCCTAACGCGGTCCTCGAGGAGCTGGAGCTGGGTGTACTTCCCGCAGATGCAGTCAGCAGGGACACCCTTGGCGACCCTTCCCTCCTACATTTTGCAGGAGGAACATTCAACTGCCTTAACCTCCATTCCCACTATTCAAAATTCCCAAGTTTTTAACCAATCACACGATAAAACAAGAAGAGAAATAGAAAAAGCCTTACCTTACCTACACACAACCGAGTCCTTTTTTTTGGTAAGAGGAGGAGGGCGGGTGTTAGACACTACAAGAGTAGTGTCTCGGGTTCAGAAACAGCCCAAATATATAGGTTTCTACTTACCCAGCAGTCCCTGCTCCACCGAAACTCCCGATGAAATTGACTTCCCAGCTGTTCACTTCTCGCTCGCACTACCTGTGCTCCTGGAAAAGCTGCACAACGAAAAGGTAAGAGAATTTACACAGCCCAAATATCTAGGTTTCCACTTACCCAGCAGTCCCTGCTCCACCGAAACTCCCGATGAAATTGACTTCCCAGCTGTTCACTCCTCGCTCGCACTGCCTGTGCTCCTGGAAAAGCTGAACAACGAAAAGGTAAGAGAATTTACACAGCCCAAATATATAGGTTTCTACTTATCCAGCAGTCCCTGCTCCACCGAAACTCCCGATGAAATTGACTTCCCAGCTGTTAACTCCTCGCTCGCACTGCCTGTGCTCCTGGAAAAGCTGCACAACGAAAAGGGAAGAGAATTTACACAGCCCAAATATATAGGTTTGTACTTACCCAGCAGTCCCTGCTCCACCGAAACTCCCGATGAAATTGACTTCCCAGCTGTTCACTCCTCGCTCGCACTGCCTCTGCTCCTGGAAAAGCTGCACAACGAAAAGTGAGTACTTTGCATCGGTATTCACCGAGGAGAGGGACATGACGGATGTTGAGGTTAGAGACAGATGTTTGATTACTCTAGGTCAAGTCGGCAAAAGGAGGGAGGAAGTGTTGGCTATTCTAAAAGGCATTAAGGTGGACAAGTCACCAGGTCCGGATGGGATCTATCCCAGGTTACAGAGGGAAGCGACAGAGGAAATAGTTGGGGCCTTAACAGATATCTTTGCAACATCCTTAAACACGGGTGAGGTCCCGGAGGACTGGAGAATTGCTAATGTTGTCCCCTTGTTTAAGAAGGGTAGCAGGGATAATCCAGGTAATTATAGACTGGTGCGTCTGACGTCAGTGATCGGGAAGCTGCTGGAGAAGATACTGAGGGACAGGATCTATTCCCATTTTGAAGAAAATGGGCTTATCAGTGATAGGCAACGTGGTTTTGTGCAGGGAAGGTCATGTCTTACCAACTTAATAGAATTATTTGAGGAAGTGAAAAAGTTGATTGATGAGGGAAGGGCTGTAGATGTCGTATACATGGACTTCAGTAAGGCGTTTGATAAGGTTCCCCATGGTAGGCTGATGGAGAAAGTGAAGGCGCATGGGGCCAGGGTGTACTAGCTAGCTGGATAAAGAACTGGCTGGGCAACAGGAGACAGAGAGTAGCAGTGGAAGGGAGTTTCTCAAAATGGAGACGTGTGACCAGTGGTGTTCCAAAGGGATCCGTGCTGGGGCCACTGTTGCTTGTGATATACATACATGATTTGGAGGAAAGTATAGGTGGTCTGATTAGCAAGTTTGCAGACGACACTAAGATTGGTAGAGTAGCAGATAGTGAAGGGGACTGTCAGAGAATACAGCAGAATATAGATAGACTGGAGAGTTGGGCAGAGAAATGGCAGATGGAGTTCAATCAGGGCAAATGCGAGGTGATGCATTTTGGAAGATCCAATTCAAGAGTGAACTATACAGTAAATGGAAAAGTCCTGGGGAAAATTGATGTACAGAGAGATTTGCGTGTTCAGGTCCATTGTTCCCTGAAGGTGGCAACGCAGGTCAATAGAGTGGTCAGGAAGGCATACGGCATGCTTTCCTTCATCGGACGGGGTATTGAGTACAAGAGTTGGCCGGTCATGTTACAGTTGTATAGGACTTTGGTTCGGCCACATTTGGAATACTGTGTGCAGTTCTGGTCGCCACATTAATAAGGATGTGGATGCTTTGGAGAGGGTGCAGAGGAAGTTCACCAGGATGTTGCCTGGTATGGAGGGCGCTAGCTATAGCTATGAAGAGAGGTTGAGTAGATTAGGATTATTTTCATTAGAAAGACGGAGGTTGAGGGGGGACCTGATTGAGGTGTACAAAATCATGAGAGGTATAGACAGGTTGGATAGTAAGAAGCTTTTTCCCAGAGTGGGGGATTCAATTACGAGGGGACACGAGTTCAAAGTGAAAGGGGAAAAGTTTAGGGGGGATATGCGTGGAAAGTTCTTTACGCAGAGGGTGGTGGGTGCCTGGAATGCGTTGCCAGCGGAGGTGGTAGACGCGGGCACGATAGCGTCTTTTAAGATATATCTAGACAGATACATGAATGGGCAGGAAGTAAAGAGATACAGACCCTTAGAAAATAGGTGACAGGTTTAGATATAGGATTTGGATCGGCGTAGGCTTGGAGGGCCGAAGGGCCTGTTCCTGTGCTGTAATTTTCTTTGTTCTTTGTTCTTTGTTCTTTAATGAAGCTGGGCAAGTGGATGAAATAGCACTGGGTGACCATTTTGGTGATGGCAATCATAATACAGTTAGTTTTAGCATAATAATGGAAAAGGACAAAGTTAAGGCAGGAGTTAAAATTCTAAATTGTGGGAAGGTAATCATCAAACGAGGCCACATGGGTGGAGCTCAGAAATGTAAAAAATGGACAGCCACACTATCAGTAGCGCACAATAGACCCCCAAATAGCGAGAAAGACATAGAACAACAAATGTGTAGGCAAATTTCTGAGTGATAAAGCGATCGTTGAGTATTTCAAATAACCCACTATTAACTGGGATACAAACAGTGTGAAGGGCACGGAGGGCACAAAATTCTTGAACTGCATTCAAGAGAACTTATTTTTGGCCAGAATGTAACAAGCCCAACGTAGAGGGGGCGCAATTCTAGATTTAGTCTTTTGTAATGAAGCTGGGCAAGTGCATGAAATAACAGTCGGTGACCATTTTGGTGATGTCAATCATAATCCAGTTAGTTTTAGCATGATAATGGAAAAGGACAAAGATAAGACAGGAGTTAAAATTCTAAATTGTGGGAAGGCAAATTTTACAAAACTGAGAGGCGTTCTGGTGAAAGTGGACTGAAATACAGCTGCTGGAAGGAAAATCATTGGCAAACCAGTGGGAGGCATTCAAAAGCGAGATACTACAGGCGCAGTGCAGGCATGTCACCAGAACGATAAAGAGTGATACGGCCATATATGGAGCCCCCTGGTTAACTAGAGGCTTACAGGCTGAGTTAAAGAAGAAAAAAGAAAGATTATGATGATCACATAAACAAAAACAAACGTAATAATTTAGAAAGCCAAGACGAGTATAGAAAGTGAAGGGGTGAAGCAAAAAAGGAAATTAGAAAAGCAAAGAGAGGTCATGAAAAAATATTGGCAGGTAAAATGAAGGAAAAAGCGAAGATGTTTTATCAGGACATTAAGAGCAAGTGGATAACTAAGGAAAGGGTAGGGCCTGTCAGAGATGCACAAGGGAATTTACACATAGATGCAGATGATGTGGGCAGGACGCTTAATGAGTTTTTTTAGACTCTGTCTTCACAAAGGAGAGTGATGATGCAGACATTGCAGTAAAAGATGAGTGTGTAATATAGATATAATAAGCATAATGAGAAAGGAAGTACTAGACGTCCGATATGTCTGAAAGTGGATAAATCGCCAAGGCCGGATGAATTGCATCCCAGGTTTTTTAAGGAAGCCAGGGAGGAAATAACGGATGCGTTGAGGATCATCATCAGATCCTCACTAGACAGAGGAGAGACACCAGAGGACTGGAGGTCAACAGACATTGTACCATTGTCTTAAAAGGATGTGAAGGAAACGCCAAATAATTATAGGCCGCTCAGTCTGACCTCGGTGGTGGGTATATTATTAGAATCAATTCTGAAGGACAGGATCAACTGCCATTTAGAAAGGTAGTTATTAATCAGGGATAGCCAGCATGGACGTGCTAAGGGAAGGTCGTGTCTTACTAACTTAATTGAATTTTTAAAGAAATAACAAGGAGGATTATGAGGGTAGTGTAGTGGATGTGGTCTACATGGATTTTGTAAGGCACTTGACAATGTCTCACATGGCAGACTGGTCAGTAAAATGAAAGCCCATGGGATTGAGGGGAATGTGGCAGGTTGGATCCAAAATTGGCTCAGTGACAGGAAACAAAGGGTAGTCGTAGACAGAAGTTTTTTTGTGAATGCAAAGCTGTTTCCATTGCCGTCCACAGGGCTCAGTGTTTGGCCACTTGCTGTCCGTGGTATATATTAATGATTTGGACATAAAAGTGGGGGGCAGGATTGGGAAATTTGCTGATGACCGAAAAATGGGCGAAAAGTTGATAGTGAAGAGGCGAGCCGTTGAGTCCAGAATGACAGCAATGTTTCATTGAGTGGGCAGAAAAGTGGCAAAAGGAATTCAATCCAGAGAATTGTGAGGCAATGCATTTGGGGAGGGCAAATAAAGCAACGGAATACACAATAAACGGGAGGATATGGCGAGGGGTAGAGGAAGTGTGAGACCTTGGAGTGTGTGTCCTCAGTTCCCTGATGGCGGCATGACAGGTAGTTAGAGTGGTGAAGGCGGCATATGGAATGCTTTCCTTTATTGATCGAGGTAAAGAATTCAAAAGCAGAGATGTCATGCTGGAACTGTACAAAACGCTGGTTAGGTCACAGCTGGAGTATTGCGTACAGTTCTGGTCGCCACATTACAGGGAATACAGAGTTGCACTGGAGAGAGTACAGAGGAGATTGAAAAGAATGTTGTCAGGGCTTGAAAGTTGCAGCTATGAAGGAGGAGTGGAACCGCTAGGGTTGTTTCCCTCAGACCAGAGGGGGCTGAGGGGTGACTTGATTGAGGTGCACAAAATTATGAGAGGCCTAGATAGGGAAGGACCTGTTTCCCCTAGCAGAGAGGTCAATTATCACTGGGCACAGATTTAAGATGATTGGGAGAAGGATTAGAGGGGACATGAGGAAAAACGTTTTCACCCAGAGGGTGGCAGGTGTCTGGGATTCACTGCCAGGAACAGGTGGTGGAAGCAGAATCCCTCAACTCATTTGAAATGTACCTAGACCTGCACCTGAGGTGCTGTAGCCTGCAAGGCTGCAGACCAGGTGCTCGAAGGTGGAATTAGATTGGGCGGCAGGTTTTCTCGGCCGGCACGGACAGACCAGGACGGGCTAAATGGCTCCCTTCTGTGCTGTAATATTTTCTATGGTTCTATGCATGCATTTCTCATCTCTTTTGAAAAGCTTGCAAAACAACCGAAGTGGCCAGCAGAGAGCCAAACCCTGCTATTGCAAAGCAAACTAACAGGAAAAGCTCAGGCAGTTTATGCACAGTGTGACGAACTCTCATCAGGCAACAACGTGATGGCTGAAAATCCTATCCTGAGTGCATATGAGCCAGTACTGGAGGCGTACCACCAAAAGCTCAAAACTCTCTGAAAGCAGCCTGAACAATCATACCTCGAGTTTGAAAGGTGAAGCAACTCGCTCCTGTGCATGGGCACTCAAGATACAGCCCGTATATGAAACCCTCGAGTGGTGATCGTTCAGTAGGAGATCAAAAATTCACTTCCCCTTTCCATTAAGACCCAAGTGGAAGAAGAAAAGGTTCCAAGAGCCAGGGAGGCAGCGACACTAGCTGATGAATTCACGCTTGCACACAATCCCTTACCCAAAGGAAACCATTCCATAGTCACCTCCATAAACCTGAAAAAGATGGAAGGTGGGAGGCAGATAGCAGGATGAACAGCCATGAGTGAGAAGGGAGAGCTGGAAAACAGGGGTCCCTCGTCAGTCCGGAACAGACGGTGCTTAGAGAAGGAGTGATGCCCCAAAGCCTGTGTGTTTCCACTGTAACAAGGCACATCACGTCCGAGCTGACTGCTGGACGTTACAGTGAAAAGCTGTAGGATTAATTAGGGTACACCAGACCAATACAGGAAAAAGAGCCCTCATGGGAAGCACAGAAGACCAGGCTGTGGCTTTAACTGCGGCAGTAAATAGTGAATAGGAAGTGGAGACCTCCTCACAGACGAAGAGTGGACAGTGGTTCACCAGATAGTGGTGATCCCGAGGCACCATAAGGAAATACTGATAATAACCCAGGAATTCCAATGGCTGGGCATGTCGACATCAGAAAACCCCAAGCCTGCAAAACAGCATTTTGACTGTCCACAACTCCACAAAGATGTGGTGGAGTTCTGTAAAACTGTTCACATGTGCAAGGTTGTGGGGAAGCACCAACTTGCAATAAAAACTGCACCCCCAAGTCCCATACCAGCTTTTGGGGAACCCTTCAACAGAATGCTGGTGGATTGTGTGGGACACCTGCCGAAAACAAAAGGGGTTAACCATTACCTTCTCACCATTATGGATGTGGCGACCCGATTCCAGAGGCCATTCCCCCGAAGAACTATCTCTGCCAAGGTAGTAGTGGAGGGGCGAATCCAATTCTTTATCCAATATGGGCTGCCTGCTGAGATCCAGATGGACCAGGGCACGAATATCATTGTATTCGGGATGACGTCAAACTTAACAATTAACAAAAATATTATAACCGCGCATTAGGGATGCAGTCTAATTTAACAATTAACCGGACTGTTATCCACTTTTTATGAAGGATCATAACTCATATTACAATTAGCCATATATTATAGCCAGTGTATTAGCGATGACATCGAATTTGACAATTAACTGGAACGTTTTGCACTCTATTAGTTATCATACTTAATTTAACAATTAACCAGATTATTGCCTGTGTATTATGGATGGAATGTAACTGAACAATTGACTGGAATGTTGCACACTCTATTAGCTATCATGCATAATTCAACAATTAACTAGAATATTATCCCCTATGTATTAGGGATGTCATCAAATTAAACAATTAACTGGAACGTTTTACACTCTATTAGTTATCATGTCTAATTCAGCAATTCACCAGAATATTATACCCCATTAGGGATGGCATCGAATTTAACAATGAGCTTGAACAATCTAAACTCTATATTAGGTATCATGCCTATTTCAACAATTAACCACAATATGAAACCCTGTGTATTCGGGATAACATCAAATTCAACAATGAACTGGAACTGTTTACAGTCTATGCATGTTATCAGGCCTAATTTAACAATTAACCATAATATGATACCCCGTCTGTTAGCGATAGAATTTAACTTGACAATATATTGGAATGTTTTACACTCTACATTAGTTATCATGTCTAATTTTACAATTAAAATACAACCGTGGGCAGCACAGTGGCGCAGTGGTTAGCACCGCAGCCTCACAGCTCCAGGGACCCGGGTTCGATTCCGGGTACTGTCTGTGTGGCGTTTGCAAGTTCTCCCTGTGTCTGCGTGGGTTTTCTCTGGGTGCTCCGGTTTCCTCCCACAAGCCAAAAGACTTGCAGGTTGATAGGTAAATTGATCATTATAAATTGTCATTAGTATAGGTAGGTGGTAGGGAAATATAGGAACAGGTGAGGATGTTTGGTAGGAATATGGGATTGGTGAAGGATTAGTATAAATGGGTGTTTGATGTTCGGCACAGACTCGGTGGGCCGAAGTGCATGTTTCAGTGCTGTATCTCTAATTTAATCTAATTATACTCTGTGTAGTGGTGATGACACCTTCTTCTTCTTTGGCCTCCTTGTCTCGAGTGACTGGAGCAGGTCAGTGGTTTGTGAAGCAGCACCTGGATAGGCTATAAAGGCCAATTCTATAGTTACAGACTCTTCCACAGGCGCTGCAGATGAAATTGGTTGTCGGGGCTTTTGCACAGTTAGCTCTTCCCTTTGCACTTCTATCTTTTGTCCTACCAACAGCTAAGTCTCTTCGACTCGCCACATTTTAGCCCCGCCTTTATGGCTGTCCGTCAGCTCTGGCGATCGCTAGCAACTGACTCCAACGATTTGTGATCAATGTCATAGGACTTCATGTCGCGTTTGCAGACGTCTTTAAAGTGGAGACATGGACGGCCGGTGGGTCTGATGGCAGTGGCAAGCTCGCTGCACAATGTGTCCTTGGGGATCCTGCCATCTTCCATGCGGCTCACATGGCCAAGCCATCTCAAGCGCCACTGGCTCAATCGGGTGTATATGCCGGGAATGTAGCCCACCTTGAGGACTTCTGCGTTGGAGATACGGTCCTGCCATCTGCTGCCAAGGATTCTCCGTAGGCAGCGAAAATGGAATGAATTGAAACTTCACTCTTGGTTGACATATGTTGTCCAGGCCTCGCTGCTGTAAAGCAAGGTACTGAGGACACAGGCTTGATACACGCGGACTTTTGTGTTCCGTGTCAGTGCGCCATTTTCCCACACTCTCTTGGCCAGTCTGGACATGGCAGTGGACGCCTTTCCCATGCACTTGCTGATTTCTGCATCGAGAGGGGTTACTGGTGACTTAGTAACTTAATTAAGGGGAACGTTTTAAACTCTATATTAGTTATCATGTCTAATTAAATAATTAACAAGAAAAGGTTTCCTGTGCATTCGAGATGACATCTCATTTAACAATTAACTGGAACATTAGACACTCTATGTTCGTTATCATGCCTAATTAAACAATTAGCCAGATTATCCCACATGTATTCGGGATGACATCTAATTTAACAATTAACTGGAACATTTTCCACTCCATACGCGTTACCATGCCTAATTTGAACATTTAACCAGATTATACACTCTTTATGTGAGATGACATCTAATTTTACAATTAACTGGGACATTTGACTCTCTATATTAGTTATCATGCCTAATTTAACAATTAACCATAATATTGTACCCTGTGTATTAGGCATCTGATTTAAAAATGAACTTGAACAATGTACGCTCTGTATTAGTTGTCATGCTGAATTTGAGACTGAACCAGAATATTATTTTCCAGTGTATTAGGCATCGCATGGAATTTAACAATTAACTGGAACAATTTACACTCTATACCAATTATCATGCCTAAGTTAACAATTAACCAGAGTATTATACCCAGTGTATTAGGGATGGCATTTAATTTAACAATTAACTGGAACGTTATATACTCCATATAAGTTATCAAGCCTAATTTGAACATTTAACCAGAATATTACAACCTGGGTATCAGGGATGATATCGAATTTAATAAACTGGAATGCTTTTCCACTCGAAACTGGTTATCATGTCACATCTAAGAACTAACCAGATTATACCCTGTGTATTAGTGATTATTTAGTAATTTAACCATTAACCGGAACAATTTACACTCTATTAGCTATCATGCCTAATTTAACAATCAACCAGAATATTATCCCCTGAGTATTAGGGATGACATCTAATTTAACAATTAACCAGAATATTATACCATGTGTATTAGGGATGACATCTAATTTAACACTTAACTGAAACGTTTTACACCCTGTACTAGTTATCGTGCCTAGTTTAACAAGTAACCAGTTTATCCCGTGTATTAAGGATGAGATCTAATTTAACAATTAGCTGGAACATTGTACACTCCATATTAACTATCGTGCCTAATTTAACAAATAAACACAATATTATACCCTGTGTGTTCGGGACGACATAGATTTCAACAATTAACTGGAACGTTTTACACTCCAGTTTAGCTATCATGTCTAATTCAACAAGTAACATTCACACTACCCGCTGTGTATTCGAGGTGATATATAATTTAACAGATAACTGGAACACCTTGACACTCCATACCAGTCATCATGCCTAAGTTAACAATTAACCAGAGTATTGTACCCTGTGTATTCGGGATGACATCTAATTTAACAATTAACCGGAATATTATACCATGTGTATTAGTGATGACATCGAATTTAACAATTACCAGAATATTATCACCTTTGTATTAGTGATGACATCAAATTTAATAATTAACCAGAATATTATACACTGTGTATTAGGGATGACATCTAAATTAACAATTAACTGGAATGTTATCCACTTGGTATTGATCATCATGTCTAATAAAACAACTAACAAGACTATTATACCCTTCTGTATTAGAGATGATTTCTAATTTAACAATTAATTACTATATTAGTCATCGTGCCTAATTTATCAATTAACCAGAATGTTACTCCCAGTGTATTTGAGATGACACATCATTTCATAATTAACTTAAAAGTTTTACACTCCACATAAGTAATCATGCCTAATATATATATTTAACCAGAATATTGCAACCAGGGTATCAGGGATGGTTTCGAATTTAATAAACTGGAAAGTTTTACACGATATACTGGTTATCATGTCAAATTTTTAAAATAACCTGGTTAAACCCTGTGTATTAGGGATGATACCTAATTTAACAATGTGATTGATCAACGTATGCTATATTTTAGTTATCATGCCTAATTTGAGACATAACCAGAATATTATTCCCAGTGTATTAGGGATGGCATCTAATTTAACAATTAACTGGAACATTTTACACTCTTTCTTAGTTATCATGCCTAATTCAACAACAAACCAGTGTATTATCCCCTGTGTACTAGTGACTACAATTCATTTAACAACTAAGTGGAAAGTTTAACACTCCAAACAGAACTGTCAAATTTACATTCCAGATTCGTTATCATGCCTAACTTTTGAATTCACCGATTATCCGCTGGCGATGAGTGACTACGTCTAGTTTAACAATTAACTGGAATTATTTACCATCTATACTATTTGACATGCCTAATTTAACAATTAACTGGAGGATTCTACCCGGTGTATTACAGGCGACATTTAATTTAGCAATTACACAGAATATTATACCCTGTGTTTGAGGGATGAAATCTAACTCAATAATGAACAGTATCGTTTGACACTCTATATTAGTTATCATGTCCAAAGTAACAATTAACCAGAATATGATATTTGCTGTTTAATAGCTGTCATCTAATTTAACTGTTAACTGGAACATTGGACACTATTAGCTATCATGCCTATTTTAACAAGTAACCAGAATAAGTTCCCCGGTGTATTGGAGATGACATCCCATTTAAAAATTAACTGGAACATTTAACACTCTATATTAATTATCATGCACAATTTAACAATTAACCAGAATATTATACCCTGCGTATTAGGGATGACATCCAATACAACAATTAACTGGAACGTTTTACACTCTATAAGGTATCATGTCTAGTTCAACAATTAACATAAACTCTACCCCCTGCATATTAGGGTGACATCTAATTTAACAATTAACTGGAACATTATACATTTTACATTTGTTATCATGTCAAATCTAACAATTAATCAGATTATACCGTGTATTAGGGATGACATCTAATTTAATAATTAACTGGAATGTTTTACATGTATCATTTAACAATTAACCAGAACATTATTCACTGTGTATTAGGGATGACATCTAATTTAACAATTAACCGGAATATTATCCCCTGTGCATAGGTGATGACATCTAATTTAACAATTAACCAGAATATTACACCCTGTGTATCAGGGATGACATCTAATTTAACAATTAACCGGAATATTATCCCCTGTGTGTCAGTGATGACATCTAATTTAATAATTAACCAGAATATTATCCCCTGTGTATTAGTGATGAGATCTAATTTAACAATTAACCAGAATATTACACCCTGTGTATTAGGGATGACATCTAATTTAGCAATTAACCAGAATATCATACCGTGTATTAGTGATGATATCTAATGTAACAATAAACCAGAATATTATACCCTGTGTATTAGTGATGACATCTAATTTAACAATTAACCAGAATATTATCCCCTGTGTATCAGTGATGACATCTAATTTAACAATTAACCAGAATATTATACCCTGTGCATTAGTGATGACATCTAATTTAACAATTAACCGGCATATTATAACCTGTGTATAAGTGCTGACATCTAATTTAAAAATTAACCAGAATATTATACATTGTGTATTAGTGATGACATCTAATTTAACAATTAACCAGAATATTATACATTGTGTATTAGTGATGACATCTAATTTAACAATTAACCAGAACAGTATACACTGTGTATTAGGGATGACATCTAATTCAACAATTAACCAGAATATTATCCCCTGTGGAAAGGTGATGACATCTACTTTAACAATCAACCAGAATATTATCCCTTTGTATTAGGGATGACATCTAATTTAACAATTAACCGGAATATTATCAGCTGTGTATAAGAGATGACATATAATTTAACAATTAACCAGAATATTATAGCCTGTGTATTAGGGGTGACATCTAATTTAACAATCAACCAGAATATTATACCCTGTGCATTAGGGATGATCAGAATTAGAATTAGAATTAGAACGTTACAGCGCAGTACAGGCCCTTCGGCCCTCGATGTTTCGCCGACCTATGAAACCATCTGACCTACACTATTCCATTTTCATCCATATGTCTGTCCAATGACCACTTTAATGCCCTTAAAGTTGGCGAGTCTACTACTGTTGCAGGCAGGGCGTTCCACGCCCCTACTACTCTCTGCGTAAAGAAACTACCTCTGACATCTGTCCTATATCTATCACCCCTCAACTTAAAGCTATGTCCCCTCGTGTTTGCCATCCTCATCCGAGGAAAAAGACTCTCACTATCCACCCTATCTAACCCTCTGATTATCTTGTATGTCTCTATTAAGTCACCTCTCCTCCTCCTTCTCTCTGACGAAAACAACCCCAAGTCCCTCAGCCTTTCCTCGTAAGACCTTGCCTCCATACCAGGCAACATCCTAGTAAATCTCCTCTGCACCCTTTCCAAAGCTTCCACATCCTTCCTATAATGCGGTGACCAGAACTGCACGCAATACTCAAGGTGCGGCCTCACCAGAGTTTTGTACAGCTGCATCATGACCTCGTGGCTCCGAAACTCGACCCCCCTACTAATAAAAGCTAACACACCATATGCTTTCTAAACAGCCCTATTACCCTGGGTAGCAACTTTCAGGGATTTATGTACCTGGACACCAAGATCTCTCTGCTCATCTACACTACCAAGAATCTTCCCATTAGCCCAGTACTCTGCATTGCTGTTACTCCTTCCAAAGTGAACCACCTCACACTTCCCCGCATGAAACTCCATTTGCCATCTCTCAGCCCAGCTCTGAAGCCTATCTATGTCCCTCTGTACCCTACAACACCCTTCGACACTATCCACAACTCCACCGACCTTCGTGTCATCCGCAAATTTACTAACCCACCCTTCTACACCCTCATCCAGGACATTTATAAAAATGACAAACAGCAGTGGCCCCAAAACAGATCCTTGCGGTACACCACTAGTAACTAAACTCCAGGATGAACATTTGCCATCAACCACCACCCTCTGTCTTCTTTCAGCTAGCCAATTTCTGATCCAAAGCTCTAAATCACCTTCAACCCCATACTTCCGTATTTTCTGCAATAGCCTACCGTGGGGAACCTTTTCAAACGCCTTACTGAAATCCATACACACCACATCCAGGGCTTTACCCTCATCCACCTGTTTGGTCACCTTCTCGAAAAACTCAATAAGGTTTGTGAGGCACGACCGACCTTTCACAAAACCGTGCTGACTATCGCAAATGAACTTATTCTTTTCAAGATGATTATAAATCATATCTCTTATAACCTTTGCCAACATTTTACCCATGATATCTAATTTAACAATTAACCTGAAGATTATACCTTATGTATCAGGAATGACATCTAATTTAACAACTAACTGGACGTTTTACATTCTATATTAGAGTGCCCTGTGGAAGAGTCTGTCACACTAATATCGGCCTTTCCAGCCACTCCAGGCGCTGCTCCACAAACCACTGACCACCTCCAGGCGCTTACCCATTGTCTCTCGAGACAAGGAGGCCAAAGAAGAATAAGAATTTGTTATCATGCATATTTTAACAATTAAAAGTGGTAGAGACAGCTACGGGACTACAACACGACAAATCTCCAGGACCTGATGGCTTACCTGCTGGGGTGTTAAAAGAGATAGTTACAGAGATTTTCGATGCACTTGATATGATTTTCCAAAATTACCTGGATTCTGGCACAGTCCCAGCAGATTGGAAGTTAGCGAATGTAAAACCTGCAGTCAAGAAAGGAGGAAGAGAGGACGCAGGGAACTACAGGCCAGTGAGCCTAATGTCTGTCATTGGGAAAATGCGGGGATCTACTATTAAGGAAGTCCTAACTGTGCACTTAGAAAAGCACAGTATGATTTGTGCAATTCAACATTATTTTACCAAAGGAACATCCTGTTTGACAAATTTAATAGAGTTTGTCAGAGGATGTTGCTAGTCGGATTGATAAGGAGGAACCTGGAGGTGTAGTATACCTGGATATCCAAAAGGTGTTCAACAAGGTTACACATAAAAAAGGTTAATAGGCAGGATAAGAGCTCATGGAGTTGGGGGCAATATATTAGCATGGATAGAGGACTGGCTAATTGATAAGAAGTAATTAATGGGCATAAAAGGGCCATTTTGGATGGCAGTGAATCCTGGAGTGCCACAAGGACCAGTGCTGAGAACTCAATCATTAACAATCTATTTTGATGACTAAGAGACAGAGAGTAATGTATCTCCGTTTGCTGATGATACAAAGGAAGGCGGAAATGCACACTGTGAGAATAACACAGAAAGGCAGCAAAGAGATATAGGCAGGTTAAGTAAATGGACAACAAGCTGTCAGATGGAATTTCATATGGGAAAGTGTGAAGTTACTCACTTTGGTCAGAATGGAAGAGCAGAATATTTTTAATTGTCCTGAATCTTCTAAATATTGATGTTCAGAGAGACTTTTATGCCCTCGTACAAGGAACACAGACAGACAGCATGCGGGTACAGCAAGCAATTAGGAAGGTAAATGGCATGTTTGTCTTTATTGCGAGGGTATAGGAATACCAGAATAAATAAGTCTTGCTACAATTATGCCGAGTTTTGGTGAGACCACACCTGGAATACTATGTATTGTTTTGGTCTCCATATTTAAGTCATCGAAGATAGTACAGCAAACATTCACGAGATTGGTCTCTGGGATGAAGGGGTTATCCTGTGATGAGAGGCTGAGTAAATTGGGTTTATATTCTCTGGAGTTTCGAAGAATGAGGGGTGATCTTATTGAAGCATACAAGATTCAGAAAGGACATGACAGGGGAGATACTGAAAGGTTATTGCCCTGGGTGGGATAAGGGAGGATCATTTAGGACTGAGATGAGAATAAATATTTAAACTCAAAGCAATGTGAATCCTTTGAATTCTGTACATCAGAGAAATGTGGATGTCCCATCATTGAATATAGTTAATGCTGAAATGGACAGATTTTGGTGTCTCAGGGAATCAAGGGATAAGGGCAGCAGGCAGGAAAGTGAAGACCAAGATCAGCCATGATCATGTTGCATGGTGGAGCAGGCTCGACGTGTCATATGGTCTATTCCTGCTCCTATTTCTTATCTTCTTCATGTCTAATATCATCCTGTCAATCTCCCTGTTACCTTCACCAAGGTCATGACATCCTTCTGAAAGTGTGGTGTTCGGAATCATTCACAATACTCCAGCTGAGGCTGGACCAGTGATATGTCAAGTTTTAGCATGACTTCCTTGTTTTTTTTTTAATTGATTGAATGCATTTGCAAAAGCAAATATTATTCACTCTTTCTTAAGTGCGATATCAACTTGCCCTGTAACATTGAAAGATTTGTGTCTATGTTCCCGAGGTACCTCCACTCTTGCATCCCACTCGGAAAAGCACCATTTAGATTCTACTGCCTCTCCATGTGGTTTTCTTTAATTCGTTCATGGAATGCGAGTGTCACTGGCTGGGCCAGCATTTATTTCACATCCCTCATTACCCTTGAGAAGGTGGGGGTGAGCTGTCTTCTTGAACCACTGCACTACGTGTGGTGTAGGGACACCCACAGTGCTATTTTACTGTAGCAGTTTAACATAACTAAGTGGATTATTCAGCTATTTTAAAGGGCAGGTAAGAGTCAACCACATTACTGTGGGTCTGGAGTTACATGTAGGCCAGACCAGGTAAGGACAGCAGATTTCCTCCACAGAAATGTATTAGTGAACCAGATGAGAGTTTACAACAATCTGGCAGTTACCTGATCATTATTGAGTTGAGCTCTTTAAACATCAGATTTAGTTAATTGAATTAATTTGCTCCATCTGCAATGGTGGGATTTGGACTGATATCTCCAGATCATTAGTCCAGGCCTCTGGATTACCAGCCCAGTATCATTAGCACTATGCTGCTGTCCCCATATTGTTTCCACAAAGTAGTTCACTTCACACTTATCCAAATTAAATTGCATCTCCCATGTTCCTGCCCATTTCACCAGTCTCTCTCTGTCATATGTCAGTCTATTAGTGTCCTGTTCACTACTGACTACATTGTCAAATGTTCTATCGCCTGCAAATTTAAATTATATTCAATATACCCAACTCCATTTATATATAACAATACAATATAAAGGTGAGGTGATTTTCCACCAGCTATCTAAAACACTGTCTATTTCACACTAGGAGTACTGTGTACAGTTCTGTACATCACACCTGAGAAAATATTTTTTGGCCATTGAAGGAGAGCAGCACAGAGTCATCAGAATAATATGAGGGCACCAAGGGTTAAATTGTGTGGTCAGGTTACATAAACTAGGCTTGTAGCTTGTATTCTCCGGAATGTTCAGGGGTCATTCCAACAGAGTGAGGGTTTTAGGATTTTGAAAATTATTGAGAAGGCAGATAGAAAGTTTTATCTGCTGGTCGGGGAGTCGAAAACAAGGGGACATGATCTTAAAATCAGAGCCAGTTTGTGAAGGAGAGGAATTAGGAAACATTTCTTCAGACAAATAGTGATCAAAGAGTGGAATTGACCCCACAAAAAACAACAAATGCGAGCTTAAGAAATAATTTAAATCTGCAACTGATAGATTGTTACTGAACAAGGGGATTAATGGAAATGGAACAAAGACAGGTGAATGGAGTTAGCATAGAAATCAGACAGGATCACAATGAACGGTGGAAAACACCCCAGGGGTATCACAGTCCAATCCTGTTTCTATGTACCGACCTGCACATTATACCCAGTGTCAGTAGCGAACAGAAGGGCAGGTAGAATACATAGCTCCCTCTACATTACCCTGACAGTGAACCCCCATTATATACCCACTGTCAGTATCGAGCTCTCCCGGTGTAGGTACAATAAAGAGCTGCCTCTACATTACCCTGACAGTGAACACCCACGATACACCCAGTGTCAGTATCGAGCAGTCGCAGTGTAAGTACAATACAGAGTTCCCTTTACAGAACCCTGGCAGTGAACAGCATTGTAAACACTGTGTCAGTATCGAGCGCACCCAGTGCAGGTGCAATACACAGCTCCCTCTACATTACCGTAACAGTGAACCCCATTATATACACAGTGTCAGAATCAAGCACTCCCAGTGTAGGTACAATACTGAGCTCCCTCTGCATTGCCCTAACAGTGAACACCCACTATAGACCCAGTGTAAGTATCGAGCACTCCCAGTGTAGGTACAACACATAGCTCCCTCTACATTACCCTGACAGTGAACCCCCTTAATTACCCAGTGTCAATATCGAGCTCTCCCAGCGTAGGTATAATACAGAGCTCCCTCTACATTACCCTGGCATTGAAACCCATTATATACCCAGTGTCAGCATCGAGCACTCCCAGTGTAGGTACAGCACAGAGCTCCCTCTGCATTACCCTGAGAGTGAAACCCATAATATACCCAGTGTCAGTCTCGAGCACTCCCAGTGTAGGTACAATACAGAGCTCCCTCTACAGTACCCTGAGAGTGAACACCCACTATATACACAGTGCCAGTATCGAGCACCACCAGAGTAGATACAATACAGAGCTCCCTCCACATTACCCTGACAGTGAACCCCATTATATACCCAGTGTCACTATCGATCTCTCCCAGTGTAGGTACAATACAGAGCTCCCTCTACAGTACCCTGCCTGTGAACCCCATTATATACCCACTGTCAGGATCGGGCACTCCCAGTGTAGGTACAACACAGAGCTCCCTCTACATTACCCTGACAGTGAACCCCCTTAATTACCCAGTGTCAATATCGAGCTCTCCCAGTGTAGGTATAATACAGAGCTCCCTCTACATTACTCTGACAGTGAAACCCATTATATACCCAGTGTCAGCATCGAGCACTCCCAGTGTAGGTACAGCAGAGAGCCCCCTCTACATTACCCTGACAGTGAACACCATTATATACCCAGTGTCAGTACCGGGAAATAACAGTGTCTGTACAATACTGAGCTCCCTCGACATTACCTTGACAGACAACCCCATTATATACCCAGTGTCAGTATCGACCTCTCCCAGGGTAGGGGCAATTCAGAGCTCCCTCTACGTTACCCTGACAGTGACCCCCATTATATACCCTGTGTTAATATCGAGCACTCGCAGTGTCTGGACAATACAGACCTCCCTGTCCGTTACCCTGACTGTGAACCCCATTATATACCCAGTGTCTGTATCGGGCACTCCCACTGTCTGTACAATACAGAGCTCCCTCTACATTACCCTGACATTGAAACCCATTATATACCCAGTGTCAGCATCGAGCACTCCCAGTGTAGGGACAGCACAGAGCCCCCTCTACATTACCCTGACAGTGAACACCATTATATCCCCAGTGTCAGTACCGGGAAATAACAGTGTCTGTACAATACTGAGCTCCCTCGACATTACCTTGACAGACAACCCCATTATATACCCAGTGTCAGTATCGACCTCTCCCAGGGTAGGGGCAATTCAGAGCTCCCTCTACGTTACCCTGACAGTGACCCCCATTATATACCCTGTGTTAATATCGAGCACTCGCAGTGTCTGTACAATACAGACCTCCCTGTCCGTTACCCTGACTGTGAACCGCATTATATACCCAGTGTCTGTATCGGGCACTCCCAGTGTCTGTACAATACAGAGCTCCCTCTACATTACCCTGACATTGAAACCCATTATATACCCAGTGTCAGCATCGAGCACTCCCAGTGTAGGTACAGCACAGAGCCCCCTCTACATTACCCTGACAGTGAACACCATTATATACCCAGTGTCAGTACCGGGAAATAACAGTGTCTGTACAATACTGAGCTCCCTCGACATTACCTTGACAGACAACCCCATTATATACCCAGTGTCAGTATCGACCTCTCCCAGGGTAGGGGCAATTCAGAGCTCCCTCTACGTTATCCTGACAGTGACCCCCATTATATACCCTGTGTTAATATCGAGCACTCGCAGTGTCTGTACAATACAGACCTCCCTGTCCGTTACCCTGACTGTGAACCGCATTATATACCCAGTGTCTGTATCGGGCACTCCCAGAGTCGGCACAATACAGATCTCCCTCTACATTTCCCTGAGAATGAACCCCATTATGCACCCTGTGTCAGTATCGAGCACTCCCAGTGTAGGTACAATACAGACCTCCCTCTACATTACCCTGACAGTCAACCCCATTATATACCCTGTGTCAGTATCGAGCACTCCCTATGTAGGCACAATACAGAGCTCCCTCTACATTACCCTGACAGTCAACCCCATTATATACCCTGTGTCAGTATCGAGCACTCCCAGTGTAGGTACAATACAGAGCTCGATCTCCAGTACTCTCACAGTAAACCCCAATATATACCCAGCGCCAGTTTCAAGCACTCCCAGTGTAGGTACAATACAGATCTCCCCCTACATTACCCTGACAGTGAACCCCAATATATACACAGTGCCAGTGTGAAGCACTCCCAGTGTACGTACAATACAGATCCCCCTCTACATTAGGCGGACAGTAAACTCCTTTATATACCCAGTGTCAGTATCGAGCACTACCAGTGTTGGTGAAATACAGAGCTCCCTCTACATTACCCTGACAGTGAATACCAATATATACCCAACGCCAGTGTCAGGCACTCCCAGCGTCGGCACAATACAGAGCATCCTCGACATTACCCTGACAGTGAACACCATTATATACCCAGTGTCAGTACCGGGAAATAACAGTGTCTGTACAATACTGAGCTCCCTCGACATTACCTTGACAGACAACCCCATTATATACCCAGTGTCAGTATCGACCTCTCCCAGGGTGGGGCAATTCAGAGCTCCCTCTACGTTACCCTGACAGTGACCCCCATTATATACCCTGTGTTAATATCGAGCACTCGCAGTGTCTGTACAATACAGACCTCCCTGTACGTTACCCTGACTGTGAACACCATTATATACCCAGTGTCAGTATCGGGCACTCCCAGTGTCTGTACAATACAGAGCTCCCTCTACATTTCCCTGAGAATGAACCCCACTATATACCTAGTGTCAGTATCGAGCACTCCCAGTGTAGTTACAATACAGAGCTCCCTCTACATTATCCTGACTGTGAACCCCATAATATACCCAGTGTCAGTATCGAGCAATCCCAGTGTAGGTACAATACAGAGCTCGATCTCCAGTACTCTCACAGTAAACCCTAATATATACCCAGCGCCAGTGTCAAGCACTCCCAGTGTAGGTACAATACAGATCTCCCTCTACATTACCCTGACAGTGAACCCCAATATATACCCAGCGCCAGGGTCAAGCACTCCCAGTGTACGGACAATACAGATCCCCCTCTAAATTACGCGGAGAGTAAACTCCTTTATATCCCCAAAGTCAGGATCGAACACTACCAGTGTAGGTAAAATACAGAGCTACCTCTACATTACCTGGACAGTAATCCCCAATATCTACCCAACGCCAGTGTCAAGCACTCCCTGCTTAGGTGCAATACATTTCTTCCTCGACATTACCCTGACAGTGATCCCCATTATTTCCCCAGTGTCAGCATCGGGCACTCCCAGTGTCTGTACAATACAGAGCTCCCACGACATTACCTTGACAGTGAACCCCATTATACACCCAGTGTCCACATCGAGCTCTCCCAGTGTCTGGACAATACAGAGCTCCCTCGACATTACCTTGACAGTTAATCCCATTCTATGCCCAGTGTCAGTATCGAGCTCTCCAAGTGTAGGTACAATGCAGAGGTCCATCTACATTATCCTGACAGTGAACCCCAATATATACCCAGCGTCAGTGTCAAGCACTCCCAGTGAACATACAATACAGATCCCCCCGACATTTCGCGGACAGTAAACTCCTTTATACACCCAATGTCAGGGAAAAGCACTACCAGTGTAGGTACAATACAGAGCTACCTCCACATTACCTGACAGAGAACCCAATTATATACCCAGTGTCAGTATCGAGCACTCACAGTGTCGGTACAATACAAAGCTCACTCTACAGTACTTTGACACGTGAACCCCATTGCACACCCAGTGTCCGTACCGAGCACTCCCACTGCAGGTATAATACAGAGCTCCCTCTATACTACCCTGACAGTGAACACCCTATTATTTACCCAGTCACAGTATCGAGCACTCCCGGTGTAGGTACAATACAGAGGTCCTTCTACATTACCCTGACAGTGAACCCCAATATATAACCGGCGCCAGAGTCAAGCACTCCCAGTGTACATACAATACAGATCTCCCTCTACATTACGTGGACTGTAAAATGCATTATATACCCAGCATCAGTATCGAGCACTCCCAGGGTAGGTACAACACAGAGCTCCCTCTACATTACCCTGGCAGAGAACCTAATTATATACCCAGTGCTTGTATGGAGCACTCCCAGCGTAGGTACAATACAGAGCTCCCTTACATTACCCTGACAGTGAAGTCCAATATATACCCAGCGCCCTTGTCAAGCACTCCCTGCGTAGGTACAATACAGAGCTCCTTCGACATTACCCTGACAGTGAACCCCATTATATACTCAGTGTCAATATCGAGCACTCCCAGTGTCGGTGCAATACAGAGCTCCCTCTGCATTACCCTGCCAGTGAACCCCATGATATACCCAGTGTTAGCATCGAACACTTCCAGTGTAGGTACAACACAGAGCTCCCTCTACATAAACCTGACAGTGAATCCGATTATATACCCAGTGTCAGTATCGAGCACTCCCAGTGTCGCTATAATACAGAACTCCCTCTACATTACCCTGACAGTGAACCCCATAATATGCCCAGTGTCAGTCTCGAGCACTCCCAGTGTAGGTACAATACAGAGCTCGGTGTACAGTACCCTGACAGAGAACCCCAATATATACCTAGCGCCAGTGTCAAGCACTCCCAGTGTAGGTACTGTACAGATATCCCTCTACATTACCCTGTCAGTAAATCCCAATATATACTCAATGTCAGTGTCGAGCTCTCCCAGTGTAGGTACAATACAGAGCTCCCTCGACATTACCCTGACAGTGAACCCCATTATATAGCCAGTGTCAGTATCGAGCACTCCCAGTGCAGGTGCAATACAGAGCTCCCTCCACACTACACGAACAGTGAACACTCCATTATATACCCAGTATCAGTATCGAGCACTCCCAGTGCAGGTACAATGACGACGTACGTCGACATTACCGTGACAGTGAACCCCCATTATAAACCGCGTGTCAGCATCGAGCTCTCCAAGTGTAGGTATAATGCAGAGCTCCCTCTACACAAACCTGACAGTGAATCCGATTATATAACCTGTGTCAGTATCGAGCACTCCCAGTGTCAGTACAATACAGAGCTCCCTCTACATTAACCTGACAGTGAACCCCATAATATACCTAGTGTCAGTCTCGAGCACTCCCAGCGTAGGTACAATACAGAAATATTGGGGGTCACTGTCAGGATAATGTAGAGGGAGATTTGTATTGTCCCCACACTGGGAGTGCTAGACATTGGCACTGGGTATGTATTGGGGTTGACTGTCAGGGTACTGAAGAGCGAGCTCTGTATTGTACCTACATTAGGAGTGCTCTATACTGACACTGGGAATATAATCGGGTTCACTGTCAGGTTAATGTAGCGGGCGCTCCGTATTGTACCTCCATTTTGAGGGCCCGATACACACACTGGGTATATAATGGGGTTAACTGTCATGGTGATGTCGAGGGAGCTCTGTATTGTACAGAAACTGGGAGTGCCCGATACTGACACTGGGTATATAATGGGGTTCACTGTCAGGGTAATGTCCAGGGAGCTCTGTATTGTACAGACACTGGCAGTGTCCGATACTGACACTGGGTATATAATGAGGATCACTGTCAGGGTAATTTCGAGGGAGCTCTGTATTGCACCTACGCTGGGAGTGCTTGACACTGGCGCAGGGTATATATTCCGGTTCATTGTCAGGATAATGTGGAGGGAGCTCTGTATTGTTCCTACACTGGGAGTGCTCGACACTAACACTGGGTAAATAAAGGGGGATCACTGTCAGGGTAATGCAAAGGTAGCTATGTCTTGTACCTGCACTGGGAGTGCTCGATACTAACACTGGGTATATAATGGAGTCTACTGTCTGCCTAATGTAGATGGAGATCTGTATTGTACGTACACTGGGAGTGCTGGACACTGGTGCTGGGTATATATTGGGGTTCACTGTCAGGGTAATGTAGATGGAGGTCTGTATTGTACCAACACTTGGAGAGCTCGATACTGACACTGGGTATATACTGGGGGTTCACTGTCAGGGTAATGTAGAGGGAGCACTGTATTGAACCTGCACTGGGAGTGCTCGATACTGACACTGGGTATATAATGTGGTTCAATGTCAGGGAAATGTCGAAGGAGCTCTGTATTGTACCTAAGCAGGGAGTGCTTGACACAGGCTCAGGGTATATATTGGGGTTCACTGTCAGTGTAATGTAGAGGGAGCTCTGTATCGGACCTACACTGGGACTGCTCGATACTGACACTGGGTATGTAATGTTGTTCACTGTCAGAGTAATGTAGGGGGAGCTCTGCATTGTACCTACACTGGGAGTGCTCGATACTGACACTGGGTATATAATTGGGGTCTCAGTCATGGTAAGGTAGAGGGAGCTCTGTCTTGAACCTGCACTGGGAGTGCTCGATACTGACACTGGGTGTATAATGGGGTTCACTGTCAGGGTAATGTCGAAGGAGCTCTGTATTGTACCTAAGCAGGGAGTGCATGACACAGGCGCAGGGTATCTATTGGGGTTCAATGTCAGTGTAATGTAGGGGGAGCTCTGTATTGGACCTACACTGGGACTGCTCGATACTGACACTGGGTCTATAATGTGGTTCACTGTCAGGGTAATGTAGAGGGAGCTCTGTATTGCACCTGCACTGGGAGTGCTCGATACTGACACTGGGTATATAATGGGGTTCACTGACAGGGTTATGTCGAGGGAGATCTGTATTGTACGAACACTGTTGGTGCTTGACAATGGCGTTGGGTGTATATTGGGGATCACTGTCAGGGTAATGCAGAGGGAGCTCTGTATTCTACCTACACTGGGTTGCTTGATACTGACAGTGGGTATATAATGGGGCTTCACTGTCAGGGTAATGGAGAAGGAGCTCTGTATTGTACTTGCACTGGGAGTGCTCGATACTGACACTGGGTATATAGTGGGGGTTCACTGTCAGTGTAATGTCGAGGGAGCTCTGTATTGTACCGACACAGGGTGTTCTCCATTCTGACACTGGGTATATAATGGGGTTCACTGTCAGGGTATTGTAGAGGGAGCATTGTATTGTACCTAGCCTCGGAGTGATCGATACTGACACTGGGTATATAATGGGGTTCACTGTCAGGGTATTGTCGAGGGAGCTTTGTATTGTACCTAGCCTCGGAGTGATCGATACTGACACTGGGTATATAATGGGGGTCACTGTCAGGGTAATGTAGAGGGAGCTCTGTATTGTACAGACACTGGGAGTGCCCCATCCTGACACTGGGTATATAATGGTGTTCACAGTCAGGGTAACGTAGAGGGAGCTCTGTATTATAAAGACACAGCGAGTGCCCGATGCGGACACTGGGTATATAATTGGGTTCACAGTCAGGGTAATGTAGAGGAAGCTCTGTATTGTAGCTACAATGGGAGTGCTGGATACTAACACTGGGTATATAATGGGGTTCACTGTCAGGGTAATGTAGAGGAAGCTCTGTATTGTAGCTACAATGGGAGTGCTGGACACTGACACTGGGTATATAATGGGGTTCACTGTCAGGGTAATGTAGAGGAAGCTCTGTATTGTAGCTACAATGGGAGTGCTGGACACTGACACTGGGTATATAATGGGGTTCACTGTCAGGGTAATGTAGAGGGAGCTCTGTATTGTAGCTACAATGGGAGTGCTGGATACTAACACTGGGTATATAATGGGGTTCACTGTCAGGGTTATGTCGAGGGAGATCTGTATTGTACTTACACTGGGAGTGCTTGACACTGGCGTTGGGTATATATTGGGGTTCACTGTCAGGGTAATGTAGACGGAGCTCTGTATTGTACCGACACTGGGAATGCTCGATACTGACACTGGGTATATAGTGGGGATTCACTGTCAGGGTAATGTCGAGGGAGCTCTGTATTGTACCTACATTGGGAGAGCTCTTTACTGACACTGGGTTTATAATGGTGTTCACTGCCAGTGTAATGTAGAGGGAGCTCTGTATTGTACCTACACTGGAGAGCTCGATACTGACACCGGGTATATAATGGGGATTCACTGTTAGTGTAATGTTGAAGAAGCTATGTATTCGACCTGCCCTTCTGTTCGCTACTGACACTAGGTATAATGTGCAGGTCGGTACTTAGAAATAGGATTGGAATGTTATACTCCTCGGGTTTTTTCCACCATTCATTGTGATCCTGTCTGATTTCTATGCTAACTCCATTCACCTGTCTTTGTTCCATTTCCATTAATCCCCTTGTTCAGTAACAATCTATCAGTTGCAGATTTAAATTATTTCTTGCGCTCGCATTTGTTGTTTTTTGTGGTGTCAATTCCACTCTTTGATCACTATTTGTCTGAAGAAATGTTTCCTAATTCCTCTCCTTCACAATCTGGCTCTGATTTTAAGATCATGTCCCCTTGTTCTCGACTCCCCGACCAGCAGATAAAACTTTCTATCTGCCTTCTCAATAATTTTCAAAATCCTAAAACCCTCACTCTGTTGGAATGACCCCTGAACATTCCGGAGAATACAAGCTACAAGCCTAGTTTATGTAACCTGACCACACAATTTAACCCTTGGTCCCCTCATATTATTCTGATGACTCTGTGCTGCTCTCCTTCAATGGCCAATATATCTTTTCTAAGGTGTGATGTCCAGAACTGTACACAGTCCTCCTAGTGTGAAATAGACAGGGTTTTAGATAGCTGGTGGAATATCTCCTCACCGTTATATTGTCTTGTTATATATAAATGGAGTTGGGTATATTGAATATAATTTAAATTTGCAGGTGATAGAACATTTGACAATGTAGTCAATAGTGAACAGGATACTAACAGACTGAAATGTGACAGAGAGAGACTGGTGAAGTGGACAGGAATATGGAAGATACAATTTAATTTGGATAAGTGTGAAGTGAACTACTTTGTGGAAACAATATGGGGACAGCAGCATAGTGCTAATAACACTGGGCTGGTAATCCAGAGGCCTGGACTAATGATCTGGAGATATCAGTTCAAATCCCACCATTGCAGATGGAGGAAATGAATTCAATTAAATAAATCTGGTGTTTAAAGAGCTCAACTCAATAATGATCAGGTAACTGCCAGATTGTTGTAAACTCTCATCTGGATCACTAATATATTTCAGTGGAGGAAATCTGCTGTCCTTACCTGGTCTGGCCTACATGTAACTCCAGACCCACAGTAATGTGGTTGACTCTTACCTGCACTCTAAAATAGCTGAACAATCCACTCAGTTATTTTAAACTGCAACAGTAAAATAGCACTGCGGGTGTCCCTACACCACACATCGTGCAATGGTTCAAGAAGACAGCTCACCCCCACATTCTCAAGGGTAATGAGGGATGTGAAATAAATGCTGGCCTAGCCAGTGACCCTCGCATTCCATGAACGAATTAAAGAAAACCACATGGAGAGGCAGTAGAATCTAAATGGTGCTTTTCCGAGTGGTATGCAAGGGTGGAGGTACCTCGGGAACATAGACACATATTATTCAATGTTACAGGGCAAGTTGATATCGCACTTAAGAAAGAGTGAATAATATTTGCTTTTGCAAATGCTTTCAATCAATTAAAAAAAAACAAGGAACTTATGCTAAAACTTGACATATCACTGGTCCAGCCTCAGCTGGAGTATTGTGAATAATTCCGAACACCACACTTTCAGAAGGATGTCATGACCTTGGTGAAGGTAACAGGGAGATTGACAGGATGATATTAGACATGAAGAAGATAAGAAATAGGAGCAGGAATAGACCATATGACACGTCGAGCCTGCTCCACCATGCAACATGATCATGGCTGATCTTGGTCTTCACTTTCCTGCCTGCTGCCCTTATCCCTTGATTCCCTGAGACACCAAAATCTGTCCATTTCAGCATTAAATATATTCAATGATGGGACATCCACATTTCTCTGATGTACAGAATTCAAAGGATTCACATTGCTTTGAGTTTAAATATTTATTCTCATCTCAGTCCTAAATGATCCTCCCTTATCCCACCCAGGGCAATAACCTTTCCGTATCTCCCTTGTCAAGTCCTTTCAGAATCTTGCATGTTTCAAAAAGATCACCCCTCATTCTTCGAAACTCCAGAGAATATAAACCCAATTTACTCAGCCTCTCATCACAGGATAACCCCCTCATCCCAGAGACCAATCTAGTGAATGTCCGCTGTACTATCTTCGATGACTTAAATATGGAGACCAAAACAGTACACAGTTTTCCAGGTGTGGACTCACCAAAAATCTGCACAATTGTAGCAAGACTTATATATTCCTGTATTCCTATCCCCTCGCAAAAAAGGCAAACATGCCTTTTACCTTCCTAATTGCTTGCTGTATCCGCAAGCTGTCTGTCTGTGTTCCTTGGACGAGGGCATCAAAGTCTCTCTGAACATCAATATTTAGAAGATTCAGGACATTTAAAACTTTTCTGCTCTTCTGTTCTGACCAAAGTGAGTAACTTCACACTTTCCCACATGAAATTCCATCTGCCAACTTGTTGTCCATTTACTTAACCTGTCTATATCTCTTTGCTGCCTTTCTGTGTTCTTCTCACAGTGTGCATTTCCACCTACCTTTGTATCATCAGCAAACGGAGATACATTACTCTCGGTCACTTAGTCATCAATATTGATTGTAAATGATTGAGTTCTCAGCACTGGTCCTTGTGGCACTCCAGGATTCACTGCCATCCAAAATGGCCCTTTTATGCCCATTAATTACTTCTTATCAATAAGCCAGTCCTCTATCCATGCTAATATATTGCCCCCAACTCCATGAGCTCTTATCCTGCCTATTAACCTTTTTTTATGTGTAACCTTGTTGAACACCTTTTGGATATCCAGGTATACTACACCTCCAGGTAGTGTCCTCCTTATCAATCCTACTAGCTATATTCTCAGACAAACTCGATTAAATTTGTCAAACAGGATGTTCCTTTGGTAAAATAATGTTGAATTGCACAAATCATACTGTGCTTTTCTAAGTGCACAGTTAGGACTTCCTTAATAGTAGATTCCCGCATTTTCCCAATGACAGACATTAGGCTAACTGGCCTGTAGTTCCCTGCGTCCTCTCTCCCTCCTTTCTTGACTACAGGTTTTACATTCGCTAACTTCCAATCTGCTGGGACTGTGCCAGAATCCAGGGAATTTTGGAAAATCGTATCAAGTGCATCGAAAATCTCTGTAACTATCCCTTTTAACACCCTAGCAGGTGAGCCATCAGGTACTAGAGATTTGTCGCGTTGTAGTCCCGTAGCTTCTCTACCGCTTTTAATTGTTAAAATATGCATGATAACAAATTCTTATTCTTCTTTGGCCTCCTTGTCTCGCGAGACAATGGGTAAGCACCTGGAGGTGGTCAGTGGTTTGTGGAGCAGAGCCTGGAGTGGTTACAAAGGCCAATATTAGTGTGACAGACTCTTCCACAGTTCACTCTAATATAGAATGTAAAACATCCAGTTCGTTGTTAAATTAGATGTCATTCCTAATACATAGAGTATAATATTCTGGTTAATTGTTAAATTAGATGTCATTCCTAATACACAGGTTATATTCTTCTGGTTAATTGTTAAATTCGATGTCATCACTTACACAGAGGGTATAATATTCTGGTTAATTGTTAAATTAGATGTCATCACAAATACACAATGTATAATATTCTGGTTAATTGTTAAATTAGATATGATAATTAATATCAAGTGCCAATGTTCCAGTTAATTGTTAAATACGATGCCATCCCTAATGTACTTGAAAACTCTGGTTCAATCTCAAATTAGGCATGATAACTAATATAGAGCACACATTGTTCATGTTCATTGTTAAATTAGACGCCATCGCTAATACATAGGGTATAATATTCTGGTTAATTGTTGAATTACATGTCATCACTAATACACAGTGTATAATCGTCTGGTTAATTGTCAAATTAGATGTCATCACTAATACACAGGTGATAATATTCTGGTTAATTGTTAAATTACATGTCATCACTAATACACAGTGTATAATCGTCTGGTTAATTGTCAAATTAGATGTCATCACTAATACACAGGGGATAATATTCTGTTAAATTGTTAAATTAGATGTCATCACTAATACACAGCTGATAATATTCTGGTTAATTGTTAAATTGGATGTCATCACTAATACACAGGGGATAATATTCTGGTTAATTGTTAAATTAGATGTCATCACTAATACACAGTGTATAATCGTCTGGTTAATTGTTAAATTAGATGTCATCACGAATACACAGTGTATAATCGTCTGGTTAATTGTTAAATTAGATGTCATCACTAATACACAGGGGATAATATTCCGGTTAATTGTTAAATTAGATGTCATAATCATACACAGGTTACAATATTCTGGTTAATTGTTAAATTAGATGTCATCACTAATACACTGGTTATAATATCCCGGTTAATTGTTAAATTAGGTGTCATCACTTATACACGGGGTATAATATTCTGGTTAATTGTTAAATTAGATGTCATCCCTATTATACAGTGTATAATATTCTGGTTAATTGTTAAATTAGATGTCATCACTAATGCACAGGGTATAATATTCTGGTTAATTGTTAAATTAGATATGATATCTAATATCAACTGTAAATGTTCCAGTTAATTGTTAAATACGATGCCATGCCTAATGTACTTGAAAACTCTGGTTAAATCTCAAATTATGCATGATAACTAATATAGAGCACACATTGTTCATGTTCATTGTTAAATTAGATGCCATAACTAATGCATGGCGTATAATATTCTGGTTAATTGTTAAATTAGATGTCATCACTTATAAAAAGTGTATAATCTTCTGGTTAATTGTTAAATTAGACGTCATCACTAATACACAGTGTATAATCTTCTGGTTAATTGTTAAATTAGATGTCATAAATCATATACAGAGTATAATATTCTGTTAAATTGTTAAATTAGATGTCATCCCTAATACACAAAGTATAATATTCCGGTTAATTGTTAAATTAGATGTCATCACTAATGCACAGGGGATAATATTCTGGTTAATTGTTGAATTAGATATCATCACTAATACACGGTATGATATTCTGGTTAATTGATAAATTAGATGTTATCCCTAATACATAGGGTATAATATTCTGGTCAATTGTTAAATTAAATGTCATCACTATTACACAGGCGATTATATTCTGGTTAATTGTTAAATGAGATCTCATCACTAATACACAGGGTATAATATTCTGGTTAATTGTTAAATTAGATGTATTCATTATACACAGGGTGTAATATTCTGCTTAATTGTTAAATTAGATGTCATCACTAATGCACGGTATGATATTCTGGTTAATTGTTAAACTAGATGTCATCCCTGATACACAGGGTATAATATTCTGGTTAATTGTTAAATTATATGTCATCACGAATACACAGTGTACTATTCTGGTTAATTGTTAAATTAGATATGATAACTAATATCAAGTGTAAAATGTTCCAGTTAATTGTTAAATATGATGCCATCTCTAATGCACTTGAATAATCTGGTTAAATCTCAAATTGGGCATGATAACTAATATGGAGCACACATTGTTCATGTTCTTTGTTAAATTAGATGTCATCCCTGATGGACAGTATATGATCTGGTTTATTGTTAAATTCAGCATGATACCTTTATATAGTGTAAAACAATCCAGGTAATTGTTAAGTTAGATGCCGCCAGATATACATAAGTGATGATATACTGATTAATTGTTATATTATGCATGCTAACTAACCAAAAGTGTAAAACATTCTGGTTAATTGTTTAACTAGAAGTCATCTCTAATACACTGGGAAGAACATTCAGGTTAATTTCAAAATAGGCATGATAACTAATAACGAGTCCACATTGTTCAAGTTCCTTGTTAAATTCGATGCCGTCCCAAATACACTGGGAATAATCTACTGGATAATTGTTAAATTCGGCACGATAACTAATATAGAGTGTAAAATGTTCCTGCTAATTGTTAAATTAGATGACATCTCGAATACACAGGGTATAATATTCTGGTTAATTGTTAAATTAGGCACGACAACTAATATTGAGTGTAAATTATACCTGTTTATTTTAAAATAGATTTCGTCCCTAATACACTCAATATAATATTCTGGTTAATTGCTAAATTGGACACGAGAATTAATAAAGAGTTTAGAACGTTCTCCTTAATTGTTGTTAGCTGTCCTTCCCACTGCACAAGGTTTAATATCCTGGTTAATTGTTAAATTAAACATGGCAACTAATATATTCCAATATATTGTCACATTAAATGCCATCGCTAACACACGGGGTATAATATTTTGGTTAATTGTTAAATTATGCATGATAACATGCATAGACTGCAAACAGTTCCAGTTCGTTGTTGAATTTGATGTTGTCCCTAAGTCACAGTGAATAATATTCTGGTTAATTGTTAAATGATACATGTAAAACATTCCAGTTAATTATTAAATTAGATGTCACCCCCAATTCACGGTATAATCTGGTTAATTGTTAGATTTGACATGATAACAAATGTAAAATGTATAATGTTCTGGTTAATTGTTAAATTAGATGTCACCCCTAATATGCAGGGGGTAGAGTTTATGTTAATTGTTGAATTAGACATGATACCTTATAGAGTGTTAAATGTTCCAGTTAATTGTTGTATTGGATGTCATCCCTAATACGCAGGGTATAATATTCTGGTTACTTGTTAAAATAGGCATGATAGCTAATAGTGTCCAATGTTCCAGTTAACAGTTAAATTAAATGACAGCTATTAAACAGCAAATATCATATTCTGGTTAATTGTGACTTTGGACATGATAACTAATATAGAGTGTAAAACGATACTGTTCATTATTGAGTTAGATTTCATCCCTCAAACACAGGGTATAATATTCTGTGTAATTGCTAAATTAAATGTCGCCTGTAATACACCGGGTAGAATCCTCCAGTTAATTGTTAAATTAGGCATGTCAAATAGTATAGATGGTAAATAATTCCAGTTAATTGTTAAACTAGACGTAGTCACTCATCGCCAGCGGATAATCGGTGAATTCAAAAGTTAGGCATGATAACAAATCTGGAATGTAAATTTGACAGTTCTGTTTGGAGTGTTAAACTTTCCACTTAGTTGTTAAATGAATTGTAGTCACTAGTACACAGGGGATAATACACTGGTGTGTTGTTGAATTAGGCATGATAACTAAGAAAGAGTGTAAAATGTTCCAGTTAGTTGTTAAATTAGATGCCATCCCTAATTCACTGGGAATAATATTCTGGTTATGTCTCAAATTAGGCATGATAACTAATATAGAGCATACATTGATCAATCACATTGTTAAATTAGGTATCATCACTTATACACAGGGTTGAACCAGGTTATTTTTAAAATTTGACATGATAACCAGTATATCGTGTAAAACTTTCCAGTTTATTAAATTCGAAACCATCCCTGATACCCAGGGAGTAATATTCCGGGTAAATACTTAAATGTGGAGTGCGAAACGTTTAAGTTAATTATGAAATTATATGTCATCTTAAATACACTGGGAGTAACATTCTGGTTAATTGATAAATTAGGCACGATGACTAATATAGAGTGTTAAGTATTCCAGTTAATTGTTAAATTAGAAATCATCTCTAATACAGAAGGGTCTAATAGTCTTGTTAGTTGTTTTATTAGACATGATGACTCATACCAAATGGATAACATTCCAGTTAATTGTTAATTTAGATGTCATCCCTAATACACAGTGTATAATATTCTGGTTAATTATTAAATTAGATGTCATCACTAATACACAGGTGATAATATTCTGATTAATTAATAAATTAGATGTCATCCCTAATACACATGGTATAATATTCTGGTTAATTGTTAAATTAGATGTCATCCCTAATACTCAGGGGATAATATTCTGGTTAATTGTTAAATTAGGCATGATAGCTAATAGAGTGTAAATTGTTCCGGTTAATGGTTAAATTAATAAATAATCACTAATACACAGGGTATAATCTGGTTAGTTCTTAGATGTGACATGATAACCAGTTTCGAGTGGAAAAGCATTCCAGTTTATTAAATTCGATATCATCCTTGATACCCAGGTTGTAATATTCTGGTTAAATGTTCAAATTAGGCTTGATAACTTATACGGAGTATATAACGTTCCAGTTAATTGTTAAATTAAATGCCATCCCTAATACACTGGGTATAATACTCTGGCTAATTGTTAACTTAGGCATGATAATTGGTATAGAGTGTAAATTGTTCCAGTTAATTGTTAAATTCCATGCGATGCCTAATACATTGGAAAATAATATTCTGGTTCAGACTCAAATTCAGCATGACAATTAATACAGAGCGTACATTGTTCAAGTTCATTTTTAAATCAGATGCCTAATACACAGGGTACAATATTATGGTTAATTGTTTAATTAGGCATGATAACTAATATAGAGAGTCTAATGTTCCAGTTAATTGTTAAATGAGATGTCATCTCTAATGCACAGGAAACCTTTTCTTGTTAATTATTTAATTAGGCATGATAACTAATGTAGAGTTTAAAACGTTCCCCTTAATTAAGTTACTAAGTCACCAGTAACCCCTCTCTCAATGCAGAAATCAACAAGTGTATGAGAAAGGCGTCCACTGCCATGTCCAGACAGGCCAAGAGAGTGTGGGAAAATGGCGCACTGACACGGAACACAAAAGTCCGAGTGTATCAAGCCTGTGTCCTCAGTACCTTGCTTTATGGCAGCGAGGCCTGGACAACATATGTCAACCAAGTGTGAAGTTTCAATTCATTCCATCTTCGCTGCCTACGGAGAATCCTTGGCATCAGATGGCAGGACCGTATCTCCAACGCAGAAGTCCTCAAGGTGGGCAACATTCCCGGCATATACACCCGACTGAGCCAGCGGCGCTTGAGATGGCTTGGCCATGTGAGCTGCATGGAAGATGGCAGGATCCCCAAGGACACATTGTGCAGCGAGCTTGTCGCTGCTATCAGACCCACCGGCCGTCCATGTCTCCACTTTAAAGACGTCCGCAAACGCGACATGAAGTCCTATGACATTGATCACAAATCGTGGGAGTCAGTTGCTAGCGATCGCCAGAGCTGACGGACAGGCATAAAGGCGGGGCTAAAGTGTGGCGAGTCGAAGAGTCTTCGCTATTGGTAGGACAAAAGATAGAAGTGCAAAGGGGAGAGCTAACTGTGTAAAAGCCCCGACAACCAATTTTATCTGCAGCGCCTGTGGAAGAGTCTGTAACTATAGAATTGGCCTTTATAGCCATTCCAGGTGCTGCTTCACAAACCACTGACCTGCTCCAGTCTCTCGAGACAAGGAGGCCAAAGAAGAAGAAGAAGGTGTCGTCACCACTACACAGGGTATAATATACTGGTTAATTGTAAAATTAGACATGATAACTAATATAGAGTGTAAAACATTCCAATATATTGTCAAGTTAAATTCTATCGCTAACAGACGGGGTATCATATTATGGTTAATTGTTAAATTAGGCCTGATAACATGCATAGACTGTAAACAGTTCCAGTTCATTGGTGAATTTGATGTTATCCCTGATACACAGTGTATAATATTCTAGTTAACTGTTAAATTAGACATGTAAAACATTCCAGTTAATTGTTAAATTAGATGTCAACCCTAATACACAAGGTTTCATAATATGGTTAATTGTTGAATTAGATATGATAACTAATAGAGTGTAAAACGTTCCAGTTAATTGTTTAATTTGATGACATCCCTAATACATAGGGGATAATATTCTAGTTAATTGTTAAATTATGCATGATAGCTAATAGAGTGTACAACATTCCAGTCAATTGTTCAGTTATATTCCAAACATAATGCACAGGCAATAATCTGGTTAATTGTTAAATTAAGTATGATAACTAATAGAGTGTAAAACGTTCCAGTTAATTGTCAAATTCGATGTCATCGCTAATACACCGGCTATAATATATGGTTAATTGTAATATGAGTTATGATCCTTCATAAAAAGTGGATAACAGTCCGGTTAATTGTTAAATTAGACTGCATCCCTAATGCGCGGTTGTAATATTTTCGTTAATTGTTAAGTTTGATGTCATCCCGAATACAATGATATTCGTGCCCTGGTCCATCTGGATCTCAGCAGGCAGCCCATATTGGGTAAAGAATTGGGTTAGCCCCTCCACCACTACCTTGGCAGAGATAGTTCTTCGGGGGAATGGCCTCTGGAATCGGGTCACCACATCCATAATGTTGAGAAGATACTGGTTAGGCCCTTTTGTTTTCGGCAGGTGTCCCACACAATCCACCAGCACTCTGCTGAAGGGTTACCCAAAAGCTGGTATGGGACTTGGGGATGCAGTTTTTATTGCAAGTTGGTGCTTCCCCACAACCTGGCATATGTGAACAGTTTTATAGAACTCCACCACATCTTTGTGGAGTTATGGACAGTCAAAATGCTGTTTTGCAGGCTTGGATTTTTCTGATGTCGACATGCCCAGCCATTGGAATTCCTGGGTTACTCTCAGTATTTCCTTATGGTGCCTCGGGATCACCACTATCTGGTGAACCACTGTCCATTCTTCATCTGCAAGTCTGTGAGGAGGTCTCCACTTCCTCATCACCTCATTTTTTAAAAAATTGTCACACTCTGGAACTCCCTCAGCTTCAGTTTAGCTTTAGACAGTCTGTGCTAACCTTTTAACATTGGGTCTGCTTTCTGACCCACGACCAAGGAAGACCTATTTAACACATCCCTTTTGTCCTCTAACATCCCAAAGAAGGTTTTAGATAACTAGACAAGTGGGTCATCCGTCTGCAGTGTCAGTTCAGCCTCCTCTGACAGAGTTTTTTTGGCCATGGACCAACACAACACAAAGGTCGGAAAAATGCCAGGGGCCTTCTCCTGTAACTGCTCTGTCTGCCTGACCTAGTTCAGTCTCTCTAAAGCTACTGGGAAAGCTGCCACCTTCACCCTGACCAGATCATTACCCAGGCACAGGTGGACCCTGTCCACAGGTAAACTAGGGACAATCCCCACGGTTACCAGTAATGAAAGAAAGCGACACTCCAGATGCATCCAATATAGAGGTATGGGCATTTACCCTCCCCGATACTGTTTACTAATACCTGAGCGTTCGATGCCCTCACTGGGAGAAAGTTCATGCAATTTCCCAGCAGTTGGGATTAGGTGGCGCCTGTATCCCAAGTATGGCTTTGGGCTTATTGCTGCATTCGAGGGGTATCGGGTCACTTTTTCTGAGGGTACAAAATCCTGGGATCACGCAGGGAATTTGTTAAATTTCCCAGTACTCTCAGTGGTGGGCATACTGGGTTTTACTGCCGCAGTTAAAGCCACAGCCTGGTCTTCTGTGCTTCCCATCAGGGCTCCTTTTCCTGTATTGGTCTGGTGTACCCTGATTAATCCTACAGCTTTTCACTGCAACGTCCAGCAGTCAGCTCGGACGTGATGTGCCTTGTTGCAGTGGAAACACACAGGCTTTGGGGAATCACTCCTTCTCTAAGCACCGTCTGTTCCGGACTGACGAGGGACCTCTGTGTTTCCAACTCACCTTCTCCCTCATGGCTGTTCATCCTGCTATCTGCCTCCCACCTTCCATCTTTTTCAGGTTTATGGAGGTGACTATGGAAGGGTTTCCTTTGGGTAAGGGATTGTGTGCAAGCGAAAATTCATCAGCTAGGGTCGCTGCCTCCCTGGCTCTTGGAACCTTTTGTTCTTCCACTTGGGTCTTAATGGAAAGGGGAAGTGAATTTTTGATCTCCTACTGAACGATCACCACTCGAGGTTTCATATACGGGCTGTATCTTGAGTGCCCATGCCAAGAAGCCAGTTGCTTCACCTTTCAAACTCGAGGTATGTTTATTCAGGCTGCATTCAGAGAGTTTTGAACTTTTGGTGGTACGCCTCCAGTACTGGCTCATATACACTCAGGATAGGATTTTCAGCCATCACGCTGTTGCCTGATGAGAGTTCATCAGACTGTGAATAAACCGCCTTTTCTTTTCCTGTTAGTTTGCTTTGCAATAGCATGGGTTGGCTCTCTGCTGGCCACTTCGGTTGTTTTGCAAGCTTTTCAAAAGAGATGAGAAATGCATGCATAGAACCATAGAAAAAATTACAGCACAGAAGGGAGCCATTTAGCCCGTCCTGACCTGTCCGTGCCGGCCGAGAAAACCTGCCGCCCAATCTAATTCCGCCTTCGAGCACCTGGTCTGTAGCCTTGCAGGTTACAGCACCTCAGGTGCAGGTCTAGGTACATTTTAAATGAGTTGAGGGTTTCTGCTTCCACCACCCGTTCCTGGCAGTGAATTGCAGACACCTGCCACCCTCTGGGTGAAAAAGTTTTTCCTCATGTCCCCTCTAATCCTTCTCCCAATCATCTTAAATCTGTGCCCAGTGATAATTGACCTCTCTGCAAGGGGAAATAGGTCCTTCCCTATCTAGGCCTCTCATAATTTTGTACACCTCAATCAAGTCACCCCTCAGCCCCCTCTGTTCTAAGGGAAACAACCCTAGCGGATCCACTCTTCAATCATAGCTGCAACTTTCAAGCACTGACAACATTCTTGTCAATCTCCTCTGTACTCTCTACAGCGCACTATGTATTCCCTGTAATGTGGCGACCAGAACTGTACACAATACTCCAGCTGTGACCTAACCAATGTTTTGTACAGTTCCAGCATTAAATCCCTGCTTTTGAATTCTATACCTCGGTCAATAAAGGAAAGCATTCCATATGCCGCCTTCACCACTCTAACGACCTGCCATGCCGCCTTCAGGGAACTGAGTACACACACTCCAAGGTCTCTCACTTCCTCTACCTTTCGCCATATCCTCCCGTTTATTGTGTATTCCGTCGCTTTATTTGCCCTCCCCAAATGCATTGCCTCACACTTCTCTGGATTGAATTCCATGTGCCGCTTTTCTGCCCACTCAATGAAACATTGCTGTCATTCTGGAGTCAATGGCGAGCCTCTTCACTATCAACTATTCGACCATTTTTGGGTCATTAGCAAATTTCCCAATCCTGCCTCCCACGTTTAAGTCAAAATCATTAATATATACCACGGACAGCAAGGGGCCCAACAATGATCCCCGTGGACGGCGCAGTGGTTAGCACAGCAGCCTCACATCTCCAGCGACCCGGGTTCAATTCTGGGTACTGCCTGTGTGGAGTTTGTAAGTTCTCCTTGTGTTTGCGTGGGTTTTCTCCGGTTTCCTCAATCAAGCCAAAGGACTTGCAGGTTGACAGGTAAATTGGCCATTATAAATTGCCCATAGTATAGGTAGGTGGTAGGGAAATATAGGGACAGGTGGGGATGTGGTAGGAATAAGGAATTAGTGTAGGATTAATATAAATGGGTGGTTGATGGTCGGCACAGACTCGGTGGGCCGAAGGGCCTGTTTCAGTGCTGTATCTCCAAACTAAACAAAACAATGGAAACGGCTTTGCATTCACAAAAAAACTTTTGTCAACTACTACCCTTTGTTTCCTGTCACTGAGCCAATTTTGGATCCAACCTGCCACATTCCCCTCAATCCCATGGGCTTTCATTTTACTGGCCAGCCTGCCATGTGAGACATTGTCAAATGCCTTACAAAATCCATGTAGACCACATCTACTGCACTACCCTCATCAATCCTCCTTGTTATTTCCTTTAAAAATTCAATTAAGTTAGTAAGACACGACCTTCCCTTAGCACACCCATGCTGGCTATCCCTGATTAATCCGTACCTTTCAAAATGGCAGTTTATCCTGTCCCTCAGAATTGATTCTAATAATATATCACCACCGAGGTCAGACTGAGTGGCCTATAATTATTTGGCGTTTCCTTCAAATCCTTTTTAAACAATGGAACAATGTCTGTTGACATCCAGTCCTCTGGTGTCTCTCCTATATCTAGTGAAGATCTGATGATGATCCTCAAAGCATCCGCTATTTCCTCCCTGGCTTCCTTTAACAACCTGGGATGCAATCCATCCGGCCTTGGCGATTCATCCACTTTCAAACATATCGGGCGTCTAGTACTTCCTTTCTCATTATGCTTATGATATCTATATTTCACTCTCATCTTTTACTGCAATGTCTGCATCATCACTCTCCTTTGTGAAGACAGAGTCCAAAAAAACTCATTAAGCATCCTGCCCACATCATCTGCATCCACGTGTAAATTCCCTTGTGCATCTCTGACAGGCCCTACCCTTTACTTAGTTATCCTCTTGCTCTTAATGTCCTGATAAAACATCTTCGCTTTTTCCTTAATTTTACCTGCCAATATTTTGTCATGTCCTCTCTTTGCTTTTCTAATTTCCTTTTTTGCTTCACCCCTTCACTTTCTATACTCGTCTTGGCTTTCTAAATTATTACGTTTTTTTTTGCCTTTGTGATCGTCATAATCTTTCTTTTTTCTGCTTTATCTCAGCCTGTAAGCCTCTAGTTAACCAGGGGGCTCCATATTTGGCCGTATCACCCTTTATCGTTCTGGTGACATGCCTGCACTGCGACTGTAGTATCTCGCTTTTGAATGCCTCCCACTGGTTTGCCAATGATTTTCCTTCCAGCAGCTGTATTTCAGTCCACTTTCACCAGAACGCCTCTCAGTTTTATAAAATTTGCCTTCCCACAATTTAGAATTTTAACTCCTGTCTTATCTTTGTCCTTTTCCATTATCATGCTAAAACTACCTGTATTATGATTGCCATCACCAAAATTGTCACCGACGGTTATTTCATGCACTTGCCCAGCTTCATTACCGAAGACTAAATCTAGAATTGCGCCCCCTCTACGTTGGACTTGTTACATTCTGGCTAAAAAGAAGTTCTCTTGAATGCAGTTCAAGAATTTTGTGCCCTCCGTGCCCTTCACACTGTTTGTATCCCAGTTAATACTGGGTTAGTTGAACTACTCAACTATAGCTTTATCACTCAGAAATTTGCCTACACATTTGTTGTTCTATCTCTTTCTCGCTATTTGGGGGTCTATTGTACACTACTGATAGTGTGGCTGTCAATTTTTTACATTTCTGAGCTCCACCCATGTGGCCTCGTTTGATGATTTATTTAGCACACCATCCCTCCTCAAAGCTGTTATTGATTCCTTAACTAATAATGCTGTATCCCTTCGTTTTTATCTCCCTCTCTATTCCGCTTGAAAACTCCATATCCAAAGATGTGGAGCTGCAATTTTTGCCCGACTTTAAGCCAAGTTTCCATTATAGCAATGCTATTGTGTTTCCATTTGACTATCTGTGTCCTCAGCTCATCTCATTTATTTGCGAAACTCCTTGAATTTGAATAAATACCCTTTAACACTGCCAAATACTTGTTCTGCACACTTTTTAACATTTGCTTCTTCTGTCTTTCCGAGTCACGCGCTAATTTTCTGCCTTCCGTCCCCTCGCCTGAAATTGTCCTATCTGAAATTGCATTCAGGTTCCCATGCCCCTTCCAAACTAGTTTACACCATCCCCAACAGCACTGGAAAACCTTCCTGCAAAGAAATATGTCCCAGTCCTATTCAGGTGCAGACTCTGTGGCTTTTACTGGTCCCACATTACCCCGAACCGGTCCCAATATCCCAGATATCTGAAGCCATCCTTCCTGCATCATCTCTCCAGCCACACATTCATTTTCCTATTTACATACTCACGAGCACGTGGCCTTGGGAATAATCTGCCCTCGGGAGTAATCTGCTCTGTGGCTCGGTGACATGTTTTGTTTTATAATTCCTCTGTGATCAGCTTGGAACTGTTTATGACATTAAGTACACGATATAAAGATAGGTTGTTGTTGTTGATATTGATGCCTTCGGGACAACAATATGTACAACTCTCCAGCCAGAAAAAAAACAATGGCTCACCACTTCTCCCTATTTTCTGTGCCTTCGCCAATGCAATGTTTACAGAACCATTGCCAGATTGATCCATTGTTTTCAGTTTTCCTAAGAAGCCTATTAAGTGGCAATTTATCACATGCCTTTAAAAGTCTAAATACTTAACATCACCTGCACCACCCTCATCAATTCCCTCTATTACTTCATCACATAACTCCTTCACGTTCGTAAGCTACAATTTGCCTTTAACAAGTTCATGATGGTTGAGATTTATAAACCCTTGATTTTCAAAACAAGTATTTCATTACCAGTGAGCATAAAGGTGATTGGTGAACGGCATTAGGTGCAGGCTAGGAGAATGGCAGTGTAGGTTTAGATGACCTAAAGTTTTCAGAGGGTAGACTGTGTGACTGTTGTCACGACAGCATTGAAATAGCCAAGTCTAAAGATAATAAAGGCATAGATGAGAGTTTCAACATGAGAAGGCCTGAGGTGGGGTTGAGTCGTGGTCGCATACAGAAGTAGAAACCTGGCGACAGGGTGACCAAGACTGGGAATTCAATATTCAAGGATATTCGACATTTAGGAAGGACAGGCCAAAGGGGAAAAGAGGTGGTGTTGTGAGGGTAATAAGGGGTGAGATCAGTACTTTATTAAGGGAAGATCTCCGATCGGAAGAGCAAAATGTGGAATCTGTTTGGATGGAGCTAAGAAACAGCAAGGGGCAGAAAAGCATTGGTAGAAGTTCTTTATAGGCCACTAAACAGTAGTGGTAGTGTGGAACATGGCATTAAACAGGAGATAAGAGAATCATGTAATCACGGGTGCCTTCAATCTTCATATAGACTGGGTAAACCTAATAATCACTAATGCTGTGGAGGACGAGTTCCTGGGTTGTGCTTGGATGATTTTCTCGAGCAGAATGTTGATGAACTGACAGGAGAACAGGCTATTTTAGATCTGGTGTTATGCAATGAGAAAAGATTAATTAATAATCTTGTTGTAAAATAATCTTCAGGGATGAGTGATCATAATATGAAGAAATTTACATCATGTTTGAATATGAGGTAGTTTAATCTAAAGCCAGGGTTTAAATTTGAACAATGACAATTTTGAAGCGAGGGTGGCACAGTGGTGCAGTGGTTGGCATCGCAGCCTCACAGCTCCAGCGACCCGGATCCAATTCTGGGTACTGCCTGTGTGGAGTTTGCAAATTCTCCCTGTGTCTGCGTGGGTTTCCTCTGGTTGCTCCTGTTTCCTCCCACATGCCAAAGACTTGCAGGTTGAAAGGTAAATTGGCCATTATATATTGCCCCTAGTATAGGTAGGTGGTAGGGAAATATTGGGACAGGTGGGGATGGGGTAGGAATATTGAATTAGTGTAGGATTAGTTTAAAATGGGTGGTTGATGGTTGGCACAGACTCGGTGGGCCGAAGGGCCTCCTTCAGTGCTGTACCTCTAAACTAAACTAAATGAGGGGCATATTGGCCGAGCTTGGATTCGGAAAATACATTAAAAGGTATGACAGTACTTCGGCAATGAATATTCTTTAAAGAAATATTACATCAAGGAATAAAAAAACCCAAAAGCAAAGGCAGTCAACCTTGGATAACAAAGGAAATTAAGGATTGTATAAGATTGCAAGAAAAGGCCTATAAAGCTTCCAGATATAGTCGTAAACCTGAGGATTGGGAGTATTTAGAACACAGAAAAAGAAGACGACGAAACTGATAAAGAAATGGGGAATAGAATATGAATGTTAGCTACTTTTAAAAAAAACATAAAAACGGACTGTAAAGGCTTCTAAAGGTATGTAAAACGGACAAATGTGCGTCCTTTACAGGCAGAGTCAGGATAATTTATAATGGGAAATAGAGAAATGGCATGGAAGCTATATGATTACTTTGTGTCTGTCTTGACTGAAGAAGATACAAGAAATCTCCCAGAATTAGGGATCCAAGGGATTAGGGAGAATGAGGAATTGAAGGAAATTAGTCTTAGTAAGAAGGATGTATTGCAAAATTTAATGGGTCTGAAGGTTGATAAGTCACCAGGACCTGATATTTTACATTTCTGAGTGTTGAAAGGGTACCTATGATGATAGCGAATGCAATGGTGATCATCTTCCAAAATTCTATAGTTTTTGGAAAGGTTCCTGTAGATTTCAAGGTCACAAATGTCACCTCACTATTTAAGAAGGGAGAGAGAAAAAACATTGAATTGCAGACGTGTTAGCCGTACATCAGTCGTTGGGAAAATGCTAGAATCTATTTTAAAGGATGTGATGAGCGGATACTTGGATAATAATGATCTGATTGGGCATTGTCAACATGGATTTATGATTGGGAAATCATGTTGCATGAAGCTGTTGGAGTTTTTTGAGGATGTTACCAACTGAATTGATAAAGGGAATTCGGTGGACGTACTATACTTGAATTTTCAGAAGGCATTTGATAAATTCCCTTTAGCAAAATAAAAGCACATGGGATAGGAGGCAATATACTGACATGGATTAAGGATTGGTTAACGGGAAAAAAGCGGATAGTAGAATAAATGGGTCATTCACAAGTTGGAAGGATGTGACTAGCGTGGTCCCGCAGGGATCAGTGCTTGGGCCCCAGCTGTTAACAATATATATCAATGATTTGGATGTGGGGACCAAATGTAATATTTCCAATTTCGTGGATGACACAAAACTAGGTGGTATTGTGTGTTGTGAGGACGATTCAAAACAGCGTCAATGGGATTTGAACAGAATTGATGAATGATCAAGTGCCAGACAATGACCATCTCCAACAAGAGAGAATCTAACCATCTCCCCTTGACATTCAATGGCATTACCATAGCTGTATTAACCACTATCAACAGCCTGGGGTTTACCATTGACCAGAACATGAACTGGAGTAGTCATATAAATACTGTGGCTACAAGAGCAGGTCGGAGGTAGGAATCCTGAGGCGAGTAACTCACCTCCTGACTCCCCAAAGCCTGTCCACCAACTACAAGGCACAAGTCAGGAGTGTGATGGAATACTGTCCATTTGTCTGGATGGGTACAGCTCCAACAACACTCAAGAGGCTCGGCAGCATCTGGGACAAAGCAGCCTGCTTGATTGGCACCCCATCCACTAACATCCACTTCCTCCACCACCGACGCACACTGGCAGCAGTGTGTACTGTCAACAAGATGCACTGCAGAAACGCACCAAGGATCCTGAAAGAGCACTTACCAAACTCACGACCTCTACCACCTAGAAGGACAAGGGCAGCAAATGCATGCGAACACCACCACCTGCAAGTTCCGCTCCACGCCATACCCCATCCTGACTTGGAACTATATCGCCGTTCCTTCACTGCCACAGGGCCAAAATCCTGGAACACCCTTCCTACCCCACGTGGAGTGCAGAGGTTCAAGAAGGCAGCTCACCACCAACTTATAAAGGGCAATTAGGGATGGGCAATAAATGTTGGCCTAGCCAGCTGGCCCCATGAATGAATTAAAAAAAACATGGCAGATGGTGTATAATGTGGGAAAAAGTGAGGTTATCCATTTTGGAAGGAGGAACTGATGTGCAGTGTATTTCTTTTTAATGATAAGGCATTATAAAGTGGAGATGTGCAAAGGGATCTGTGAGTCCTTGTCAATCAGCCATTGAAAGCTAATATGCAGGTGCAGCAAGCCATTAAGAAGGCTAATGGTATGTTGGCCTTCATTGCTGGAGGATTTTAGTACAGGAGTAAGGAAGTCTTGCTTCAATTATATAGAACCTTGGTTAGACCACACTTGGTGTGCTATGTGCAGTTTTGGTCCCCTTACCTTAGGAAGGGTGTTATTGTCAGAGAAGGAGTGCAAGGAAGGTTCACCAGACTTTGTTCCTGGGATGGCGGACTGTCCTATGAAGAAAGATTGGGGAACCTGGGCTGTATTCTCTGAAGTTTCGAAGAATGAAACCTACAAAATACTTAAAGGGATAGACACTTTAGATGTAGGTAAGATGTTTTCCCTGGTTAGGGAGTCTAGATCGAGGGGACACAATTTCAAAATAAGAGAGAAGCCACTTAGGACAGAGATGAATAGAAATTCCTTAACTCAGAGGGTTGTGAATCTTTGGAACTCTCTACCCCAAAGGGCTGTGGAAGCTTAGTCATTGAGTATGTTTAAAGCAGAATTGGTATTTAGAAACCTGTCAATGATATAAAGTGATATGAGGATAGTGTGGGAAAAAGACAGTGAAGTAGATGATCAGCCATGATCATATTGAATGATAGGGCATGCTCAATGGGCTGAATGGCCTTCTGCTTGTCCTATGTTCCCATGTAAAATAACAGGCAACTTTGTGCTTGTCCATGACTGAAACGTTCCCACCATCTTATCACCATGAGAGTCTTACTGCACTGCAATTACATGGTTTATTCTATCCCTCTTTTTTCTAAAACAAAGTTTAACTGATGCAAACCACCAATCCAATGGCACCACTTCCATAACCAAGGAGGAATGAAAGATGCTTCCAAGTGACTCTGCTATTTCCTCCTTTCCTTCCATCAACAACTCTCAGTTATCCCATCCAAACCAGCTAAATGTTCTACTTCATTGTGGTACAAAAAGTATTTGATTGAAAGGGAATAACAGAGATCAGCAGTTGCAGAGAAACTGAGAGAATAGGTCAGAATCGGAGAGCAACAGATTGGAATGTTACAACAATGGGTCAGAATCTGAGAACGATAGATTGGAATGTTACAACAATGGAAAGGAGTTTATCCTCTTGGTTTTTCCATCTTACTGCAGAATATTATTGGGTAACATTAGACCATCGGATCCATTGGGCACTGATGATGATTCTGTATATTTACTATCCGATCTCCCTATTGTTGGTGTCCTTGGTAAGTCTCTCACTCTCTATCTAGCTATTAATTAATTAATTAATCGAGCTTTCCATCATGACTAATTACATTACCGACTAATACCTCTTGTAATTCATTCATGGGATGTGGGCATCGCTGTCTAGGGCAGATTTTATTGCTCATCCCTAATTGCCCTTGGTAAAGTGGTGGTGAATTGCCTTGTTGATCCGCTGCAGTTCATGTGAGGTACCTACACCCACAGTGGTGTTGGGAAGGGAGCACCAGGAGTTTGACCCAGCGACTGTGAAGCAATGACGATATAGTTCCAAGTCAGGCTGGTGTGTGACTTGGATGGGAACTTACTGGTCGTGTTGTTCATATGCATTTGCTGTCCTTGTACTTCTAGGTGGTAGGGGTCGCGGATTTGGAACGTGCTCTCAAAGGATCGTTGGTGCGTTGCTGCAGTGCATCTTGTAGATGGTACACAATGCTGTCACTGTTTGTCAGTGGTGGAGTGAGTGAATGTTTGTGGAAGGGGTGCCAGTCAAGCGGGCTGCTTTGTCCTGGATGCTGTCGAGCCTCATGAGTGTTGTTGGAGCTGCACCCATCCAGGCAAGTGGAGAGTATTCCATCACACTCCTGACTTGTGCCTTGCAGATGGTGGATGGGCTGTGGGGAGTCAGGAGGTGAGTTACTCACCACAGGATTCCTAGCCTCTGACCTGCTCTTGTCGCCACGCTATAGATATATGGCTACTCCAGTTCAGTTTCAGGTCAAGGGTAACCAATAGGATGTTGATAGTGGGAGATTCAGCGATGGTAATGCCATTCAATATCAAGGGGAGATAGTTAGATTCTCTCTTGTTGGAGATGGTCATTAACCTGCACTTGTGTGGCGCAAATGTTATTTGCTACTTATCAGCCCCAGCCTGGATATTGTCCAGGTCTTGCTGCATTTCCAGAAGGACTGCTTCAGTATTTGAGGAGTTGTGAAAGGTGCTGAACATTGTGCAATCATCAGTGAACATCCCCCCTCCTGGCCTTATGATTGAAGGAAGGTCATTGATGAAGCAGCTGAAGATGCTTGGGCCTAGGACACTACCCTGAGGAACTCCTGCAGTGCTGTCCGAGAGCTCAGATGTTTGACCTGCAACAACCACAACCATCTTCCATTGCGTTAGGTTTGTCTCCAACCAGCGGAGAATTTCCCCCCTGATTCCCATTGATTCCAGTTTTGCTTGGGCTCCTTGATGCCATACACGGTCAAATGCTGCCTTGATGTCAAGGGCAATCACTCTCACCTCATCTCTTGAGATCAGCTCTTTTGTCCATGTTTGAACGAAGGCTGTGATGTGGTCAGGTGCTGAGTTTCCCTGGCAGAGACTAAACTGAGTGTCACTGAGCAGGTTATTGCTAAGCAAGTGCTGCTTGATGGCATTGTTGATGATACCTTCCATCACTTTACTGATGATTGAGAGTAGACTGATGGGGTGGTAGTCAGCCCTGTTGGACTTGTTCTGCTTTTTGCGTACATGACATGCATAGGCAATTTTCCACATTGTCCGGAAGATGCCAATGTGGTCGCTGTACTGGAAAGGCTTGGCTACGGGCGCGGTAAGTTCTGAAGCACAGTTCTTCAGTGCTATTGCTGGAATATTGTCAGGGCCCACAGTTTGTGCAGTATCCTGTGTCTTGTGTTATTCTTGATATTAAGCGGAGTGAATCGAATTGGCTGAAGTTTGACATCTGTGATAATGGAGACTGAAGGAGGAGGCCGAGATAATTATCAACTTAGAAATTCTGGTTGAATATTTCTGAAAATGCTTCTGCCTTATTTTTCGCACTGATGTGCAGGCTCCCCCATCACTGAGGATGGGAATATTTGTGGAGCCACCTCCTCCAGTTAGTTGTTTAATTGTCCACCACCTTCATGGCTGGATGTGGCAGGACTGCAGAGTTTAGATCTGATCCGTTGGTTACGGGATCAGATAGCTCTGCCTCTCGAATGCTGCTTATGCAGTTTGGCACTCAGATAGTCCTCGGTTGTAGCTTCACCAGGTTGACACATCATTTTGAGGTAAGCCTGGTGCTGCTCCTGGTATGCCCGCCTGCACTCTTCATTGAACCAGGGTTGGTCTCCAGGCTTGATGGTAATGGTAGAGTGGGTGATATGCAGGGCCATGAGGTTACACATTGTGTTTGAGTACAATTCTGCTGCTGCTGATGGACCACAGCGCCTCATGGATGCCCAGTTTTGCATTGCTAGATCTGTTCGAAATCTATCCCATTTAGCACGGTGATAGTACCACACAACACGATGGACGGTATCCTCAATGTGAAGGCGGGACATCGTCTCCACAAAGACTGTGCGGTGGTCGCTCCTAATAATACTGTCATGGATATATGCATCTGCAGCAGGCGGATTGTTGAGAGCAAGGTCAAGTATGCGTTGCCCTCCTGTTGGTTCCCTCATGACCTGCTCCAGACCCAGTCTAGCAGCTTTGTCCTTTAGGATTCGGCCAGCTCAGTCAGTAGTGGTGCTACCGAGCCACTCTTGGTGATGGGCATTGTGGTCCCCCACCCAGGGTACATTCTGTGCCCTTGCCAACATCAGTGCTTCCTCCAAGTGGTGTTCAACATGGAGGAGCACTGACTCATCAGCTGAGGGTGGGCGGTAGGTGGTAATAAGTAGGAGGTTTCCTTGTCCATGTTTGGCCTGATGCCATGAGACTTCATGGTGTCAGGAGTCAATGTTGAGGGCTCCCAGGGCAACTCCTTCCTTACTGTATACCACTGTTACACCACCTCTGCTGGGTCTGTCCTGCTGGCGGGACAGGACATAACCAGGGATAGTGATTGCAGTGTCTGGGACATTGTCTGTAAGGTATGATTTCGTGAGTATGACTACGTCAGGCTGTTGCTTGACTGGTCAGTGGGACAGCTCTCCCACTTCGGCACAAGCCCACAGATGTTACTAAGGATGACTTTGCAGGGTCGTCAGGGCTGGGTTTGGCTTTGTCGTTTCTGGTGCATCGGTCGATGTCGTGTGGTCGTTCGCTTTCATTCCTTTTTATTGACTTCGGAGCAGTTAGGTACAACTGAGTGGCTTGCTAGGCCATTTCAGAGGGCATGAAAGAGTCAACCACATTTCTGTGGATCTGAAGTCACACGTAGGCCAGACCAGACAAGGATAGCAGATTTCCTTCTCTAAAGGACATTCGTGAACCAGATGGGTTTTTACAAAAATCGACAATGGTTTCATGGCCAATATTAGACTAGCATTTTAATTCCAGATTTATTAATTGAATAAACGTTCCACCTTCTGCTGTGGTGTGATTCGAACCCCTGTTCCCAGAGTAATATGCTGGGTGTCCGCGTTATTAGTCCGGTAACAATGGCACCGCATCCCACCGTCTCTTCTGTGATATTATCCTCTGTGTGAACCCCATAGCTGAGGTATTATATTAAAACATTGCATCTGTCTTTATCAAGGACGAAGATGCACCCCAGGCAATGTTGAAAGAGGAGGTAAGTCAGACACTAGACGGGTTTAAAATTGATAATGTGGAAGTAGTAGATAGGCTGTCTGTACTTAAGTGGATAAAGCACCGGGGCCGGATGAGATGCAGCCAAGGATACTGAGGGAGGTGAGGGTGGAAATCGCTGAGGCACTTGCCATAATTTATGAGTCTTCCGTAGACTGGGGTGGTAGCAGAGGACTGGAAAAATGCAAACGTTACACTCCAGGTCAAAAAATAGTGGCAAGGTAAGCCCAGCAGCTGCAGGCCAGTCAGTTTAACTTCGATGGTGGGAAAGCGTCTGGAAAAAATAATTTGCCCTAAAATCAATCGTTACATAGACAAATGTATGCTAATTATGGAACGCCAGCATGAATCTATTAAGGCAAAAGCATGTTTAACTAAGTTTCTGGAGTTTTTATAAGGAGGTTACAGAGCGGGTTCATGAGGGTGATGCTGTTGATGAGGCGTACATGGACCTCCAGAAGGCATTTGATACAGTGCCACACGCAACACTGATACAAAATTAGCTAAGTGAAAGAAAACAAAAAGTAGTGATTAATGGATATTTTCGAGCTGGAGGATAATTTGTAGTGGAGTTTCCCAGGGATCGGTGTTGGGATCCTAGCTTTTCCTGATATATATTAATGACCTGGACCTTGGTGTACAGGGTGCAATTTCAAAGTTTGCTGATTATTAGAAACTTGGAAGTATTGTGAACTGTAAGCAGGATATTGTAGAACTTCAAAAGGACATAGAGAAGTTGGTGGAATGGGCAGAGAGGTGGAAAATAAAGTTCAATGCATAGAAATGTGAAGTGATTCATTTTGGTAGGACTTGTGTAACTTGTGAGATGGACTGAAAACACAAGCATGCTCATTTTTTGTGAAACTGTGTTCTCCCTTGTTTGTGTCATACTGATGTTTTTGATTGGTTTGTTTGTGTTCAACGTTAGCAGTCCGGTTTGGTAGAACCACACTCAAAAATGAGTCCATAGCATTCTCTACATGCTGTGGCATATAGGAGCTCATGGACACACCATGCGTCCAAAACAACCACTTCTGCAGGAAGTGTTACCGGCTGCAGAAGCTTGATCTCTGGGTTTCAGAAGTCGAACGGTGGCTGGTGTCGCTGTTGTGCATCCGCGAGGCAGAGACCTATGTGGATTGCACGTTTAGAGAGGTGGTCACACCGCAGGTTAGAAACATACAGGCAGATGACTGCCAGGCAGTTTAAGAGAACCAGGCACGGAGTGCAGGAGTCCCCTGATATGATCTCACTCACTAATCGGATTTCCATTTTGGATACTGGTGAGGGTGATGGTTCCTCAGAGGAGTGCAGTAAGAGCCAGGTTTGTGGCATCACAGGTGGCTCAGCTGCACGGGAGGGGTGGAAGAGGAGTGGAAGAGCAATAGTGATAGAGGATTCGTTAGTTAGGGGAACAGACAGGCGGTCCTGCGGCAGTAAACGTGACTCCAGGATGCTGTGTTGCCTCCCTGGTGCCACGATCAAGGATTTCATGAAAAGGCTCAAGAACATTCTTCTGGGGGAGGGTGAACAGCCAGAGGTCGTGGTCCATACTGGTACCAATGAAATATGTAAGAAGGGGATGAGCTCCTGAAAGCAGATTTTAGGGAGCTCGGAAGGATATTATAAAGAAAGCCCTCAAAAGCAATAAACTAAGTATTACTCCCTGTCCCACCGTTAGTGAAATAGGAATAGGAGAATTTAGTGAACACGTGGCTGGAGAACTGGAGTACGAGGGAGGGCATCAGATTTCTAAGACATTGGGACCGGTTCTGTGGCATGTGGGACCTATACATGATGGATGGTTTGCATCGTATCAGGGCTTGGATCAATATCCTCGCAGGGCGATTTGCTAGTGCTGTTCGGGAGGGTTTATGCTAAATTGTCATGGGTATGGAACTTGTCATGTGTGCGAGAACCAGATGCAACTATTAGAGAAGACCACCAAGGTGCACAGAATGGTGGGGGTGATAGATAACACGCGAGTAGGGATAGTATGTTATTAGGTGGTGCCAGAGTAAGGGAGAAAGTAATAAAGTCTGAATAAAGGTTAATGCACTTGTATGTGAATGCAAGGAGTGTTGTTAATAAGACTGGTGACGTACAGGTGCAGTGTGCCATGAGGAAATATAGTGTTGCAGCTATAACAGAGACCTGGCACAATGAAGGGCACAACTGGGTGTTAATATTCCTGGATACTCGGTATTCAGGAAAGACAGGAACGTGAAAAAAGGGGGAAGGTTGGCATTTTTGATTAAGGAGAACATTGCAGTGCTGGAGAAGAAGGATGTCCCAGAAATGTAGGACCGATTCAATTTGGCTGAAGCTAAGGTTCAAAAAAGATGCAGTTACATTGCTCGGTGTTGCCTATAGGCCACCAGCGAGTGGGAAGGACGTGGAGGAACAAATTTCAAGGAAATTACAGAAAGGAACAACAATTATAGGGTAGTTATAAAGGGGGACTTTAATTAACAAAACATGGACTGGAATAATATTAGTGTAAAGGGCAGTCAGGGGCAAGAGTTCCAAGAATATGTTCAGGAACATTACATAAACAGGTCATTCTCACATTTGCAGGCTGTGACTATTGGGGTACTGCAGGGATCAGTGCTTGGGCCACAGCTGTTCACAGAATATATCAGTGACTTGGATGTGGGGACCAAATGTAGTATTTCCAATTTTGCAGATGACACAAATTTTGGTGGGAATGTGTGTTGTGAGGAAAATGTAAAGCGGCTTCAAAGGGATTTGGACAGACTTAGTGAGTGGGCAAGAACGTGGCAGATGGAATATAATGTGGAAAATGTGAGGTAATCCACTTTGGTAGGAGGAATAGATGTGCAGAGTATTTCCAAAATTGTAAGAGATTAGAAAATGTAGATGTACAAAGAGACCTGTGTGGCCTTGTTAATAAATCACTGGAAGTTAACATGCAGGTGCAGCAAGCCATTAAGAAGGCTAATGGCATGTTAGCCTTTATCTTAAGAGGATTTGATCACTGGAGTGGTGAAGTCTTGTATCAATTGTATAGAACCTTGTGTAGACCACACCTGGAGCACTGTGTGCAATTTTGTTCCCCATACCTTAAGAAGGATATTATTGCCTTAGAGGGAGTGCAGCAAAGGTTCAACAGACTTGTTCTTAGGATGGTGGGACTGTCCTACGAAGAGAGATTGGGGAAACTGGGCCTGTATTCGCTAGCGTTTCCAGGAATGAGAGGTGATGTAATTGAAATCTACAAAATACTTAACCGGTTAGACAGGGTAGATGGAGGTAATATGTTTCCCCTGGTTGGAGAGTCTAGAACCATGGGACACAATTTCAAAACAAGGGGGAATTCACTTAGGACAGAGATGAGGAGGAATTTCGTTATTCGGAGGGTTGTGAATCTTTGTAATTCTCTACCCCAGAGGGCTGTGGAAGCTCATTCATTGGGTATGTTTAAAGCAGAGATTGACAGATTCCCAAACGCAAATGACATAATGAGATATGAGGGTAGGGCGGGAACAAGCATTGAAGTGGATTATCATAGAATCATAGGAAGATTAAGGCACAGAAAGAGGCCACTTGACCCATCGTGTCTGTGCTGTCCGAGTAACGATCCACCTATTCCAATCTCACCTTCCAGTATTTGATCCATAGCCCTGCAGCTTATGGCACTTAAGGTGCATATCCAGACTCCTTTTGAATGAGTTGAGGGTCTCTGCCTCAACTACCTTTTCAGGCAGTTATTTCCAGAGCATCACCACCCTTTGGGTGAAAAGGTTTTTCCACATCTCTCCTCTAATGTTTCTCCCAATCACTGTAAATCTATGCCCGCTAGTCACTGACGTCTCTGCTAAGTTGAGTAGACACTTCACCTCCACTCTATCCTGGCCCCTCAAAGTTTTGTACATTTCAATCAGATCTCCTCTCAGCCTTCTCTGTTCCAATGAGAACAACCCCAGCCGATCCAATCTTTCTTCATAGCTGCATTTTCCCAGTCCTGGGAAAATCCTCGTAAATCTCCTCTGTGCCCTCTTCGTGCAATTGCATACTTTCTGTAATGAGGTGACCAGAACTGCACACAGTACTCAAGTGTAGTCCTCGCCAATGAGTTATACAGTTCCAACATAACCTCCTGCTCTTATATTCTATACCTCGCCTAATAGAGAAAAATATTCCATATGCTTCTTATCCACCTTATCGACCTGTCCTGCTACCTTCAGTGATCTTTGGACATTCATTCCAATGTCCCTCACTTCCTCTACACGTCTCAGTATTTTCCCATTAATCGTGTATTCCTTTGCCTTGTTTTACCTCCCCAAATGCATCACCTCACACTTCTCCAGGTTGAATTCCATTTGCCACTTTTCTGCCCATCTGAATAGACCATCAATATCTTCTGCAGCCTACAGCTATCCTCCTCTCTATCTATCACATGGCCAATCTTTGTGTCATCTGCAAACTTCTTGATCATGGTCCCTACGTTTACCTTCAAATTATTAATATATACCACAAAAAGCAGGGGTCCCAATACTGAGCCCTGTGAAACACCACTGAAAGCAGCCCTCCAGTCGGTAAAACACCCATCAACAATTACCCTTTGTTTCCTGCCACTGAGCTAATTATATACCCACCTTGCTGTATTTCCCTGGATCCCATGGGATTTTATTTTTCCAACCATTCTGCCAGGTGGGACATTGTCGAACGCCTTGCTAAAATCCACGTAGTCCACACCAATTGTACTATCCTCATCTGTCTTCCTTGTTACTTCTTCAAAAAATTCGATCAGGTTGGTCAAACAAGATCTTCCCTTAACAAATCCATGCTGACTATCCTAGATTAACCTGTGCCTTTCTAAGCGCCAGTTTAGCCCGCCTCTCAGAATAGATCCAATAATTTCCGCACTACTGAGGTGAGACCGATTGGCCTGTAATTATTCGGTTTATCCCTCAATCACTTTTCAAATAGATGTACAATGTGAGCAGTTCTCTAATTCTCCGGTACTACACCTGTATCCCGTGAAGACAATAAAATGATGGTCAGACCTTCTACTAATCCATCTCTTGCTTCTTTTATCAGTCTAGGATACATTTCATTCGGTCCTTGTGATTTATCAACTCGCAAGGATGCTACTCCCATTAATGCTTCCTCTCTCCCTATGTTTATCATATCCAAAACTTCACAGTCTCCCTCCTTAACTACAATATCTGCGACCCCCACCTTTTGTAAAGACAGATGCAAAGTATTCATTAAGAGCCATACCAATATCTTCCTCCCCTGCACATAGGTAACATTTTCGGTCTATTACGGGCCCTACTCTCCCCTTAGTTATCCTCTTACTCTTAATGTACTGAAAAAAAACATCCTTGGGTTCACATTGATTTTGCTTGCCAATATTCTTTCATGATCTCTTTTTGCTTTCCTAATTTCCATTATGATATTTGCCCTCCACTTTCTATGCTCTTGGTTTTCTGTAATATTGAGTTTTCGGTGTCGGACAAAAGCTTTCTTGTTCTGCCTTATCTTATCTTATCGGGTGCTTGGGGCGGCACAGTAGCGCAGTGGTTAGCTCCACAACCTCACAGCTCCAGAGACCCGGGTTCGATTCTGAGTGCTGCCTGTGCTGAGTTTGCAAGTTCTCCCTGTGTCTGCGTGGGTTTCCTCCGGGTGCTCCGGTTTCCTCCCACATGCCAAAGACTTGCAGGTTGATAGGTTAATTGGCCGTTATAAATTGCCCCAAGTATAGGTAGGTGCTAGGGAAATATATAGAGACAGGTGGGGATGTGATCGGAATATGGGATTAGTGTAGGATTAGTATAAATGGGTGGTTGATGGTCGGCACAGACTCAGTTGGCCGAAGGGCCTGTTTCAGTGCTGTATCTCTAAACTAAAACTAAACTTGATATCCACGGGGGTTGAGATTTGGCCGCCTCACCCTTTTTCTTTGATGGAACATGTTTACCCTGAACACCTTGAATCTCCCCTTTTAGTGACTCCCGCTGCTCTGAGACTGATTTACCTTCAATTAGCTGTTTCCAGTCCACTTCCGCTAAATCACTCCTCAGTTTAGTAAAATTGGCTTTGCCCCAATTGAGAACTCGAACTCCTGTTCTATGCTTGTCCTTTTCAATAATTATGTTAAAACTGACTGAATCACTACCACCTAAACACTCTCCCACTGCTACTCCTTCTACCTGCCCACCTTCATTTTCTAAAAGTAATTCTAAAATTGCCCCCTCTCTTTTTGAACTTGGCAGATACTGGGCAGAAATGTTCTCCTGATTGCATCTCAAGAGTTCTGCTCCATCAAATCCTTTCAAACTAAAACTATCCTATTTTATATTTGGGGAATTTAAATCCCTTATATTGCTGCCCTATTGTTCATCCAGTTCTCAGAGCTTTGAGCACATGTCTGCTCTTCTACCTCCCTCTGACTTTGTGAGGGTCTATAGTACACGCTCAGCATCATATTGAATGGCAGGGCAGGATCGATGGCCTGAATGTTCTACTCCTGCTCTTTTGTTGCTATATTCTACAACTGTATGTTTCTAGTCCAACGAGAAAGCAGGCAGTGCTAGACTTAATTCTTGGGAATGAGGTGGGCCAAATGGATCAATTATCAGTAGGAGAGCACTTAGGGATAGCGATCATTGCATCATACGAATTAGGCTGACTATGGGAAAGGATAAAGAGCAATCCAGACTAAGAATGATTAACGGGGGGGGGGGCTAACTTCAATGGGGTAAAAATAGATCTGGGGCAAATAAACTGGAGTCAAAGGGTGACAGTAAGGCTGGTAGATGAACAATGGGCGACCTTCAAAGAATAGATAGTATGGGCACAGTCATGGTATATTACATCGAAAGGGGAAAGCACGGCAAACAGATCCAGAGCTCCCTGGATGTCAAAAGAGGTAGTGATTACGATAAAGTAGAAAAATTGCGCTGATGACAGATGCCAGGTAGAAAATACTATTGAGAACCAGGCTGAATATAGAAGGTCCAGAGGGGATGTGAAAAAGCAAATATGAGAAACAAAAAGAGTGCATGAACAGAGATCGGCAGCTTGCATTAAAAGATATGCCAAAGTTTTACATCGACATTTAAATAGTAAAAGGGTGGTAAAAGCAGAAGTGGGGCCGATTAGGGACCGAAAAGGGGATTAACGCATGGAGGCAGAGGGCATAGCTGAGGTCTTAAATGAATACTTTGCATCTGTCTTTACCAAGGAAGAAGATGCAACCCAGGCAATGGTGGAACAGGAGGTAATTCAGACAGTAGAGAAGTTTAAAATTGATAAAGAGGATGTATTCTCTAGGCTGTCTGTACATCAAGTGGATAGAGCACCAGGACCAGATAGATGCATCCAAGGTTACTGAGGGAAGTGAGGGTAGAAATTGCAGACTTTCAAAAGGCATTTGATACAGTGTCACACAATAGACTAGTGTGCAAACTTGTAGCTCATGGAATAAAATGGGTGCTGGGAACGTGGATATGAAGTTGGCTGAGTGACAGGAAACAAAACGTATTGGTTGTTGGATGTTTTCCAAGCTGCAGAAAGGTTAGTAGTGGAGTTCTCCAGGGGTCCGTGTTGGGACCCTTGCTTTTCCTGATATATATTAATGACTTACACCTTGGAGCACAGGGTATGATTTCAAAGATTGTAGATGATACAAAAGTTGGAAGCATCGTGAACTGTGAAGAGGATAGTGCTAATCTGCATAAGGACATAGACAAGTTGGTGGAATGGGCAGGCAGGTGACAAAAGACGTTCAATGCAGAGAAATGGGAAGTAATTCATTTTGGTAGGAAGAACATGGAGAGACAACATAAAATAAAGGGTACAATTCTAAAGGGAGTGCAGGAGCAGAGGGACTTGCGTGTAAATGTGCAGAAGTCATTGAAGGTGACAGGACAGGTTGAGAGAGCGGTTTATAAAACACATAGTATACAGGGCTTTATTAATAGGAGCATAGAGTACAAGAACAAGGAAGTAATGTTGAACTTGTACATGACACTGGTTCGGCCTCAGCTGGTGTATTGCGTCCAATTCTAGGTGCTGCACTTTAGGAAATATGTGATCACATTGGAGAGAGTACAGAAAGGATTCATGAGAAGGTTTCGAGTGATGAGGAATTTCAGTTATGAAGATAGACTGGAGACGTTAGGACTGTTTTCCTCACAGAAGAGAAGGCCGAGAAGTGATTTTATAGAGGTGTTCAAAATCATGAGGAGACTGGACAGAGTAGATAGAGAGAAACTGGTCAAACTCGTGAAAGAAATGAGAACGAGTGGGCACTGATATAACTAAATTGGTACAGAAGTAAAAGTGAAATGAGGCAGTACCTTTTCGTGCAGCGAGTGGTTAAGATCTGGAATGTGTTGCCTGAGAGTGTGCTGGAGGCAGGTTGAATTGAAACATTCAAAAGGGAATTATACAGTTATCTGAAAAGGAAGAACGTGCAGGGTTACGGCGAGAAGGGAGAGAATGGAACTGAGGGAGTTGCTCTTTCAGAGAGCTGGTGAGGACACGATCGGCTGAATGGCCTCCTCCTGCACTTTAACGATTCTGTGATGCACCAAAACCTCAGCAGGTGCATACCCTGTACTGGAGGATGAGATTGTTCTATACTTCAGCAGGAAATTAGCCAACCGCTGATACATACTGGGATTTGAACAACCATGAAGCATGTGTTTCGTCATTGCTTCTTTCACTATCCTAAGGATCTTTCAGCAGCTCCATTTGATGCCAGATGATAATGAAGTGAGGGGAGGTTTGATAGCATTTCGCTTCATGAAATTTTGGAACGAGGCAGAATTGAATTGAGAGCCATTATCTGAGACAAACTCGTTTGGTAAAGCATGAGAAGCAATAATAGCATTGGTGTTTACATTCATGACCTTGATTTGATCCATTTCGAGTGGTTATCAATCAGAACTAAGCAATTGTAATTTTATTTTCTTCCAAAGCTATACATGAATTCTTTGAAATGGTCGACTCGTCCATGGCCACAATTGCTAAGGCATTTGAAGCAGCTTATTTCCGCAGTTTTGGCACATAGTACATTTGCTAACCAATAAACCTCGATAGCTGTCAAGACCAGGCCAATAAACAAAACGTCTTGCATAGATTTCATACTGACCATTTCTGTGTGTTCGGTATGGAATTCTGTCAGAATTCTATCTCTCAAACAACTTGGTACCACCACTTTATGACCCCACTTCATGCAGCCTTGTTCACAAGACAACTCATTGTGATGATTGTGGAATTGTTTCAGTTACCCGCCTGTACACTGGTCACTTTCTGTAAAATCCATTCAATGCCTGTTCATGGATTTTTTTTTCAACACTGAGTCCTTCTGAGTTTCAGCTGCAATTTCAGTTGCAGTGATTGGAAAGTCATCATCCACTACACCTATTATGAAGATTGCACCTTCACTGCCTAATTCTGAGATCTAATGCAGCAAACACGACAGTATATCAGCGTTAACATTTTTTTTTAGAACATCGATGTTGCGCCGACCTGTGAAACCATCTGACCTACACTATTCCATTTTCATCCAAATGTCTTTCCAATGACCACTTAAATGCCCTTAAAGTTGGCGAGTCAACTGTTGTTGCAGCCAGGGCGTTCCACGCCCCTACTACTCTCTGAGTAAAGAAACTACCTCTAACATCTGTCCTATATCAATCACCCCTCAACTTAAAGCTATGTCCCCTCGTGTTTGCCATCACCATCCGAGGAAAAAGACTCTCACTATCCACCCTATCTAATCCTCTGATTATCTTATATGTCCCTATTAAGTCACCTCTCCTCCTCCTTCTCTCCAACGAAAACAACCTCAAGTCCCTCAGCCTTTCCTCGTACGACCTTCCCTCCATACCAGGCAACATCCTAGTAAATCTCCTCTGCACACGTTCCAAAGCTTCCACATCCTTCCTATAATGCGGTGACCAGAACTGCACGCAATACACCAGGTGCGGTCTCACCAGAGTTTTGTACAGCTGCAGCATGACCTCGTGGCTCCGAAACTCGATCCCACAACTAATAAAAGCTAACACACCATATGCCTTCTTAACAGCCCTATTAACCTGGGTAGCAACTTTCAGGGATTTATGTACCTGGACACCAAGATCTCTCTGTTCATCTACACTACCAAGAATCCTCCAATTAGCCCAGTACTCTGCATTCCTGTTACTCCTTCCAAAGTGAATCACCTCACTCTTTTCCGCATTAAACTCCATTTGCCATCACTCAGCCCAGCTCTGCAGCCTATCTATGTCCCTCTGTACCCTACAACATCCTTCGGCACTGTTCACAACTCCACCGACCTTCGTGTCATCCGCAAATTTACTAGCACACCCTTCTACACCCTCTTCCAGGTCATTTATAAAAATGACAAACAGCAGGGGCCCCAAAACAGATCCTTGTGGTACACCACTAGTAACTAAACTCCAGGATGAACATTTGCCATCAACCACCACCCTCTGTCATCTTTCAGCTAGCCAATTTCTGATCCAAATCTCTAAATCACCTTCAACCCCATACTTCCGTATTTTCTGCAATAGCCTACCGTGGGGAACCTTATCAAACGCCTTACTGAAATCCATATACACCACATCCACTTCTTTACCCTCATTCACCTGTTTGGTCACCTTCTCGAAAAACTCAATAAGGTTTGTGAGGCGCGACCTACCCTTCACATAAACGGTGCTGACTATCGCTAATGAATTTATTCTTTTCAAGATGATTATAAATCCTATCTCTTATAACCTTTTCCAACATTTTACCCACTACCGAAGTAAGGCTCACATGTCTATAATTACCAGGGCTGTCTCTACTCCCCTTCTTGAATAAGGGGACAACATCTGCTATACTCCAGTCGTCCGGCACTATTCCTGTCGACAATGATGACATAAAGATCAAGGACAAAGGCTCTGCAATCTCTTCCCTGGCTTCCCAGAGAATCCTAGGATAAATCCCATCTGGCCCACGGGACTTGTCTATTTTCACACTTTCCAAAATTGCTAACACCTCCTCCTTGTGAATCTCAATCCCATCTAGCCTAGTAGTCTGAATCTCAGTATTCTCCTCGACAACATTTTCTTTCTCTTCTGTAAATACTGACGAAAAATGTTCATTTAACTCTTCCCCTATCTCCTCTGATTCCACACACAACTTCCCACTACTATCCTTGATTGGCCCTAATCTAACTCTCGTCATTCTTTTATTCCTGATATACCCATAGAAAGCCTTAGGGTTTTCCTTGATCCTATCCGTCAATGACTTCTCATGTCATCTGCTTGCTCTTCTTAGCTCTCCCTTTAGATCCTTCCTGGCTAGCTTGTAACTCTCATGCGCCCTAACTGAGCATTCACGTCTCATCCTAACATAAGCCTTCTTCTTTCTTTTGACAAGCGCTTCAACTTCTTTAGTAAACCACGGCTCCCTCGCTCGACAACTTCCTGCCTGCCTGACAGGACACGCAGTTGCTGCTCCTTGAATAAGCTCCACATTTCGATTGTGCCCATCCCCTGCAGTTTCCTTTCCCATCCTACGCATCCTAAATCTTGCCTAATCGCATCATAATTTCCTTTCCCCCAGCTATAATTCTTGCCCTGCGGTATATACCTGTCCCTGCCCATCTCTAAGGTAAACCTAACCGAATTGTGATCACTATCACCAAAGTGCTCACCTACATCTAAATCTAACACCTGTCCGGGTTCATTACCCAGTACCAAATCCAATGTGGCATCGCCCCTGGTTGGCCTGTCTACATACTGTGTCAGAAAACCCTCTTGCACACACTGGACAAAAACTGACCCATCTAAAGTACTCGAACTATAGTATTTCTAGTCAATATTTGGAAAGTTAAAGTCCCCCATTGCAACTACCCTGTTACTCTCCGAACTGTGAAATTTGACGATGTAATCATACTGTAAGAGAAGTACAGCCCACCTTTCATCCTTCATGCTACCACTGTCAATATTGTAGACTTTGGTCCCAGAATAATTCGTAGATATTTATGATCTGTTACTGGGGTGTAGTTTTCATATTTCAAAAACTGGTGAAACCTTATCATCGAGAAGATGATTCCAATCACTTCCTTTTCTACCTGCGTGTAGTTGCATTCACTCTTCGTCAATGCACATGAAGAACATGCTTCTCTTGACCATCATACATGGCATGATTGATCACTGCTTCAACTCCATAGGTGAAGCCTTGCATGTTGGCTACAGGTCACGATTTGTGCTATGATGAATGTGTAGTGCATCACCTGTCAAGCTTATCTTACATGCATACCTTCAGAGAGAACAAAGGCACACTTGCTCTTTTTTGAACTTCTCATTGAGATCAGGGAGACCTTTTAATACTTCATCCATCACTTGAAGATTCTCTTCCTCTGTTGCAGTCATGATCAACGCATCATCCTGATTACACAAGCAATGGATAACTCATTACAAAATCTTATTAATTGTATGTTGGAAGCTTTTTGGAGAGAACCTCACACCATAAGACAGCTTTGTGCACGAGTATAACACCACGTGTGCATTTATTGTAAGATACTGCCGACTCTTTAGATCCACCATGAGCTATGCATAAGCATGGGACAAATCCAACTTCATGAAAAGCGTGCATCCCAGGAAGTCCGCATACAACGTTTGAGAGGTCGGCAGTGGATACTGCTCATCATCCACTGCCTGGTTGATTGCAACTTTGTAGTCCTTGCATAGTCTTATGATTTTGTTCTGACCTGGGCACTACTACAATCGGGGTTACCAATCTCTGTGATCAGTTATCTCTCACACACTGTTCCTCTATGGCTTCTATATCTCGTCTTCAGCCTGGGTTCTTAGAGCATAAGGAACTGGCCCAGCGTTGCAATTTACTGGTTTTGATTCAGACCTGATTCAGATGTGCACTTTCACACCGATTATGTCTTCATAGCTAGCCACGGACATGTTGCTGAAAATTATTCAATGGCTGAGAAAGTTTCTTGTCTGTCGCAAAGTGGAAAATGTGCTTCCACTCTAACTTCAGCTTGTGAAGTCAGTCTTTGACCACTAACATTGGTTGGTTGAGATATTTCACTGCAACAATAGGTAACTTGAGGGACTTGCCATTATGTTGGAAATTACACTCCATTTGTCCACACGTTTCTAACACATCAGAAGAGTAGTTTTCCACCTGAGCTGTGCTCTCAGTCAGAGGTACGACACTGAATTTGACCTCGTAAATATCTGCATTCATAACGGAGCAATTTTCACTGCTGATTTACTAACTCCTTTCAACAAAGCTCTCTGTCATTTGAGTTATTGCGAGTGGCATAAATGTTGAAGAGCCATAGCTCCTCTTTCCTTAAGCACTCTTGATTAACTGAAGATTTTGAACTGCACCCTTGTGCTGTAAGTGTTTTGCATTCCACCGGAATGATTTCCCTTTCTTGTTTTGGCCTTTTCTCAGCTAGCAGTTGCAATGTGGTCATTCGTTTGGCAATTAAAACATTTGCCATTTCCCTACTGACACGCTAATGCGTGTGGTTGCCCTTCCAGTGATAACGAGACACTGAACCGCCATCACCAGCATACTTCTGACTAGTTTTCTCCTCATAGGCTTGGCAAAATCCTTCTAACTGTGGAAAAAAGCTGTACTAGTCACTTGCACAGGATGAATTCTCTGGGCATTTTTGAGGTAACTTCTATGGAACGAGTCATCGTTCACACCAGCTCAAATATAAGATTTTGTGTATTTAGTAACTCCACCAATCCACACACAAATCTGATTCATAATGCACGGTCAAAGAATGTGCTGAAACTGCAATGGAATATTAAATTGTTCACTGCCGCAATGTACTCACCAACTGTTTCACCACTTTTTGCATGTCTGGTTCCTACTTTGTAGCTTTCCACTATCTCTAATGGCTTTGAGTTGAAATGTTCCACCAACTTATTGATGATTGTTTCAAATGACACATTGTTTACCTTGTTCGGGTAGGATTTGTTCGTGTGCCACACACTTCCAAGCCAATCTCCATTAATAGCATTGTTTTCTTACAGTCTGAGCCTTGATATCTTCATTTTCACCTCCAAAATGTTATTAGCCCTCAAACTCATATCAATTATTTCAATATAAGAACTGAATGTTTGTTGAGCACTCTCATATGTTCCTCGTCTTCCGCTGTATCCCATGGACTCTGCCATATTGTCCCAAAATAAGCACGTTTATCCGATATACAAATGGTCTCTTCACCATCTGATTCAGCCTTGGAGCCAGTCTGAGGCTCGGGCATCTCGTAAGCCAGCCAAATTCTCCATCACCCAAGTTGGACAGTCACCAGAAGCCGCATGATCTTTTTCACTGCAGTCCCTGCTGCTGTCAACTGCCTGTATTAATGAACTTTTATCTCATCTTGTCACCACCATTTTTAGCAAGCTGATGAAATCTGCAGTTTGTGGAGCAATGGAGGGGGGTTGGGGGGGTGGTGGGGGGTGGCGGAGGTGGCGGCTGTGCCAGCTGCTGGCTGATCAAATGACTTGTTGAATGTTGGGTCACTGACATTTTTTTTTCAAAGCTTGTCTTTTCAGACATGCCCTAACTGAAAGGGAAACTAACATTGAAACAGAAATGGAAAGCAATGCTGAAACAGAAACTGGGAAAATCTTTGGGTTTCTGGGGAAACTGAAACTGATTGGAATCAGATAAAATAAGACATATTCCTCTCTATATCAGGCCAATCAACCAGGAGTGGACCGCTGTCAAGCTAAAGAAAGTGAAGATTGAATTCAGGAACTGTTTATTTTACTTAAGGTGGCTGATTAAACAGACCTGGCCATTAAGTGCTTACAGCTGTCACTGAAGGGCTTGGATAAATGTGCTACTGGTGGATGCACACCATCGAGTCTGTAGTAAGCAGAGTTGAGGAAGTTCTGGAGAGGTGGGCTGTTCTGGTGGAAACTGTACGTGTTCAGTTTGCAATAGAATGGAAACTGCTGTCAGATTAAAGACAGCAGTCAAATCCTGGGATAAAGGAGCTGAGGAGGTTCAGAACTTTGATGGACTTTGTGGCTGCAAATGGTGCCAGATATGCTGAGAGGACAGCCCAGTAATTCTGTAGGATCTATTTTTGTTTTGGCTGCATCAGCCGTCACACAAGGGTGTAGCAACAGGTGTACTTGAGTTTCGAAGTAGCAGTCTAGCATTAGATGCTTTCTTGATATTTCAGTATCTCCCAATACAAAAGAGGCAACAGGAATCACTCTTGAGGCAGGGATTCTTCAGAGACTGGAGGCAAAATGAATCTGTTCCCTTTCAAACTGCAGGGGCTTCCTATCTGCAAAACAGCTTTTCCTCCACAGAGAGTAGCAACTCCTCTTTTCCTGGGGATGTTTCCTCTCTCCAGGTAGGCGATAGCCACACCTCAAAAGTAGGATTTCTTTTTGCAAGAGATGCAAGTCTTCTTTTACAGAGAGTTGCTTTTTTCGCTGGTTTGCAAAAAGCTCACTGCATGCTGCTGGTCCAGGTTGCACTTATTTCACAGTGCAAACTGAGACTAAAATTAACAACCAAATCATGTGACAGTTATAACTATTCCTCTCATTTTCTTGTTGTGCTGCTTGGAACAAGGTGCCTTGCAGTCTGTGAACACTTCACTCAGTCCACAATTTAAATATCATCTCTTAAAGAAACAAAAGAACCACTCCCATAACATCATTATGCTATCAAAGCGTTGTGTTATTAGCATTGTATACAAATAGGTTACATGTACAAACCATGTCCCAATAATGGTATTTTCATATCTGCTATATGTCTGCAGAAATACATCCGCTCCAATAAGCACTTTCAACTTCCAAAGTTTATCAGACAATTTTCAAGACGTGATGTGTTTCATTCCTTCATTAATGCCTTTGTACAAAGTTTGGGAAGAGATAGTGATGGGAATGATTGACAGGGAAATCTTCTAAACATATATTCATAGCTCCTGCTCTCTCACAAAGAAATGTAAACTGATGGATTTAAAAGAACCTGGAAATGTAATATCCAGGATAAACACAGCAACAGAGACCTGCAATAACCTATAGCTCAAGGAAAGCACATGGCAATGTTTTGCTCTGTGACTCAGTTGGTGAAAAACAGCTGTCTCGTAAACAGAATATCCTGGCTTAAAATCCCAGCACAGCCTGAATTCAGACGACGTTGTGAAATTGAGTAGGACAATCAGGCAGGAAAGTTATCTACCTTTGCTTAGGAAAGGATTTCGGAATGTCTGTTTGAAACGCTTGCTCTGCGTGCAGAAATTCACTGTAAATATTTGAAAGGCATCTCAGTCACCCACTATTTGTTCAAAGTTGCATTCGACCTGGAAACAACTCTCAAAATTAATCAGACTAAATCTGAATGTGACCGTGTTGTGTCTGAAAGCGTGTTGGTGCTGCTATGTGTCACTTCTCACCGAGACTGGGACATGACGCAAGGTTGATCTGAGATTTGTAATACGTTGTCAGTTCGGAAGGAGAAAACTTAAAAAGAAAAAAAAATAACTCCAGTGCCCAGATTGTAGAATCTGTAGATCCGCTTTATAAAAGTGAATCAGGGCAGAATCAAGATGTGAATTGCCGAACTGCCCAGAAATGATGAAGTGCATTCTCCCGGTTTATGATGCTGGAACATACCTCACATAGAGGTTATTGCAACAGTGCTACCAATTGAAGGAACGTCTAACGTGGTTACCGAGTGACAGTAAATATGTTATTCAACTTTGTTCCATTCAATCCAGCTGTGATGAACTTTGAAATTTGTTCTCATTTCTTAAACAATATCTGAAGGGTCTCGATAAGGATATTGACTGGTTAGGAGAGCGGGGCCTGGGTGAGCAGCAGGTAAGTGTAACAGGGCCAGGACTGGATACAGGAAGTTGCTCGACCGTCTCATCTCTCTCTCTTCTCTCACTCTCTTTCTCGCTCTCTCTCTCTCTGATTGGGCTGTATTGATTGACAATTGCTGCTTTTTGTTTTTTTTTTGATAAATAAAGGAAGTTCCCTCCAACAGTTTGTTTATTGTGATTGACATCTGCAAACAACTTTTTTGTCCCAGGAAACAAGAACATGACTAAAGTGAATTAGTGCAAGATCATTCTTGATCTGTATTAAAGGCATGTGATTTCAGCTACCATGGTCCAGTGGTTAAAACTTTCAACTTATCACACTTTTATATGAGCCCTGTTCGCAGAGGACCTATTCAGGAATTTAAATTATCTCTTTTTCTTTAATACTCAATTCCCACAGAACGCTGGCATTGGAATTCCTCATAGTTCTCGCCATTGCTATCCATTCTGGAGGTACTGACAGCATTGGCCAAATGTCGGCACGCTCAGAGGGCTGTGGGAGAGGGTTTCTTTTTGGATTTATGGCTCTTTTAGTCTATTAACAGCAACAGTATCGATGCCGAGAAATTTCGAGCGCCCGGCCCCTCAGAGGGCATTCTGCTGGGATGAAATTAAATCTGGGGACGAAATGAAGGTGAGAATAAAAGGTGAAAGGAATTGGGGCCAAAACTCCCGGATATTTGGGAAGCAGAACATGGTGGGTGTGCATTGTGATAATAGGTGGATACGAACTTGGGTTATTGTCCAGGCTATGCTGAAGGAGGGGAAAGAAGTTGTTTTGCCTTCCCATCGAAGCTGAATGTTGGGTTTGAGGCGACAAACAGTTTCTTAGCGGAAGTGGATCAAACGCCTTTTGAAAGTCCATAGACATAACTTCAATCATGTACATTCATCAACCACCTCCTTTGCTTCATCAAAGAACTCCATCAAGTTTACCTCACCGCCACCTCTCTCCACTCCTCCACAGTTGTTAAATTATCAGACTGCATATCCAACACACAGTGCTGGATGAGCAGAAATTTCCTGCAATTAAATATTGGGAAGACAGAAGTCATTGTTTTGGTCCTTGGTCCAAACTCCCCTCCATTGCTACAGACTCCATTCCTCTCCCTGACAACGGTATGAGATTACATCGGTCTGTTTGCAACTTTAGTGTTACATTTGACTCCGAGATGATTTTCTGACCTGATATTTGTTCCATCACTAAAATCGCCTGCTTACATCTCAGTCACATCAAGTCCCGTTCCTCTGTCACCACTGTGTTTGCTGACTTACATTGGCTTCCAGTCAGGCAAAGTCTAGATTTTTAAATTCTCAACCTTCTTGTCAAATCCCACCAAAGGCACGCCCCTCCCTATCGCTGTAATCTCCTCCAGCCCCGCAACCCTCCAAGATAGCTGCTCTCCATTAATTCAGACATCTTGTGCAACCCTCTGCAATAGCCTCCCTACACCTCTCCGTCATCTCCACCTCACTTTCCTCCTCTAAGACTCTCCTTCAAACCCACCTCTTTGATCCAAGCTTTTGGTCATCTGATCTGATATCTCCTGCTGTGGCTCACTGTCATGTTTTGTTTTGTAATGCTCCTGGGAAGCATCAATGGATGTTCTACTATATTAAAAACACTTTATAAACATAATTTTTGAAATCTGCCAGACTTGCTTTGTCATTACTGTATCCAGGCTGCAAGTTATTTATAAATCTATCATTTTCCAAACAATTAATATTTTTGTCCAGGGTTGTGAACGCTGAACATTTCCCAGCGGTGGCACTATGCTGGCTACTCTGTAGTTACAGGAGTTATTCTCTGTATCCTTTTGTAAGCAGGGTATAAAATGTACAAACCTCCAGCCCTCTGTTATCATTCCCATATGCAAGGATGATTGGAAGATTATGGTCAGTGCCTGTGCCAATTCCACCATGCCTTCCTTCAGCAACCCTCATATCTATCATCTACACTGGGTAAATGGTCCGTTTATTGTGGTACAAAAAGTGCCGGTTTAAAAGGGGTTTACTGAACCTGTTTGTTGAGTGACTGTAATTAATGTCTGTCGCCATGGACCCTAATTGTGTCACTGGAGGGTTTCCCTCTTCTATTAATATGTGTCATGAAAAACTCCACAAGCCAAAGGGGAAATATTAATGGAATTAATTGGTAACTTACATTAAACTTTTAATGAAAAGTCTTGCAAGTAATTTTAAAAAGCAAAACGCTGGCATCCAAGATGGCCACCGTAAGTTAGATGTGAAACAGTAAAAGATCAAACTGCAGACGAAAAGTCTCCCAAAGCCTAACCAGAACAATGGCTTGCTCTGATTGAATTATCTGGAATTGCTTTATCAACACGGGGGCATGCAGCACCTTGAATTCCAGAAGGAGATTCCAGAATAACCCTCAATAATATAAAAAACAAAAGAGTTTGATGGAGTCATGTGACAGCCTTCACAGCTCTGCAGAAACTGTAAGCTTTATCCCACGGACAGCAGACACAGTAACTGAAAATCCATCACCAAAGCAGGCTCTTTCTCTCTCTCTCTCTCCACCGCTCCAGAATCTATAGAATTTTGGGAGATGGTCACCAATGGATCCACTACCTCCTTTGCCACCTCTTTTGACACTCTGGGATGTAGAATATCAGGTCCTGGGGGCTTATTAACCTTCAACCCCATCCATTTCTCCAATACAACCTTCTTACTGATACTAATTTCCTTCAATTCCTCATCCCCCCTAATCCCTTGGATCTCAAGTTCTGGGAGATTTCTTACATATTCCTAATTGAAGACAGACAAAAAATAATCATTTAGCTTCTCTACCATTTCTCTATTCCCCATTACAAATTTCTTGACTCTGTCTGCAATGGACCTTCATTTGTCTTAGCCAAACGTTTCCTTTTTATGTACCTATGGAAGATTTTTACAGTCCGTTTATATGTTTTTGCTAGCTTACATTCATATTCTAAACTCCCTTTCTTAAGCGTTTCTTCATTTGCTGTTTTCTACAATGATCCCAATCCTCAGTTGCATTACTATTTCTGGTAACTGTGTAGGCCTTTTCTTTTAATCTTATACAATCCTTAACTTTCTTTGTTATCCACGGTTGACTGCCTTTACTTTTCTGGTTATTGTGCCTTGAATGTATCGTTGCTGTAAACTATGTAATATTTCAGCCAATTTGCCCCTCATACCTCGATAATTCCCTTTGTTCAAATTTGACACCCTAGCATTAGATTGAAAAACCTCAATTGCAAACATAATGTAAAATTCTATCATATTACGGTCATTTATCCCGAAAGGTTATTTTTCAACAAAATTATTAATTAGAACTTTCTCATTACCTAATACTAGATCTAAAATAGCCTGTTCTCCAGTCGGTTCCTCAACATACTGCTCAAGAAAATCATCCCGAAGACGCACTTAGAAACTCATCCTGCTCATTAGGTTTACCCAGTCGATTTCCAAATTGGAGTCACCTATGATTACTGTATTACCGATGTGACATGCTTCTCTAATCTCCTGATTAATGCCATGTCCCACACTACTACTACTGTTTGGTGGTCTATAAACAACTCCTACCAATGTTTGCTGCCCCTTGCTGTTTCTTAGCTCCACCCAAACAGAGTCCACATTTTTTTCTTCCGATCTGAGATCCTCCCTTCCAAATATACTGTCTTCATCCCTTATTATCAGCGCAACACCACCTCATTTTCCTTTTGCCTCACTGTCTTTTCTACCTCCTGTTATCAGCTTTCCTTCCAATTTGAGCTACCCTTCACGTTCCCACTCCCATGATAAGCTGGTTTTAATCCTCCCCAACAGCACTATCAAATCTTGCTGTGAGGATCTTCGTTCCAGTACTGTTAAGGTGTAGCTTGTCCATCTTGTACAGGTCCCACCTGCCCCAGAACCGGTCACAATGCCTCAGAAATATGATTCCCTCCCTCCGACATCAATTCTCCAGCCACGTCTTTATTTGATAAATCCTCCTATTCCGATGCTCACTAGCACGTGGCAGTGGGAGTAAACCTGCGATTACTGCTCTTGAGGTCCTGCTTTTAATTTCCTTCTTAACTCCCTAAATTCTGATTTCAGAACCTCATCCCTTTTCCCACCTATACCATTGGTCCCTGGCCTTGTGTATTATTGGCAGTGGCCCTACTCAATGATTGACTCCAGTGTCCTTGCTAGTGTTGCCAGGGGTACAGATCGCCAGTCAGGGTCCTGGTCCCAGGGCTGTCCTGGCAGTGGCCATGACCAGTTGACTGGATCTGGTGTCCTCTCCACACTAATCTAGGGTTTAAGGATCCAGAATGGCCCTGCATCCAGGCCTTGTGAAGTACTGGCAGTTCCCAAGGTCCGGGTGGTGTTGCAAATACAACTGAGCTGCTGGCCCTCTAATTGTTCAGCAACTTTGGCAGGCGGAATCCCCAACCTTAAAGGGATGTGCACCATGGAACCAGGCAATTAATTGCCCGAGGGCCACTGAATTGTGTCAGTAATGAGCTCTGAATTGCTAAGATCTGGTTCCGCTCATATATTCGGCCTGCCGTCAGGAACCCTGCTGGCTCCACTATATTCAGCTTCCTGTCCCCAGCAGAAATTGCTGTCATTGACACAAAAACTAGATCCATCCCTGAATGTAGTAACAAATGTACAAATGTCACCCCAAATTCCTTCAAAATGTTGTTTTTTTCTTCCAACCTGGTGTAACATTTCCTGATAACTTCCCTTGTTTACAGTCAACTTAGTAACAATTGAGATTATTTGTTTCATTATTTTTTCAGTGGACTCATTCTCAATTGTTGCTTTGAAATAATTAAATTCTGTGCTGCCTTTCCCAGCTGCGGGAAACTCTCAGTCAGTCCACCATTTAGCTTTATATACAACAGCAAAGTGCTGCAGATGCTGGAAATATGAAATAAAAACAGAATATGCTGGAAATATTCCGCAGGTCTGGCAACATCTGTGGAAAGGGAAGCAGAGTTAATCTTTCAGGTCAGTGATCCTTCATCAGAACTGGGAGAGATTAGAGATGGAACAGTTTTTAAACCAGACTGGGAAAGGAGGGAGGGGGCGTATTATGATCAACATTCAGTTTGACAATTTCAATATCATCCGTTTGTTATTTAATCTCTCCTGTCTTCCACCGTATCATAGATCTTCCCATTTGTTCATTCAGGTCCAATCATTTTAATACCTCACTGGATACAGGAACACATTTATAAATCTCAATAAGTCCTCAATCAAACTGGTAACTTTGCTCCAGCCTGATGTATAATTTCTCTGTTTATTTCCCTTCCTCACAGTTAACTTGCTGACGATTGGGATCCTGTCTCGGGGAAGGTGCGGTCTCTCCAAATGTGTCACTCGCTGCCTGGTGGCCATGTCAGCGGCGGATCTACTGGTCATTATCCTGGACCTGATATTGAGACACATTCCCATTGTTTATAAGGAACAGTTTCGGTTCCTGTATTCCATCCCTGTGTGTAATATCCACGCCGTCCTGCTTTACGCAGCAACAGACTGTTCTGTCTGGTTCACCGTCACTTTCACCTTTGATCGATTTGTGGCCATTTGTTGCCAGAAACTGAAAAGTAAATATTGCAGTGAGAAAACGTTGGCTCTGGTTGTGGGAACAGTGACTGTGCTGAGCTGTTTAAAGTACATCTTCTGGTATTTTATGTTAACAGGTCAGTATTGGCTGTCGAACGATCCCTTGTTTTGTGATGTAACACTGGATGTCATGTACTCTCGTGTCTGGGCAGCAATCGAGTTCCTCCATAACATTCTAACCCCGATTGCCCCATTTATATTGATTCTGATGCTCAATGCTGTCACCGTCAGACACATTTTAGTGAGCAGCAGAGGACGCAAGAGACTCCGGGCTCACAGCAGTGGGGAGAGTCGCAGAGACCCAGAGATGGAGAGCCGAAGGAAATCCATACTTTTACTGTTCGTTATCTCGGGGAATTTCATTCTCTTATGGGCAATGTTTGCGGTGAATACAATAAGATGGCGGATGTTGAACTTGGGGCCTGTGGTTGAGTCTGAAGCTCCACCTGCTTATTTGCAGGAATTGGGCTTCATGCTGCAGCTCTTGAGTTGCTCCACAAACACTGCGATTTACGCCGTGACTCAGAGTCAGTTCAGAGAGAAGTTGAAGAATGTGCTGAAATATCCCTTTACTGCAATTGTTAAATTCATTCAGTGATGAGAGAAACTAAATTACTGACTATTTCCAGCAGCCGGGGATCGTGGCCTGTCACTCTGGAGAGAGAGTGACGTGGGGCCTGTCACAATGGAGACATGGCAGGGGGTGCGGCCTGTCTCTATTGTGACAGAGTGGGGCGGGGCATGTTTCTCTGGTGCCAGAGAGGGGCGGGGCCTGTCATCACGGAGGCAGAACGAGGACGGGGGCACACAGTATGGAGCCAGAGCGGTGCGGGACATGTCGCTATGGTGACAGTGTGGGGCGTGGCCTGTAACTATGGTGACAGTGTGCGGTCGGGAACTTTAGCGATGGAGTCAGAGCGAGAGCGCGGTCTGTGCGATGGTGGAGGGTGAGAGCGGGGCCAGTTTCCCATGATGACGATGACTGGCAGCGGGGTCTGTTGGCCAGAGTGATGGAGAGCGGGGGGCGGGGCCAGTTTCCAAGGGTGACAGGAATTGGGGCCGGGGCCTGTTTCCCAGGATGATGGAGAGTGTGGACGGGGAATGTTTCCAAAGTGACGGGTTGGGGGTGGGGCATATTCTGTGACACAATTTATAACCTTTAAAATATTTAGACACGTTTATCAATGTTTATAACTATTTGTAAACATTTAAACATCTGTACATGTTTATCTGTATATGTTGCCTGGTATGGAGGGCGCTAGCTATGAAGAGAGTTTGAGTAGATTCGGATTATTTTCATAAGAAAGACGGAGGTTGAGGGGGGACCTGATTGAGGTGTACAAAATCATGAGCGGTATAGACAGGGTGGATAGCAAGAAGCTTTTTCCCAGAGTGGGGGATTCAATTACAAGGGGACACGAGTTCAAAGTGAAAGGGGAAAAGTTAAGTGGGGATATGCGTGGAACGTTCTTTATGCAGAGGGTGTTGGGTGCATGGAACGCATTGCCAGCGGAGGTGGTAGACGCGGGCACGATAGCATGTTTTAAGATGTATCTAGACAGATACATGAATGGGCAGGAAGTAAAGAGATACAGACCCTTAGAAAATAGGCGACAGGTTTAGATAGAGGATTTGCATCGGCGTAGGCTTGGAGGGCCGAAGGGGCTGTTCGTGTGCTGTAATTTTCTTTGTTCTTTACACGCCTTTATAACCATTATAATACTTGATGACCTTTTATACCCCATTTTAAACCTTTTTAAACCTTTATAATACTTTATAACACTTTTAAATCATCCATAATCTTTTGTAACTGTTTAAAATCCTTTATAACCCTTGATAAGCTTTTATTATCCTTTATGATTGTGTTTGATTTATTATATAGTATACTACATTGAAAGCAATACAAGTAAATCGCTGCTTCACCTGAAAGGAGTGCCTGGGGCCTTGGTTAATGAAGAGTGGGTAGGTGAAAGGACAGGCATTACATCACCTGCGATTACATGGAAAGCACACAATGTGATATACTGTATTCGCTGCTCACCATGTGGTCTCCTCTACATTGGGGAAGCCAAATGCAGACTGGGTGACTGCCTTGTGGAACACCACCCCTCAATCTGAAAGCATGATTCCGAGAGTTCTGGTTGCTTGCCATTTCAACACTCTCCCCTCCTCTCATGCTCACACCTCTGTCCTGGGATTGCTGCAGTGTTCCAGTGAACATCAACGCAAGCTCGAGGAACAGCATCTCATTTACCAATTAAGCACGCTGCAGCCTGCCGGACTGAACATTGAGTTCAATAATTTCAGAGCATGACAGGCACACCTTTTTTACTTTCAGTTATTTTCTTTCTTTTTTACATTTGGTTTGCTTATTTTATGTAGTTTTTTTCATTTTGCATTTTTTAAACCACTTTTTCATGTTTGTGCTTTGTGCCAAGGCTGTTCATTGTTCTGTCAATTAACACCCTCTCTGCACTACTGGTCTGTCTTTCAGCACACCATTAACATACCGTTTGCCTTTGCTGCATGACCTTCTGGTCATTTATTCTCTGTGACCTGTCCTATCAACACCTTCCCTTTTGTTATCCCGTGCCCCACCCCCGATTTATTTGCTTAAAACCTATTACATTTCTAACCTTTGCCAGTTCTGATGAAGGGTCACTGACCTGAAACGTTAACTCTGCTTCTCTCTCCCCAGATGCTGCCAGACCTGCTGAGTATTTCCAGCACTTCTTGTTTTTTATTTCAGATTTACAGCATCTGCAGTATTTTTCTTTTATATTACCACTTTGTATTCTATCTGCCATTTTCCTGCCCACTCACCCAACCTGTCTGTATCCCAATGCCGCTTGTTTGTGTTCTGCTCACTGCTTACTTGTCCACCTAACTCTGTATCATCAACAAACCTGGATACATTACACTCAGTTGCATGTTATGGACAGGTAGGTAATAGGGTTGCTGGCTTCCACTATCACATCCCAACTGCCCACTGAGGTAGTGTTTCCGTTAAAGCACTGTTTAAGCCGCCGAGTGTTTTAAGGGTTAGATAAACAGACCAACGGCAGGTTTTCTCTTCCATTGAAACAAAGCAAGATAACTATTTTTCCACAATAACTAAATTGTTCATAACCTTTGTTCACTGATGCATTCACTCACAAACAAACATAAGCATAGACAGAAAGGAAAAGTTAAGATGCACTGAAAGTCCCAAGTGATGTAAGAGTTTTTTTTTTTTTTAAAACCTGTTGCATCACCTCTGGAGGAAAGTCTTTTCAAAGGTGCAGGCCTGAATGTTTGTAGTCTAGAACTTGCTGAAGTGTTGCAGATTCCTGCTTTAATTCCATTGGTGGGGATTTCAAAGTCACCTCGCAATTACTGTCTGCCTCAGTTGTTTCAAAAGTATGTTAAACTGTTTTTGCATGTCGGGCAGCTTTGCTAAGCTGGCCAGCCTCACATTGTCTCTGTCTGGATGTAAGGCCTTCAGTTCAGTTCACTTCAGAGATACCGCACTGAATCAGACCCTTCGGCCCACCGAGTCTGTGCCGACCATCAACCACCAATTTATACTAATCCTACACTAATCCCATATTCCAACCGCATCCCCACCTGTCCCTATATTTCCCTACCACCTACCTATAATTGGGGCAATTTATAATGGCCAATTTACCTACCAACCTGCAAGTCTTTTGGCTTGTGGGAGGAAACTGGAGCACCCTGAGAAAAGCCACGCAGACACAGGGAGAACTTGCAAACTCCACACAGGCAGTACCCAGAATTGAACCGGGGTCGCTGGAGCTGTGCAGCTGCGGTGCGAACCACTGCGCCACTGTGCCGCCCCTAAGTCTCTCTCCCTCTCTTTTTAAGGAAAAAATGTCTGACAGGCTTGGTTTCGGTCATGTGACCAAAGAATGCTCTCCCCTGCAGGGTTTATACAACAGCTTTGAATTCGCACAGTTGTTAAAAATGGGATTTTAAGATGGCTCATCATGATACCGTGGTGTTAGGTCAAACCTATTTTGACTTTTGAATCTGCAGTCTCCCTTTCTGCCAGGGTGTTTCATAACACAATAGTTGAAGACAGGTGAGAATGGTGAGAGACTGGGAATTGTTTGCATTCAGAGGGACATGATGTTCGCTTTGCTTTGAATAGCCTGTTTCCAATTGTAATGAATTCCCAGGGCTGGACCAGATGTGATGATGGGTTTTGATCTCTAGCAACCCAGATACTTTGTATTACAGGAGTAGAGTTACCTGACCACAAGCCAATCTTGTCTGTAAAAATGTGTCCATGTTTTGGAGTTTAAATCAGCACTTCATTTTTATAGTTAATTCCTGCTGCAGTTCGCTTCATTTTTCATCCTTGCTTCTTCTGTGAGCATAACAACTGAATCCGACTAGGCTTAGTTCTGTACTCACTGGTTCCTCTCTGTCCTCTCCTAAAGGTGCTGACTCTGACTGGTTTCAGTTCTACACTCCCTGGTTCCTCTCTCTCCTCTCCTAAAGGTGCTGACTCTGACTGGGATCAGCCCTACACTCACTGGTTCCCCTCTCTCTCCTCCCCTGAAAGTGCGGACTCTGACTGTGTTCAGTTCTACACTGAAAGGCTCCTCTCACTCCTCACCTGAGGTTGGTGAATCTGGCTGAGTTCAATTCTAAACACATTGGTTCCCGTCTCTCTCTCCTCCCTGATGGTGCTGACTCTGGATCTATAGTTCAATACTCACTGATTCACAGTTTGTAAAGGGTGTGAAACCGGTCAGTGTCGATATTGGGAGAGTCTTGAGGGAATTCGTCCAAGGAATGCACAAAGTTATCATGCAAGTGCAACAGGCTCTTCGGAAGGCAATTGGCATGTTGGTCTGTATTGCAAGGGGATTGGAGTACAGGAATAAAGACTTCTTACTAAAATTGTATAGAGCTTTAGTGAGTCTGCAAGGAATACTGCATGCGGTTTTGGTCTCCACATTTAAGAAAGGGTATAGTTGAACTGGAGGCTGTCTCACGAAGATTTACTAACATGATCCCAGGGATGAGGGGGTTATCCTTTGATGAGAGGCTGAATAAGTTGTGCCCATATTCTGTGTTGTTTAGAAGAATTAGAGGCGATCTGTTTGAGATATAAAATATTCTGAAAGGGCTGAATAGAGTAGAAGCTAAGAGATTGTTCCCACTGCTCAGGGAATCTAGAACACGGGGAGCACAGTCTCAGGATAAGGGACCGATCATTCAGGACTGAGATGAGGAGAAATTAATTCACTCAAAGGGTTTTGGATCTTTGGAATTCTCTAACTCAGAAGGTTGGGGATGCTCCATCCTTAAATGCATGTAAGGCTGAGATAGACAGATTTTTTGTCTCGCCACGTATCAAAGGATATGGGGAGCGAGCAGGAACGTGGAATTGAAGCTCAAGATCTGTCATGATCGTATGGAATGGCGGAGTAGGCTCGGTGGGCTGTATGGTCTACTTCTCTTATTTCTTGTGCTCTTGTGTCCCTTCACTGTTTTCCCCCTCTCTCTCATTCCCCTGAAGTTGCTGATTCTGTCTGTGTGTACGTGCTCTCTCCCCATCATCCGACACTCTGGCCCTCCCTTTCCATTGCAACATCTCCCAGTTCTGATGATGGGCCCTCACTGACCACTCTCCATTTCTCCTTCTTATGCAGATTCTCGCTGATAATCCCCACTTCACATAATGATGCAGCAGAGAAAGAGGTCATTCGATCTATTATGTATGTGCTGGCTCTCTGAAAGAACTAACCAATATGTCACCTTCCCCATAGCCTTGGAAAATTTCCCCACTGAAGTTTTTATTCAATTTCCTTTTGGAAGTTGTTATTGAGTCTGCTTCCTCCATCCTTTCAGACATTGAATTCCAGATCAGAACAACTCGCTGTCTAAAAAACATTTCTTCTCACCTCCTCCGGCTGCCTTTATTGGCCAATTATTTTTAATGTCTGTCCTCTGGTTACTGATCCTTCTGCCAGTGGAAAGAGTGTCTCCCTCTCTAGTCAAAGAAAATCCCTCATCATTTTGAACATGTCCGTTAAATCTCCCCTTAACCTTCTCTGCTCACAAGAGAACAATCCCAGCCTCTCCGGAGAATTAAAACCCCTCATTCCTGGTATCAATCTAGTAAATCTCTCCTACACTTTCTCCAAAGCCTTGAATATTGTCTAAAGTCTGATGCCCAGACTGGATACAATAATCGAGCTGAGATCTAATTAGTGATTTATAAAGGTTTATCAGAATCTCCTTGCCTCTGGTCTGTAGGCTTCTATTTATAAAGCCAGGTATCCGGTATGCTTTTTAAACCACTTTATTAATTTGTCCTGCCATCATCAAAGATTTGTGTACATGCACCCCGGGTCTCCCTGATCCATCACTCTGTTTAAAATTGTATCATTTATTTTATGTTGCCTCTCCTCATTCTTCCTTCCAAAATGCATTACTTTACATTTTTTCTGCATTACGTTTCTTCTGCCATGTATCTCCCTATTGCACCAGTCTGGCTGTATCCTCCAGAGATGAGGTACCATCCTTTCCACTACTTACCAATCCTCTGTCATTTGCAGACATTCCAAGACGAGTCCACATTTTTCCTCCATTTGCAGACACTCCCTGAATGTTCCCAACTCTTGTTGTTCCTCTTGGAGTTTGCTGTTTACACTGTGCTTTCCGTCCGCGGTGAACCTTGGACCTGCTCCCCCGAGCGTTTATTAACCCACTCGTTCCACACCTTGAACTTGGCAGCTCTCAACATCCGGCTGATTGATGATATCTCTGGACCAATAGGACGAAAATGGCGGGGCTGGAGGACGGAGCTGGAAGTTGGTCCTCCAACCAAGTGGAGAAAATGAGGGGCGGAGCCTATGTCCCTTAATGGGCGGGGCTGAGCACAGATCTCCCTCATTGGATGAAACTCTGCATCATTTTGAAAGCTGATTTCTCTCAACCACCTGGAGCTAGCTGCCCATTTCTGTTGTGGTTCACCGTACACCACTATGAACTCCCTGAAAAACGAACGCTCTGATTTCTACTTTCTGGCCACCTTTCCATGCACTCTGCTGCCTGGTTGTTCACCACACACGGCCTGATCTTGGTTACCTAGCGGATTGTACAGACAGTTATGGATACGAAGCTGGTTACCAAACAGAAAACAGAGGTTCGGGGTGAAGAGTAGTTAGTCAGACTGGCGGAAAGTGGGAAGTGGTGTTCCACAGGGATTGGTGCTGGGACCACTGCTATTCACTATGTTCACAAATGATTTAGACTCGGGAATCGGAAGTACAATTTCAAAATTTGTGGATGACACCAAACTAGGAGATAGTTACTCCTGAGGAAAACTGAGAATAAATGCACCAAGACATCAATAAACTTGCAGAAAAGGAATTGTAATCGGTAAATGAATGTCAATATAGATAAATCTGCTGTGATGTATTTTGGCAGGATGAATAAGGAGGTCACAATACCATTTGGAAAATAAGAGTCTAAAGGGGACAGAGGAGCAAAGGTACAGATACACTGACCAAGAAAAGTAGCAACACCGGTGAATAAGGCCATAAAAGATGAAAATGAAGATCAAAGGTTCATTTCCAAAGGAATAGAATTGAAAAGAAGTGAATTTGTGTTAAACTAGTATTGAGCATTGGTTAGACTACACGTGGAGAACTGCGAACAGTTCTGGTCTCCTCATTATCAAAAGGATATGAAGGCACTGGAAAAGGTGCGAACAATATTTGCAAGGTTTGTCTGAGAATTGAGAGGATAAAGTTATCAGGAAAGGCTGAACAGACTGGAGCTCTTTGCTCGAGATAATGGAGATGGTTGATGGGTGAGCTCATAGAGGTCTTTAGGATTAGTCAAAGCTTAAACAGGCCGGACATGGTGAAAATATTTCAATTTGGGGGCGATTCCAAAACTAATGATCATACATATCAGATAGTCACCAATAAACCAATACTGAATTCAGGAGAGCCTTCTTTACCCAAAGCGAGGGAAGAATGTGGAATGTGATACCACAGGGAATAGTTGTGATGAATAGCAGAGATACATTTAAAGGGAAGCTCGGTAAATTTATTCGGGACAAAGGAATGGAAGGATATGCTGATCAGATTCGCTGAATTATGGACCATCTCCTTTCCAAAGATCTCTCAGCTTATCTAATAGCTGCTTTTGTCTCCTTCAATTGTGGGTGGTATTTGTCCATATTCTCCTCGAAATATAATCCATCTTGTTCCAATCTGGGTTCAGTGTAATACAGTTCGGGAAGTCAGACATTATTCATCCCTAGTCCTCTGCTGACAGGGACAACCCCAAACAGTTCCTTTGTAAGGATTCTTCTGGTTCTTCATGTATTTGACAGAATACTGAAACCTAGCTTTCTTACAGTCCACTCCTGGAGGTCCCATTTCCAAGAAACATTCGCACCACACAAGTGCCAATGGCCATCACCAACTAGAGCAAACCTAACCATCTCCCCTTGGCATTACCATCACTGAATTCACCGCCATCAATAACCTGGGATTACTATTGTCCAGAAAATTAACTGGACCAGCCATAAAAAAGTGTGACTACAAGAGCAGGCCAGAGTCTCGGAATTCTGTGGTAAGTAACTCACCTCCTGACTCCCCAAACACTGTTACCATATTCAAGGCACAAGTCAGGAATCTGCTGGAATACTCTCCACTTGCCTGGATGGGTGTGGCTCCAACAACACTCAAAGCTCAACAACCTCCAAGACGAAGCAGTCTGCTTGATCTGCACCATATTATACATTCACTCCCTCCACCACCTGCACACAATGGCAACAGTATGAACCATAAACAAGATGCACTGCAGCAATTCAACAAACCTCTTTCAACAGCACCTTCTGAATCTGTGACCTCTGGCACCCAGAAGGACAAGAGTAACAGGCACATGGGAACACCACCGCCTGCAAGTTCCCTCTCAGGCACACACCATCCTGACATGGAACTATATCACCGTTCCATCACTGTCGGGCGCTAAAATCCTGGAACTCCCTTCCTAACAACACTGTGGGTTTATCTGCCTCACATGGACTGACGACGTTCAAGAAGGCGGCTCACCACCACTTTCTCTAGGGGTGGGCTACAAGCTCTGGCCTTGCCAGCGATGCTCCCATCCCATGAGAAAAAAAAACTCCAGTCTGCAACCTCCAGCAGCGTTGTTCCACAATGGGAGTGATTCCAGAGTAACTGTTACGATTCCATCCACGAGTATGTTCTGGATAATATATCCTGCCGTCAAGCACTATAGCTCCAAATAAAATATTAGGGCATAGAAGGAAGCCATTCAGGCTGTCGTGTCCATGCCAGCCGAGAATACTAGCCGCACAATCTAATCCCACCTTCCAGCACCTGGTCTATAGCCTTGGTTACAGAACTCAGATTCGTGTCCAGGTACCTTTTAAAAGATTTGAGGATTTCTGCCTCCACCACCATTCCTGGCAGTTAATTTCAGACACCCACCACCCTCTGGGTGAAAATGTTTTTCCTCATGTTCCCTCTAACACATTAATAAGGAATTCCTGGAAACACATTGAAGATCTGTACTCTAAGATTTAAGGTAGTTCTGGAAAAGGACAAAGACGGGCCGGAAATGAAAGTAATGAATTGGGAATAGGCCGATTTCAATATGATAAAACAGAATCTGGCCAATGTGGACAGGGAGCAGCTACTTGCAGGAGAGTCTGCATCACATCAGTGGGAGTCATTCAAAGAGGAAATTGTGAGAGATCCGAGCCGACATGTACCTGTTAATGTGAAGGGTAGGACCAGCAGGTCCAGGGAACCCTGAATGTCTAGGGAAGTAGAGGATTGGATAAGGAAAAAGGAAGCTTACGGCAGATACCAAGTGCTGAAAATAGTGGAGGAACTAGAGGAGTATAGAAAGTGTAGGGAGGCACTTAAAAACGTAATTAGGACATCGAAGAGGTGTCATGAAAAAAACACTGGCGGGCAAAATAAAGGAAAAGCCTATGGCGTTGTATAAGTATATCACGGTTAGGAGAACAACCTGGGGAAGGTTATGATCCATAGGGGATCAATGTGGCAATCTTTGTGTAGGGCCAGAGGGCGTAGGTGAGCTTTTAAATTATTATTTTTCATCGGTGTTCACTATTGAGAAGAACGATGTAGGTGTGGAGAGCAAGGAGGGGAATTGTGATACACTTGAACATATTAGGATTGAAATGGAGGAAGTATTAGCTGGCTTAAAAGTGGTTAAAACCCAGGCCCAGATGAAATGCATCCCAGGCTGTTATGTGAGGCAAGGGAGGAAACAGCAGGGGCTCTGAGACAAATTTTCAAATCCTCTCTGGTCACAAAAGAGGTACCAGAGGACTGGAGGACAGTGAATGTGGTATCATTATTTAAGAAGGGTAGCAGAGATAAACCAGATAATTACAGGCCGGTCAGTCCAACATAAGTGATTGTAAATATTGAGAAAAATTCTGATGGACAAGATTAATCTCCACTTGGAGAGGCAAGGATTAATTACGGACAGTCAGCATGGATTTGTTAGTGGGAGATAGTGTCTAACTAACTTGATTGATTTTTCCGAGTTGGTGACTGAATGTGTAGATAAGGGTAACACAGTTGATGTAGTGTATATGGACTTCAGTAAGGCTTTTGAAAAGATCCCGCATGGGAGATTGGCAAAGGAGGTAAGAGCCCATGGGATCCAGGGCAAGTTGGCAAATTGGATCCAAAATTGACTTAGTGGCAGGCGACAGAGGGTAATGGTCGAAGCCTTTTTTTTGCGATTGGAAGCCTGTGACCAGTAGTGTACCACAGGGATCGGGGATGGGGCCCTTGCCGATATAGTGTATTTTAATGATATAGACGTGTATATATAGGAGGTATGATCAGTAAGTTCGCAGTTGACACGAAAATTGGTGGTGTTGGAAATAGTGAGGAGGAAATCCTTAGATTACAGGGAGATATAGATGATCTGGTAAGATGGACAGAGCAGTGGCAAATGGAATTTAGTCCTGAGAAATGTGTGGTAATGCATTTTGGGAGGGCGAACAAGGCAAGGGAATACACATTGGATGGTAGGACCGTAGGAAGTACAGAGGGTCAAAGGGACCTTGGTGTACTTCTCCATAGATCACTGAAGGCAGCAGTACAGATATATAAGGTGGTTAAGAAGGCATATGGGATACTTGCCTTTATAAGCCAAGGCATAGAATATACGAGCACGGTGGTTATGATGGAACTGTATAAAACGCCAGTTAGATCACAGCTGGAGTACTGTGTCACCACACTATTGGAAGGATGTAATTGCACTGGAGAGGGTGAAGAGAAGATTCACCATGATGTTGCCTGGGCTAGATCATTTCAGCTATGAAGAGAGACTGAAAAGGCTAGGGTTGTTTTCCTGAGAGCAGAGAAGACTGAGGGGGAACATATTGAGGCATGCAAGATTATGAAGGTCATTAATAGGGTAGATAGGAAGAAACGTTGTTTTCCGTTACTGGAGGAGCCAAGCACCGGGGGCATAGATTTAAGGTAAGGGGCAGGATGTTCAGGGAAGATTTGAGGTATCGTTTTTTCACGCAGATGTTGGTTGGAATCTGGAACACACTGCCTGAAGGGGTGGTTGAGACAGGAACCCTCACAACATTAAAGAAGTATTTAGATGAGCACTTGAAACGCCACAGCATACAAGGCTACGGGCCAAGTGCTGGAAAATGGGTTAAGAATAGTTGGGTGCTGGATGGCCGGCACAGACATGATGGGCTGAAGGACCTGTTTCTGTTCTGTATAACTCTATGGTTCTATCTGTCCTTATCTCGGGATTAAATGACTGTTGCATAATTGTACCGTAACGTTCAAAGCAGAATTTAACTGATTTATTTGCAATAGGAATTCAGAGCAGCAACTTTGGTTATGGCAGGGCCCAACGCCCTCTTGATCCCTTCGTACATTGCTCATATTCCCTTTATCACATGCAGTTTGGATTTCTTGACATAATCTGATTCAGTGTTTGTTTGTGCAAGATCTCACTTCTTTACACAGCTTTCTTGGTTACTTTCAGGTCGTGCAGTGTCTAAGCTGTTAGACTTATGTTATGCATCATCGAGGCTTTGTTTTTACATCACTGATACATTATCTCAGCTGAGCAGGTGTCAAACCAGCCCTTGTTGCGGCTTCAGCCTTTACCGAATGATGCTTCTTCTGCTTCATAAATGATTCAGCTTAGTGACTTCCAAACTCCATCAATCTCAGCATCGGTGCTTCCTGTTAAGGCTTTGGTGGGTATCAAGTGTTCCAATGACAGTGCAAAGTGCTGGTATTTCGCATCATTGCTTAGGTAAGGGATGTTGATATGTGGTGTCCGTCGTGTTTGGAGCTGTGGAGATTTTGGCAGTGCAACTTCACTTTGCATCTGATAAGAGAGTGGTCGGTGTTCTGATCTGTGCTATGATAGGTGCGGGTGTGGAGAAAACTGCGAAGATCGCACCTCTGCGTGACGTAAAGTTCTGGTTGGTGCCAATGACTTAACTTGTTCTCCTTGACTATACGTGTCATGAAAACTGTGGTCATGGGACAAGGTGTTGAATCTCTGCCCCTGATCGCACTAAATAACACCCTACAGGAAGTGGTTAGAAAATTCTGCTACATTGAGCCCACCGTGACAGACAGCCTGTCCCTTGATGCAGAGCTCAATGCACACATAGGGAAAGCAGCGACCACCTTTGGCCAACTCGTGAAACACGCATGGGATAACACCAAGCTGGGCCTTAGGAACAAGCCGATGGTTTATAAGGCCTGTGTTCTCAGCTCTTTGCTGTATGGCTGTGAAACATGGGCAACTGACAGATACCAGGAAAAGAAGCTCAATAATTTCCACCTTCACTGTTCTCGGCACATTATGGGTATATCCTGGCAGGACAAAATCACAAATGCAGCAGCCCTCCCAAATTTAGAATTCGCAAGCGTAATCACAAATCAAACAGAGGCAGCATCGGTGGATCAGCCACGTCCGCAGGTTGGAAGACCAGCGGACACCCAAGGACTTTATGTATGGTGAGATAGCCGGGGTCAGGCAACCAGTGGGGCGCCAAAAGCTCCACTTAAAGAATGCTTGCAAGTGTGACATGAAGGTCCTAAATGTCGACTATTGCACTTGGGAGTCACTAGCTGACGAAAGAGGGAAATGGTAACACATCCTGTGGACAGGAAAGTTAGCAGTGTCCATGAGACACTCTGTACCCTGAGCTGCCCACCGGACGCAGAAGATATCAAGTGTGCTCCCTTTCCACGGTCCCCAGGCACAGACAATACCTTAGGAGAGAGGCTGGCAGCTAAAGTGACCCCACCCAACATGGCACACGCACATCGTAAACCTGTACATTTTAAGCTTGCCCAAGAACAGGTCCTCCAACTTACCCACGCCCATCCATACCAAGGGACCAAAGATTAGGAGCCTGGGACTAAACTGTAAATGCATGTTGAGGGGCAGCCCCTTCAGGTAACTATACATGGACTGTAACCTATCACGCTGAAGTTCTACGTGGCCAATGGACTCCTTTAGGACAGCCTGACGAAGCTGCTAAAAAGCCTGTTGTCGAGGGTTCTCCTTCTCCCGGTGAAGTGAGAGTGACCGCCCTTGACAGGGGTAGGAGGTGGCATAGTGGTGTAACCACTGGACCAGTAACCCAGAGGCCCAGGGTATTTCTGCGGGGACATGGGCTCGAATCCCACCACAGCAGAAGGTGGAATTTGAATTCAAATAATAAATCTGGAATTAAAAGCAAGTCTAATGATGGCCATGAAACCATTGTCGATTGTTGTAAAAACCCAAAATAAAAGCAAAATACTGTGGATGCTGGAAATCTGAAACAAAAACAAGAAATGCTGGATTCACTCAGCAGGTCTGGCAGCATCTGTGCAAAGAGAAGCAGAGTTAACGTTTCGGGTCAGTGACCCTTCTTTGGAAGATATCCGAAGAAGGGTCACTGACCCGAAACGTTAACTCTGCTTCTCTTTCCACAGATGCTGCCAGACCTGCTGAGTGAATCCAGCATTTCTTGTTTTTGTTGTAAAAACCCATCTGGTTCACTAATGTCCTTTAGGGAAGGAAATCTGCTGTCCTTACCTGGTCTGGCCTACATGTGACTCCAGACCCACAGCAATGTGGTTAACTCATACATGCCATCCGAAATGGCCTTGCAAACCACTCAGTTGTACCTAACCGGTACGAAGTTAATAAAAAGGAATGCAACCGGACGGACCACCCAGCATCGACCTAGGCAGCAGAAACGACAACGGCAAACCCAGCCCTGTCGACCCTACAAAGTCCTCCTCACTAACATCTGGGGGCTTGTGCCAAAGTTGTGAGAGCTGTCCCACAGAGTAGTCAAGCAACAGCCTGACATAGTCATACTCACTGAATTATACCTTACAGAAAATGTCCCTACACTGCAGTCACTATCCCTGGGTGTGACCTGTCCCACCGGCAGGACAGACCCACCAGAGGTGGTGGCACAGTGGTTTACAATAGGGAGGGAATTGCCCTAGGAGTCCTCAACATCGACTCCGGACCCCATGAAGTCGCATGACGTCAGCTCAAACATGGGCAAGGTAACCTCCTACTGATTACCACATGCCGCCCTCCCTCAGCTGATGACTCAATACTCCACCATGTTGAACACCACTTGGAGGAAGCACTGAGGGTGGCAAGGGCACAAAATGTACTCTGGGTGAGGGACTTCAATGTCCATCACTAAGAGTGGGTCGGTAGCACCACTACTGACCGAGCTGGCCGAGTCCTAAAGGACATAACTGCTAGACTGGGTCTGCGGCAGGTGCTGGGAGAACCAACACGAGGGAAAAACATACTTGACCTCGTCCTTACCAATCTGCCTGCTGCAGATGCTTCTGTCCATGGCTGTATTGGTAGGAGTTACCACCACGCAGTCCTTGGGGAGACGATGTCCCACCTTCGCATTGAGGATACCATCCATCGTGTTGTGTGGCAATATCACTGTACTAAATGGGATAGATGCCGAACAGATCGAGCAATGCAAAACTGGGCATAAGTGAGGCGCTGTGGGCCATCAGCTGCAGCAGAATTGTACTCAACCACAATCTGCAACCTCATGGCCGTCATATCCCCCACTCTACCTTTACCATCAGGCCAGGAGACCAACCCTGGTTCAATGAAAAGTGCAGGAGGGCATGCCAGGAGCAGCACCAGGCATACCTCAAAATGAGGTGTCAAACTGGTGAAGCTACAACCCAGGACTACTTGCGTGCCAAACTGCGTAAGCAGCATGCGATAGACAGAGCTAAGCAATCCCATAACCAGCGGAGCAGATCTAATCTCTGCAGTCCTGTCACATCCAGCCGTGAATGGTGGTGGACAATTAAACAACTAACTGGAGGAGGTGGCTCCACAAATATCCCCATCCTCCATGATGGGGGAGCCCAGCACATCATTGCGAGAGATAAGGCTGAAGCATTTGCAACAATGTTCAGAGAGAACTGCCGAGTTGATGATCCATCTCGGCCTCCTCCTGAAGTCCCCAGCATCACAGATGCCAGATTTCAGCCAATTCGATTCCCTCTGCGTGATATCAAGAAACGACTGAAAGCACTGGATACTGAAAAAGCTATGGGCCCTGACAATATTCCGGCAATAGTACTGAAGACCTGTGCTCCAGAACTTGCCGCGCCCCGAGCCAAGTTGTTCCAGTACAGCTACAACACTGGCATCTACCCTGCAATGTGGAAAATTTCCCAGGAATGTCCTGTACACAAAAGGCAGGACAAGTCCAACCCAGCCAATTACCGCCCCATCAGCCTACTCTCAATCATCAGTAAAGTGATGGAAGGTATCATCAACAGTACCATCTAGCAGCACATGCTTAGCAATAAGCTGCTCAGTGACGCTCAGTTTGGGTTCCGCCAGGGCTACTCAGCTCCTGACCTCATTACAGCCTTGGTTCAAACATGGGCAAAACGGCTGAACTCAAGAGGTGAGGTGAGACTGACTGCCCTTGACATCAAGGCAGCAATTGGCCGAGTATGGCATCAAGGAGCCCTAGCAAAACTGAAGTAAATGGGAATCAGGGGGAAAACCTTCCGCTGGTTGGAGTCATACCTCGCGCAAAGGAAGATGGTTGTGGTTGTTGGAGGCCAATCGTCTGAGCTCCAGGACATCACTGCAGGAGTTCTTCAGGGTAGTGTCCCAGGCCCAAGCATCTTCAGCTGCTTCATAAATGACCTTCCTTCAATCATAAGGTCAGAAGTGGGGATGTTTGCGGATGATTGCACAATGTTCAGCACCATTCGTGACTCCTCAGATACTGTAGCAGTCCGTGTAGAAATGCAGCAAGACCTGGACAATATCCAGGCTTGGGCTGATAAGTGGCAAGTAACATTCACGCCACATAAGTGCCAGGAAATGACCATCTCCAACAAGAGAGAATCCAACCATCTCCCCTTGACATTCAACAGCATTACCATCGCTGAATCCCCCACTATCAACATTCTAGGGATTACCATTGAGCAGAAACTGCACTGGAGTAGCCAGACAAATACTGTGGCTACAAGAGCAGTTCAGAGGCTAAGAATCCCGAGGTGAGTAACTCAACTCCTGACTCCCCAAATCCTGTCCACCATCTACAAGGCACAAATCAGGAGTGTGATGGAATACTTTCCACTTGCCTGGATGGGTGCAGTTCCAACAACACTCAAGAAGCTTGTCTCCATCCAGGACAAAGCAGCCCGCTTGATTGGCAGCCTATCTACCAACATTCACTCCCAACACCACCGGCGCACAGTGGCATCAGTGTGTACCGTCGACAAGATACACTGCAGCAATGCACCAAGGCTCCTCAGACAGCCGCTTCCAAACCCGCGACCTCTACCAACTAGAAGGGCAAAGGCAGCAAATGCATAGGAACACCACCACCTGCAAGTTCCCCTCCAAGTCACACACCGTCCTGACTTGGAACTATATCGCCGTTCCTTCACTGCCGCTGCGTCAAAATTCTGGAACTCCCTTCCTAACAGCACTGTGGGTAGACCCACCCCAAATGGAAAGCAGCGGTTCAGGAAGGCACCTTCTCAAGGGCAATTAGGGATGGGCAATAAATTCAGGCCTGGCCAGCGTCGCCCACATCCCATGAATGAATAAAACAAAAAACATCAAGGCAGCATTTGGCAAAGTATGGCATCAAGGAGCCCTAGAAAAAACTGGAGTCAATGGGAATCAGGGGGAAAACTCTCTGTTGCATACGTACCTAGCCGAAAGGAAGATGGTGTGGCTGTTGGAGGTCAATCATCTCAGCTCCTGGAAATCACCGCAGGAGTTCCTCAGCGTAGTGTGCGTGGCCCAAACATGTTCAGCTGCTTCATCAATGACCTTTCAATCATAAGGTCAGAAGTGGAGATATTCGCTGATGCAAACATAAGTGATTAGCATGTAAAATTAAAGCACATGGGATTCGGGGTAGTGTATTGTGATGCATAGAATATTGGTTGGCGGATAGTAAATAAAGAGTAGGGATATATGGGTCTTTTACTGAATGGCAGGCAGTGACTCGTGGGGCACCGCAGGGATCTGTGCTAGGACCCCAGCTATTCACAATATACATTAATGATTTAGATGAGGGAACTAAAAGTAATATCTGCAAATTTGCAGATGACACAAAACTGGATGGGAAGGCGAGTTGTGAGGAGGATGCAGAGAGGCTTCAGGGTGATTGGGACAAGTTGAATGAGTGGGCTAATGCATGGAAGATGCAGTATAATGTGGAAAACTGTGAGGTTATCCACTTTGGTAGCAAAAACAGGAAGGCAGACTATTATCTGAACAGCTGTAAAGAGAGTAAAGGGAATATGCAGCGAGACCTGGGTGTTTGCCTACACCAGTCGCTGAAGGTAACCATGCAGGTGCAACAGGTAGTAAAAAAGGCAAATGGTATGTCGGCCTTCATAGCGAAAGCATTCGAGTACAGGAGTTGGGATGTCTTGCTGAAAGTTTGCAGTGCATAGGTGAGGCCACACCTGGAATATTGTGTGCAGTTTTGATCTCCTTATCTGAGGGAGTATGTTATTGCTATAGATGGAGCGCAACAAAGATTTACCAGACTGATTCCTGGGTTGCGGGACTGACATATGAGGAGAGATTGAGTCGGTTCGGATTATATTCGCTGGAGTTCAGCAGAGTGAGGGGGTGAATCTCATAGAAACCTATAAAATTTTAACAGGACTTGACAGGGTAGATGCAGGAAGGATGTTCCCGATGGTGGGGGTTGCCAGAACCAGGGGTCATAGTCGAAGGAGTGAATATTTGAGGACTGCGATGAGGAGAAATTTCTTCACCCACAGAGTGGTGAGCCTGTCGAATTCGCTACCACAGAAAGCATTTGAGGCCAAAACATTGTATGTTTTCAAGAAGGAGTTAGATATAGCTCTTGGGAAAGAGATCAAAGGGTATGGGGTGAAAGTGGGAACAGGCTACTGAGTTGGATGATCAGCCATGATCATAACGAATGGCCGAGCAGGCTCGAAGGGCCGAATGGCCTAAGCATGCTCCTATTTTCTATGTTTCTATTTATCTATGATGCTTGCACAATGTTCAGCACGATTCGTGACTCCTCAGATACTGAAGCAGTCCGTGTAGAAATACAGCAAGTCCTGGATACTATCCAGGCCTGGACTAATAATTGGCCAGTAACATTCGCGCCACACAAGTGCCAGGCAACAACCATCTCTAACAAGAGAGAATTGAACTATATACCCTTGACATTCAATGTTATTGCCGTCGCTGAAAGCCCCACCTGGCGATTAACAGTGACCAGAAACTGAACTGGAACAGTCACATAAAAATGGCTGCAAGAGCAGGTCAGAGGCTGGGAATTCTGCGGCAAGTAACTCACCTCCTGTCTCCGCAAAGCCTGTCCATCATCTACAAGGCACAAGTCAGGGGTGTGATGGAATACTCACCACATTTCTGGCTATCTGCGGCTTCAACACTCAGAAAGCTCTACATCATTCAGGACAAAGCATCCCGCTTGATTGGCATCCAATCTATTAAACATTCACTCCCTCCACTACTGACGCACAGTGGCAGCAGTGTGTACCATCTAGAAGATACACTGCAGCTACGCACCAAGGTTCCTTCAACAGCACCTTCCAAACCCTTGACCTCTACCACTTAGAAGGACAAGGACAGCAGATGCATGGGACCATCACTACCTGCAACATGTCCTTCAAGTCATACACCATCCTGACTTGGATCTCTACCACCATTCCTTCACTTTCGCAGAACCAAACTCCTGCAACCCCTTCCTAACAGCACTGCGGGTGTACCCACAGAAGATGGACTGCAGCGGTTCAATAAGGCAGCTCACCACCACCTTCTCAAAGTGAATTAGAGATGGGCAACAATGCTGCCCTCGCCAGCGATGCCCATCTCCCATGCAAAGAACAAATTATTCCAGTGGCAGTCCCACCAAAGCCTTTTACAATTGCAGAAAGTCTTATTTATATGTGTACTCCAAGCCGCTGCAACAAAGGCCAACATGCTATTTGCCTTCCTTACTGCTTGCTAGACTTCCATGGTAACTTTCTCTGTTCCTGGAACGAGTACACACAGGTCTCTCTGAACATCAACATTGACAATTTTCACGTCTTTTGAAAAGTATTCTGCCTTTCTATTCTTACGGCCAAAGTTAATAACCTCACACAGTCCCACATTATAGCCCATATGCTATCTTGTTGCCAACTCACTGAACTTGTCTCCATCCCTTTGCAGCCTCCCTGCGTCCTACTCCCAGTTTACATTACCACCTAACTTTATATCTTCGGCAAAGATAGATACATTACTTACTGTCTCTTCATCTAATTCTTTCATAAAGATTGCATACAGGGAACAGGGGTGGATTGACGCTCGGGTTCACAGGGCCGAGGGGAAAATTAATACTCGGGTTCACAGAGTCCAAGTGTGGATTAACGCTTGGCTTTACAGCGGCGGGGGGTAGATTAACGCTCGGGTTTACAGGGTTTCGGGGTGGATTAATACTCGGGTCCACAGGGCCCGGGGTGGGAGGGGCGGTGGTGGCGATTAACGCTGGGGTTTACAGGGCCCAGGGGTGGACGAACGCTGGGGTTTACAGGACCCAGGGGTGGAATAAAGATTAGGATTAGAGGGCCCAGGGGTGGATTAGCGCTCAAGTTTACACGGCCCGGGGTGTATTGATGCTCGGTTTAATGTTCGGATTTACAAGGCCCAGGGCTGGATCAATGCTAAGGTTTACTGCGCCTAGCTGTAGTTTAATGTTCGGATTTACAAGGCCCAGGGGAAGATTAGTGTTCACGTTTACAGGACCCGGGGTGGATTAATGCTTGGGTTTATCGGCCTTGTGGTGGATTAATGAAAGTTCTGTCTCTCGGTTTTAGACAATGTCCACTGGTACTAAAAGAAAATTGAGGGGACACTGTGGCATAATGCAAATGTCATAATCCAAAGGCCTAGGGACATATATTCACGTCCCACCATGACAGTTGGTGGAATTGAAAGGTTATTTAATTGATAAAAAAATATCTGAAATTGAAAGATTGTTTCATGGCACCATTATTGAGTCTATCATCGATTGTCATGCATAAAGCCCCATCTGATTCATTCATGTCCTTTAGGAAAGGAACTCTGCTGTCCTTACCTAGTCCAGCCTCCATGTATCTCCAGACCCATAGCAATGAGGCTGACCATTAATAGATCTCTGACATGACTAGCAAGCTTCTCAGTTCTCAAGGGTAATTAGGATGGCTATCAAATCGTGGTATTGCCAGTGACACCCACATTGCAAGAACGAATAAAAAGATCCCCAATGACAGTTGATAGAGATAAACTCTTTCCAAACAGTTGCAATTAATTTCTCGAAAACTGTAATGAAATCACCCCATCGCTTCATCTTCTAAATTCCAGGGAATACAACCCTTAATGTGAGGTGGTGCATTCTGGCAGAAGAGATCGGGAGAGGGAATATCTGCTAAATGGTACAGTTATAAACTGTGTGCAGGGACAGAGGGACCTGCGGATTCAAATGCACAGAGGACACATTGAGAGAATAGTTGGCAAAGCATTTGTCATCTTGGGCTTCATAAATAGAGGTATTGAGTGCAAAGGGATGTTATGCTGAACATTTATGAAGCTCTGGTTAGGCCACAGCTAGAGTATTGCTTCCTGTTCCGGTGACCACACTTTAAGAAGGATGTGAAGGTCCTGGAGAGGGCGCAGGTTGGAGAAGCTGGGATTGTTCTCCTTGGAGCAAAGGAGATTTGGCAGAGCTCTGATAGAGGCGTTCAAAATTATGATGTTCTATATAAGATAGGCAAAGAAACACTGTTCCCATCAGCGGATTGGACAAGGCCTGGGGGACAAGATTAAGGTTTTGGGCAAAAGATACAGGAGGCTGCGAAGAAGAATTTTTTGATGCGTGGAACACATGGCCTATGAGGGTGGTAGAAGCAGGGATCATCAATGATTTCAAAGTGAAATTGAATGGACATTGAGGGAAATAAACCTGCTGGACTACGGGGATAGAGCGGGGAAATGGGACTTACTGGATTATTCCACAGAGAGCTGGCAGGGAATCAAAAAACGGAAAGGCCTTTTCTGTGTTGTCATGACTATGACTCATTTGTGTAATCACTCCTGGTAATTTAACCCTTGGTGTCCAGGTATCATTCAGATAAATCTAGACTGCACTCTCTCCAAGGGGAATATATCGTTCCTTAAGTGTAGTGTCCAGAACAGTCCAGGTGTGGTCTAACCAGGACTTTGTATATCTCAGTGCTTTTCCAGTCGCACTGACACCTGAAATCCGTTCCTACAGACAGAACAGACAAAGCATTTTCTTCCATATTGAAAGCCCGATGATGTTCAGGTCCTGATAAATTAAGTGACTCTGTCAGATTTTGATGTGAAGTTTGAGTTTTACTGTCTGAAAAACAGAGAGACCGGTGGGGGTGGTGGGTGCTGTGCACAGAGAGCAGGGGGTCGGGAACAGAGAGAGCGGAGGGGGACAGAGAGAGCGGGGGGGGGGCAGAGAGAGCAGGGGGCGGGGACAGAGTGAGCGGAGGGGGGCAGAGAGAGCGGAGGGGGCAGAGAGTGGGGGAGACAGAGAGCCAGTGGGGTGGGGGAATGGACAGCATGCGGGGGGGGGGAGGGAGAGTGAACGGGAGGCAGAGAGAGCGGCGGGCACAGAGAGAGAGGGGTTGGTGGTGCAGAGAGTTGGGGGACAGATAGAGTGGGGGGTGAACAGAGAGAGCAGGGGTGGGGAGGGGAGGGGAACAGAAAGCGCGGGGACAGGTATGGCACCACGTCAGTTTTCAATATATTGACGAGACAGTAGGTCAATAAATTAGTATTCTAGTTTAAAGCTTCTTCATAAAAATGCACATTTATTGTTGTTTTTTAATGGGAAATAACTGTTACTGGCTTTATCTTTTGAAATTTACTCATGGGCCCCTGGGTTGAGGAAAAAATATCATAATGCGACTCTCTGTCCATAAAGGGCAGAGAATCCTGTTTTGGACGATGCCCACCAGTACTAGATCATAAATTGAGGGGAGACTGTGGAGTAATGGTAATGTCATCAAACTAGCAATCTAGATGCCCAGGCTAATGCCCTAGGGACACGAGTTCATTTCTCTTCATTCTTTAAATTCAATTAAGTAATGAAAATCCTGGCATTGAAAGCTAGTCTCAGTGCTAATGGTGCCATGAAACTATCATGGATTGTCATTAAAAAAAAAACCGCTGGTTCACCAGTGTCCTTTAGGGAAGGAAATCTGCCATCCTTGTCTCGCCTGGCCTCCATGTGATTCCAGGCCTACATTCTTAACGGCCCTCTGAAATGGCCTAGGCAGCCAGTTGTTCTTGCCAGTGACGCCCAGATACCATAGATAAGAATTAAGAAAAATCCTAAATGATACAGTAAATAAAGATAAATTATTCCCAATTAGTTGCAATTAATGTCTGGGAAACATTGATCAAATCATGCCTTAATCTTGCAAATTGCAAGAAATGCAACCGTCAGAGTGAGATGATGCATTCTGGCAGAATGGATGGGGAAAGGTAATTATTTACTTAATGGCACAGGTCCAAAGAGTGTGCAGGGACAGAGGAACCTGGGGATTCACGTGAATAACTATTGAAGTTGGAAATAAATGTTCAGTCGTTGGCAAAGCATTTGGGTTCTTGGGCTTCATAAACAGAGGTATTTAGTGCAAAAACAGGAAAGTTATGCTGAATCTTTATAAAGCACTGGTTAGGCCCCAACTAAGGTATCGCATCCATTTCTGGTCATCACACTTTAGGAAGGATGTGAAGATCCTTGAGAGTGTGCAGGTTGGAGACACTGTCGTTGTTCTCCTTGGCGCAAAGGAGATTGAGCGAAGATCTGATAGAGGTGTTCATAAATTATTACGGTTTTAGATAAGGTAGAAAAATAAAATCTGTTCCCATTAGATGATTGGACTGGGATTGGAGACAAGATTAAAGCTTTGGGAATAGATACAGAAGGGATTCTGAGAGACAGCATTTGTATGCATCTGGAAAGGCATGGTCTGATTACGGATGGTCAGCATGGCGTTGTGCGTGGAAAATCATGTCTCAGGAATTTGATTGAGTTTTTCGAGGAGATGACCAAGAGGATTAACGAGAGTAAGGCGATGGACGTTGTCTACATGGACTTTAGCTTGGCCTTTGACAAGGTTCCGCATGGTAGGCTGGTCCAGAAGGTTCGAACACATGGGATTCAGGGTGAGCTAGCAAATTGGATAAAAACAAATTGGCTTGGTGATAGGAGGCAGAGGGTGGCAGTGGAGGGTTGTTTTTCAGATTGGAGGCTGGTGAACAGTGGTGTGCCACAGGGATCGGTGAAGGGCCCTCTGTTGTTTGTCATATATATTAATGACTTGGATGTGAATGTAAGAGGCATGATTAGTAAGTTTTCAGATGACACCAAAACTGGTGGTATAGTGGACAGTGAAGAAGGTTGTCCAAGGTTACAACAGGATATAGATCAACAGGGAAAGTGGGCAAGGGATTGGCAAATGGAATTTAACGCAGCCAAGTGTGAAGTGATGCAATTTGGGAAGTTCAACCAGGGCAAGACATATACAGTGAATGGCAAGGTCCTGGGGAGTGTTCTTGAGCAGAGAGACCTTGGGGTGCAAGCACATAGTTCCCTGAAAGTGGCAACACAGGTAGACAGGGTGGTGAAGAAGGCATATGGCATGCTTGCCTTCATCGGTTGAGGCATTGAGTACAAGAGTTGGGACGTCATGTTACAGCTGTACACAACGTTGGTTAGGCTGCATTTGGAGTACTGTGTGCAGCTCTGGTCGCTACACTATAGGAAACGTGTGATTAAGCTAGAGAGCGTGCTGATAAGATTCACAAGGATGTTGCCTGGTTTGGAGGGCTTGAGTCATAAAGAGAGATTGGATAGGCTGGCACTGTTTTCCCTGCAGCGAAGGAGGCTGAGAGGGGATATGATAGAGGTATATAAAATTATGAGAGGCATAGACAGGGTAGATAGCCAGAGCATGTTTCCCATGGTAGGAACAAAGAACAAAGAACAAAGAAAATTACAGCACAAGAACAGGCCCTTCGGCCCTCCAAGCCTGCGCTGATCCAGATCCTCCTTCTAAACATGTCGCCTATTTTCTTAGAGTCTGTATCTCTTTGCTTCCTGCCCATTCATGTATCTGTCCAGATACATCTTAAAAGACGCTATCGTGCCGGCGTCTCCCACCTCCGCTGGCAACGCGTTCCAGGCACCCACCATCCTCTGCGTAAAGAACTTTCCACGCATATCCCCCCTAAACTTTTCCCCTCTCACTTTGAACTCGTGACCCCTAGTAATTGCATCCCCCACTCTGGGAAAAATCTTCTTGCTATCCACCCTGTCTGTACCTCTCATGATTTTGTCCCCCTCAATCAGGTCCCCCCTCAACCTCCGTCTTTCTAATGAAAATAATCCTAATCTGCTCAACCTCTCTTCAAAGCTAGCGCCCTCCATACCAGGCAACATCCTGGTGAACCTCCTCTGCACCCTCTCCAAAGCATCTACATCCTTTTGGTAATGTGGTGACCAGAACTGCACGCAGTATTCCAAATGTGGCCGAACCAAAGTCTTATACTACTGTAACATGACCTGCCAACCCTTGTACTCAATACCCCGTCCGATGAAGGAAAGCATGCCGTATGCCTTCTTGACCACTCTATTGACCTGCGTTGCCACCTTCAGGGAACAATGGACCTGAACACCCAAGTCTCTCTGTTCATCAATTTTCCCCAGGACTTTTCCATTCACTCTTGAATTGGATCTTCCAAAATGCATCACCTCGCATTTGCCCTGATTGAACTCCATCTGCCATTTCTCTGCCCAACTCTCCAATCTATTTATATTCTGCTGTATTCTAAGACAGTCCCCTTCACTATCTGCTACTCCACCAATCTTAGTGTCGTCTGCAAACTTGCTAATCAGACCACCTATACTTTCCTCCAAATCATTTATGTATATCACAAACAACAGTGGTCTCAGCACGGATCCCTGTTGAACACCACTGGTCACACGTCTCCATTTTGAGAAACTCCCTTCCACTGCTACTCTCTGTCTCCTGTTGCCCAGCCAGTTCTTTATCCATCTAGCTAGTACACCCTGAATCCCATGCGACTTCACTTTCTCCATCAGCCTGCCATGGGGAACCTTATCAAACGCCTTACTGAAGTCCATGTATATGACATCTACAGCCCTTCCCTCATCAATCAACTTTGTCACTTCCTCAAAGAATTCTATTAAGTTGGTAAGACATGACCTTCCCTGCACAAAACCATGTTGCCTATCACTGATAAGCCCATTTTCTTCCAAATGGGAATAGATCCTATCCCTCAGTATCTTCTCCAGCAGCTTCCCTACCACTGACGTCAGGCTCACCGGTCTATAATTACCTGAATTTTCCCTGCTACCCTTCTTAAGCAAGGGGACAACATTAGCAATTCTCCAGTCCTCCGGGACCTCACCCGTGTTTAAGGATGCTGCAAAGATATCTGTTAAGGCCCCAGCTATTTCCTCTCTCGCTTCCCTCAGAAACCTGGGATAGATCCCATCCGGACCTGGGGACTTGTCCACCTTAATGCCTTTTAGAATACCCAACACTTCCTCCCTCGTTATGCCGACTTGACCTAGAGTAATCAAACATCTGTCCCTAACCTCAACATCCGTCATCTCCCTCTCCTCGGTGAATACAGATGCAAAGTACTCGCTTAGAATCTCACCCATTTTCTCTGACTCCACGCATAACTTTCCTCCTTTGTCCTTGAGTGGGCCAATCCTTTCTCTAGTTACCCTCTTGCTCCTTATATATGAATAAAAGGCTTTGGGATTTCCCTTAACCCTGTTTGCTAAAACAGGGTGACTAAAACTAGAGGGCATAGATTTAAGGTGAGAGGGAGTTGGTTTAAAGGGGATCACAGGGGTAAATTTTTCACACAAAGAATTGTGGGTATCTGGAATGAGCTGCCTGAGGATGTGGTGGAGGCAGGAACAGTAGCGACATTTAAGAGACAACGTGAATGAGCAAGGCATAGATGAATATGGAATGAATGCAGGAAGGTGGGATTAGTATCGATCGGCATTATGGTTGGCATGGACGTGGTGGGTCGAAGGGCCTGTTTCTGTGCTGTATGACTATATGACTCCAGGACTCTAAGTTTTTTTTTTCACACAGCAAGTGGTAATGACCTGGAGCTCGCTGCCTACGAGGGTGCTAGAAGCAGGGACAATCAATGATTTCAAAAGGAAATTGGATGGACACTTGAGGGAAATAAACCTGCAGGACTACGTGGATAGAGCGGGGGAATGGGACTGACTGGATTGCTCCGAAGAGAGCTGGCAGGGAATCAAAAATCTGAATGGCTTCCCTCTGTGCTGTAATGACTATGACTCATTTGTACAATCTCTCCTCGTAATTTAACACTTGGTTTCCAGGTATCTTTCAGGTAGATCTGCACTGCACTCCCTCCAATTTTAATATATCCTTACTAAGGTGTTCTGCCTAGAATTGAACACAATACGCAAGATGTGGTCTAACCAGAGTTTTGTATATCTCAGTTCTTTTCCAGTCACACTGATACCTGAATTCCTTTCTCAGCAAGATCAAACTAACCTTTTTCCTACCACATTCGAAGTCGATGATATGCACATCCCGATGAATCGACTTACTGTCAGATCTTGATGTAATGTTTGGTTTGAGTTTGCTGTGTGTAAATCCTCCACTTCTAAGGACCTGTAAAAGGAGTTTACAAAGCCGTCACTGTCAATCCAGGACAGAAATTCAGAGGAGAAACATCGGGCTGGATTTTACGCTGATTGGGAAAGGTAGCCAAACCTTGGCTTCCAAGGGAAATTACAGATAGCATTAGATCCAAGGAAACGGTTAAATAGGGTTGTCTCTAGGACTTTCAACTAGTGACTCGGGGGGGAAGGGAAAGGGAAAACGACAGGGAGTATGATGGTAAATAAAATGGTTAGCAGCAGGTTAACATGTGTGCAGGAGGGTTTAAGTTCAAGGCAGACTATGAAAGAATCAGAAAGGAAGGGTAACTCAGGAGTTATTATTCGAGATGTTCGAAATCATGAGGGTAAGAAAGCTAGCATAAAGGCACTTTACCTGAATGCTCGTAGCATTCATAATAAGGTTGATGAGTTAACGGCACAAATCATCGCGTATGAATATGATTTGATAGCCATTACGGATACATGGTTACAGGTTGGTCACGACTGGGAGTTAAATATCCAGGGGTACCAGACTATTCAGAAGGAAAGAGAGGAAGGTAAGGGAGGTGGTGTAGCTCTGATATTCAAGGACGACATCAGGGCGGTGCTGAGAGATGATATAGGTTAAATGGAGAATGAGGTTGAATCCATTTGGGTGGAAATTAGAAACTCTACGAAGAAAAAGTCATTGATAGGCGTAGTCTATAGGCCACCAAATAATAACATCACATTGGGGCGGGCAATAAACAAAGAAATAACTAATGCCTGTAAAAATGGTACGGCAATTATCATGGGGGATTTTAATCTACATGTAGATTGGTCGAACCAGCTCAGTCAGGGTAGCCTTGAGGAGGAGTTCGTTGAGTGTATCCGTGATAGTTTTCTTGAACAGTATGTAATGGAACCGACGAGGGAGCGAGCTATCCTAGATCTAGTCCTGTGTAATGAGACAGGAATAATTAATGACCTCATAGTTAGGGATCCTCTTGGAAGGAGTGACCACAGTATGGTTGAATTTAGAATACAGATGGAGAGTGTGAAGACAAAATCCAATACCAGGGTCCTGTGCTTGAACATGAGGGACTACAATAGAATGAGGGAGGACTTGGCTAAAGTCGACTGGAAACAAAGATTTTATGGTGGGACAGTTGACGAGCAGTGGAGGACTTTCAAAGCAATTTTTCAAAATGCTCAGCAAAAGTATATTCCAGTGAAATGGAAGGACTGGAAGAAAACGGGTAATCTGCCATGGGTGTCTAAGGAAATAAGGTAGGCTATCAAGTCGAAAGAGAAGGCATACAAAGTGGCCAAAAACAGCATGAAACTAGAAGACTGGGAAATCTTTAAAGGTCAACAGAAAGGCACAAAAAGAGCTATAAAGACAAGTAAGATAGAACATGAGAAAAAACTAGCACAGAATATAAAGACAGATAGCAAAAGTTTCTATAAATATACAAAACGAAAAAGAGTGGCTAAAGTAAACGTTGGTCCTTTAGAGGATGAGAAGGGGAATTTAGTTATGGGATATGATGAAATGGCCGAGGCATTGAACAGGTATTTTGTATCGGTCTTCACAGTGGAGGACATTAATAACATGCCAGTTATTGACAAAGAGACGAACGTAGGTGAGGACCTGAAAACAATCATTATTATGGAAGAGGTAGTGTTGGGCAAGCTAATGGAGCTAAGGATTGATAAGTCTCCTGGCACTGCTCGAATGCATCCTCGGGTACTAAAAGAGATCGCGGGAGAAATAGCAGGTGCACTGGTCGTAATTTTCCAAAATTCGCTGGACTCTGGGGTAGGCCCAGCAGATTGGAAAACAGCAGATGTGACGCCACTGTTTAAAAAGGGAGGTAGACAAAAGATGGGGAATTATAGACCGGTTAGCTTAACCTCTTTAGTGGGGAAGATGCTTGTGTCTATTATCAAGGAAGAAATAGCAGGGCATCTGGATAGAAACTGTTCCGTTGGGCAGACGCAGCATGGGTTCATGAAGGGCAGGTCATGCTTGACAAATCTTTTGGAATTCTATGATGACATTACGAGCAAGGTGGACAATGGTGACCCAGTGGATGTGGTGTACCTAGATTTCCAAAAGGCCTTCGACAAGGTGCCGCACAAGAGGCTGCTGCATCAGATAAGGATGCATGGCGTTAGGGGTAAAGTATTAGCATGGATAGAGGATTGGTTGACTAACAGGAAGCAGAGAGTGGGGATAAATGAGTGCTATTCTGGTTGGCAATCTAGTGATGTGCCTCAGGGATCGGTGTTGGGACCGCAATTATTTACAATTTATATAGATGATTTGGAGTTGGGTGCCACTTGTAGGGTGTCAAAGTTTGCAGATGACACAAAGATGAGTGGCAGAGCAAAGTGTGCAGATGACAGTGAAACTTTGCAGAGGAACATAGATACATTGAGTGAGTGGGCAAAGGTGGAATACAATGTTAATAAATATGAAGTCATTCATTTCGGTAGGAGTAACAGTGAAAAGTATAATTACTTGAATGGTAAAAAGTTGCAGTATGCTGCTATGCAGAGGGACCTGGGAGTCATTGTGCATGAATCGCAAGTAATTAGGAAGGCAAATGGAATTTTGTCCTTCATTGCTAAAGGGATTGAGTTTAAAAGCAGAGAGGCTATGTTGCAGCTGTATAGGGTACTGGTGAGGCCGCACCTGGAGTACTGTGTGCAGTTTTGCTCTCCTTACTTGAGAAAGGATGTACTGGCACTGGAGAGGGTGCAGAGGACGTGCACTCGGTTGATTCCGGAGTTGACGGGGTTGGCTTATGAGGAGAGACTGAGTAGATTGTGATTATATTCATTGGAATTCAGAAGAATGAGGGGGGACATATAAAATCATGAAGGGAATAGATAAGATACAAGTGGAGAGTATGTTTCCACTGGCAGGTGAAGCTCGGACAAGAGGGCATAGCCTCAAGATTATAGGGAGCAGATTTAGGACAGTATTAAGAAGGAACGTTTTCACCCAGAGGGTTGTTAATCTATGGAATTCCTTGCCCAGTGAAGTAGTTGACGCTTCTTCAGTAAACGTTTTTAAAGCTAAGGTAGATATCTTTTTGAATAATAAAATAATTAAGGGATACGGTGAGAACGCGGGGAAGTGGATCTGAGTCCACGAAAAGATCAGCCATGATCTTATTGAATGGCAGAGCAGGCTCGAGGGGCCGGACGGCCTACTCCTGCTCCTAGTTCTTATGATCTTATGATCTTATGAAGCGGAATGTAAATGTGTTAGGAAAAACAACAGAAGTGAGGATGGGAGCAGTTTAAAATTCAGCAAAGGATGACCAAAGGATTGATTAAGAAGGGGAAAATAGAGTAGAAGAGCAAGCTTGCGGTGACCATAAAAACTGGCAGTAAAAGAATCTATAGGTATGTGAAGAGAAAAAAGATTGGTGAAGACAGATGTAGGTCCCTTACATTCAGCAGCATGGGAATTTATTATGGGGAATAAAGAAATGGCTGACCAACTAAATGCATACTTTGGATCTGTCTTCACAAAAGCTGACACAAATATCATCCCGGAAATAGTAGTGGGAAGTTGTGTGCGGAATCAGAGGAGATAGGGGAAGCGTTAAATGAATATTTTTCGTCAGTATTTACAGTAGAAAAAGAAAATGTTGCCGAGGAGATTACTGAGAAACAGCCTACTAGGCTAGATGGGATTGAGATTCACAAGGAGGAGGTGTTAGCAATTTTGGAAAGAGTGAAAATAGATAAGTCCCCTGGGCCAGATGGGATTTATCCTAGGATTCTCTGGGAAGCCAGGGAGGAGATTGCAGAGCCGTTGTTGTTGATCTTTATGTCGTCATTGTCGACAGGAGTAGTGCCGGAGGACTGGAGGATAGCAAATGTTGTCCCCTTGTTCAAGAAGGGGAGTAGAGACAGCCCTGGTAATTATAGACCTGTGAGCCTTACTTCGGTTGTGGGTAAAATGTTGGAAAAGGTTATAAGAGACAGGATTTATAATCATCTTGAAAAGAATAAGTTCATTTGCGATAGTCAGCACGGTTTTGTGAAAGGTAGGTCGTGCCTCACAAACCTTATTGAGTTTTTCGAGAAGGTGACCAAACAGGTGGATGAGGGTAAAGCCGTGGATGTGGTGTATATGGATTTCAGTAAGGCGTTTGATAAGGTTCCCCACGGTAGGCTTTTGCAGAAAATACGGAAGTATGGGGTTGAAGGTGATTTAGAGCTTTGGATCAGAAATTGGCTAGCTGAAAGAAGACAGAGGGTGGTGGTTGATGGCAAATGTTCATCCTGGAGTTTAGTTACTAGTGGTGTACCGCAAGGTTCTGTTTTGGGGCCACTGCTGTTTGTCATTTTTATAAATGACCTGGATGAGGGTGTAGAAGGGTGGGTTAGTAAATTTGCGGATGACACGAAGGTCGGTGGAGTTGTGGATAGTGTCGAAGGGTGTTGTAGGGTACAGAGGGATAAAGATAGGCTGCGGAGCTGGGCTGAGAGATGGCAAATGGAGTTTAATGCGGAGAAGTGTGAGGTGATTCACTTTGGAAGGAGTAACAGCAATGCAGAGTACTGGGCTAATGGGAAGATTCTTGGTAGTGTAGATGAGCAGAGAGATCTTGGTATCCAGGTACATAAATCCCTGAAAGTTGCTACCCAGGTTAATAGGGCTGTTAAGAAGGCATATGGTGTGTTAGCCTTTATTAGTAGGGGGATCGAGTTTCGGAGCCACGAGGTCATGATGCAGCTGTACAAAACTCTGGTGAGGCCGCACCTTGAGTATTGCGTGCAGTTCTGGTCACCGCATTATAGGAAGGATGTGGAAGATTTGGAAAGGGTGCAGAGGAGATTTACTAGGATGTTGCCTGGTATGGAAGGAAGGTCTTACGAGGAAAGGCTGAGGGACTTGGGGTTGTTTTCGTTAGAGAGAAGGAGGAGGAGAGGTGACTTAATAGAGACATACAAGATAATCAGAGGGTTAGATAGGGTGGATAGTGAGAGTCTTTTTCCTCGGATGAGGATGGCAAACACGAGGGGACATAGCTTTAAGTTGAGGGGTGAAAGATATAGGACAGATGTCAGAGGTAGTTTCTTTACGCAGAGAGTAGTAGGGGCGTGGAACGCCCTGCCTGCAGCAGTAGTAGACTCGCCAACTTTAAGGGCATTTAAGTGGTCATTGGATAGACATATGGATGTAAATGGAATAGTGTAGGTCAGATGATCGGCGCAACATCGAGGGCCGAAGGGCCTGTACTGCACTGTAATATTCTAAAAAAAAAAATGTTGGGGAACACAGAGTTTAGTGAGAGAGAGGAACAGAAATAAATCAGTATTAGTACAGAAATGTTGTTGGGAAAATTGATGGGACTGAAGGCCGATAATTCCCCGGGGCCTGATGGTCTGGATCACAGAGTACTTAAGGAAGTGACTCTTGAAATCATGGAAGGTCATTTTCCAAGGTTGTGTAGACACTGGAAATGTCCCTACAGATTGAATGGTAGCTAACGAAACCACACAATTTAAAAAGAGAGGTAGAGAGACATTAGGGAATTATAGACCAGTCGGCCTGACGTCGGTAGTGGGCTACATTCTCGAGCCCATTATCAAAGATTTTTTGGAAGAGAACTTGGAGAACAGTGGCAGAATCGGACAGAGTCAGCATGGATTTACGAAAGGGAAATCATGCTTGACAGATCTGCCAGAATTGTTCGAGAATGCAACTCGTTGAGTTGATCAGGGACAGCAAGTGGATGTTGTTTATTTGGACTTTCAGAAGGCTTTCGACAAAGTCCCACTTAAGAGATTAGCATGTATATTTAAAGTGCATGGGATTGGGGGTAGTGTATTGCGTGGGATAGAAAATTGGTTGGCGGACAGGAAGCAAAGAGTCGGTATAAATGTTTTATTTTCTGAATGGCAGGCAGTGACTAGTGGGGTACCGAAGGGATCGGTGCTAGGAGCCCAGCTATTCACAATATACATTAATGATTTACGTGACAGAAAACTGGGTGGGAGCGTGAGTTGTGAGCAGCATGCAGAAAGGTTTCAGGATGATTTGGACACGTTGAGTGAGTGGGCTAATGCATGGCATGATGCAGTATAATGTGGACAAATGTGAGGTTATCCACTTTGGTAGCAAAAACAGGAAGGCAGATTATTACCTGAACGGCTATAAATTGTGAGAGGGGAATATGCAGCGAGACCTGGGTGTTCTTGTACACCAGTGACTGAAGGTAAGCATGCAGGTGCAACAGGCAGTAAACAAGGCAAATGGTATGTTGGCCTTCATAGCGAAATGATTCGAATACAGAAGCAGGGATGTCTTGCCGCAATTATACAAGGCCTTGCTGAGGCCACACCTGGAACATTGTGTGCAGTTTGTGGTTCCTTATCTGAGGAAGGATGTTCTTGCTATAGAGGGAGAGCAGCGAAGGTTCACGAGACTGATTCCTGGGATGGCAGGACTGACATATGAGGATAGATTACGTAGTTTAGGATTATATTCGATGGAGTTCAGAAGAGTGAGGGGGGGAACTCAGAGAAACCTATAAAATTCTAACTGGACTTGATAGGGTAGATGCAGGAAGGATGTTCCCGATAGTGGGGGATTACAGAACCATGGACCATAGTCTAAGGATACGGGGGTAATCTTTTTGGACTGCTATGAGGAGAAATCTCTTCACTGACAGAGTGGTGAGCCTGTGGAATACGCGACCACAGAAAGCAGTTGAGGCCAAAATATTGAACGTTTTCAGAAAGGAGTTCGATATAGCTCTAGCGTCTAGAGGAATCAAAGGGTATGGGGCGAAAGCCAGACCAGGTTACTGAGTTAGGTAATCAGCCATGATCATAATGAATGATGGACCAGTCTCGACGGACCAAATGGCCTATTCCTGCTCCTATCTTCTCTGTTTCTATGCACCAGGATAGGAGACCTCTCATCGCTTTTGGGGTTCAGACACTCGTTCTCGCAGACGTCCTCGGCAGACACTGTTCCCAAACCAGATAGTAGATGTCTTATTCGGGTTTGCAGATAGGCGACTTATTCTACTCCTCCCCTTCGCCCGACACGGATCCCGCTAAATGATAAGAAACCTCTATCTGGGGCTGGGTATAAGACACTCCCTCACCCTTTTGACCTTGTCTTCCCTACACTTGGACCCTGCTGCAGGATAGAGTACCCTCACCACACGGGTGAGGATCAGAGACTGCCTATGTCAGTCACATCTGTTAATATTTAGGCTTAAGCATTGAGCAAAAACGAAATACTTAAACTGCTATAAATCTGATTTAAAAATAGGAGCTTAGTGAAAACACACAGCAGGTCAGGCAACATCTGTGGTGAAGAAAACAGAGTTAATGTTTCAGGTGACTAGGCTGTCATCAGAAATATAATATTTCAGAGATTAACTGTTTTAAATAAATGATGTTCCCATAGGAAAGTGGGGTATGTGGGTAAAGGTCGGAAGGTGGGCCAGAGTGATTCAGTGCCAAAAGGGATGATGGTGCAAGGTGAATTGGACAAGTAAAGCAACGGAGGATGATTCCAGAGGAACTTTAAACTGTAACAGCAGAATAGCATAAGAGAAGGGGGCACGAAAAATCTGGGAAAGAGTAGACATTTCCAGGGGCCCAGATAAGGCAGAGGGAAATGAGGGTGGAACACAGAGGTGTGGTCAAGACTGCTAGCTGTGTACCAATCAGTGATCCCACTCCAAGTATCAGCCAACACCCCCTCCACTCCTCGTGAATCTGATGTAGGTGTCATCCATTGCCAGCACAGGCCGTCTGAGAATGTGGAAGCAACGTTTATAATGTGAAGATTAATCTCAATATTAAGCAGAACAGGAAATAAAATGTGTAATCAAAATATCCAGTGCTGTTCCTCATTGACTTGCAGTAAAACAGCGTAGGATGTCGAGGATAGAGAGGTCAGAGTGTGAGTGGGATGTAGAATTAAATTGACCAGTGACTGGAAATTTAGGTTCACACTTGCAGACCGCTTGGAGGAGCTCAGCAAAGTAATTACCCAAATGTGTTTGCTCCTAGCATAATGTACAGGGGACTCCATCGCTAGCATCAAATACAGTTAGTAAATTGTCACAAGAACAAATAAATCACTGTTTCACCTGGAAAGCGTGTTTGGGGCCTTGTACAGTGTGAAGGAAGGAGGTAGAAAAGCAGGTGTTACATCTGCAGAATGTGCGGTGGGAAGAGGAGCAAAGCTGGGATCATTTAGGTGTGCAGCTGCGAGCCATGATGGGTGGGGTCATAGGATGGGTGCAAAATATAGGGCTGTTCCTGGACTTAACTGGATGTGGCAGAAATGTTGGAGGATGTTGCATTGAATGTGGAGGCTGTTAGGCGTGGATGGCAAGGACAAGGGGAACATTACCTTTGTTATGGCATGGAGCGAGGGGGTTGAAGGCAATAATAGAGAAAATGGCATGAAAAGGCTTGAGAGCCCTGTTAACCACAAAGGCGGGGAGTCCTCGGCTCAGCAATTCGTTCCAGAAAGTGCAGTGGAGAAGTATAATTAAGGTAGGTTTGGGAATTAATGGGGTTATAGTAGATATTTGTGGATAGAAAATCTCCTGAAATAGAGGTAGAGAAGTCGAAGAAGGAACACAGTAACATGCGAAATTGGAGAAGCAGTAGTTCATTCGGCCCATCGAGCCTGCTTCGACATTCAAACAAATCATAGTTGATCATATACCTCTACGCCATTTCTCCCCACTATTCCCATAACCCTTGAAGGCATTAGTATCCAGAACTCTATCGATTTTTGCCTTGAATATCCTCTATAATTGAACATCTACAGACTTCTGTGGCAAAAAAAATTGTAAATCTTTACCACCCCCTGAGTAAAGAAGTTCCTCCTCATCCCAGTCCTAAATGGCCTACACTTATTCTGAGACACTGTCCCCTGATTCAATACTCACTAGCCAGAGGAAAGATCCTATCCACATCGACCCTGTCACACCCAGTAAGAATTTTGCAAGTTTCAATGAGATCACCTTTTGTTCATCGAAAACTGCAGATAATACAGGCACAGTTTCTGCAATCTCTCTTCATAAGACTATCAGATCACAGGGAGTAGTTTGATGAACTGCACTCCCTCAACGGCAAGTTTATCCTTTCTTAGATAGGGACACCATGGCGGTACATAATACTACGTTGTGGTCTCACCGAGGCTCTATGCAATTGCAGCAAGACAACTTCACTCGTCTGCTCAAATCCCTTTGTGATGAAGGCCAACATGTCATTTGCCTTCTTAATTGCTCACTGCACCTGCATACTACCTTTTAATGACTCATGAACACGGACACCCAGGTCCCTTTGGACATCAACACTTCCCAACCTCTCACCATTTAATAAATACTTAGTGATTTGTGTTGTTTTTGCTACCAAAGTGGATCAATTCACAATTCTTCACATTTCATCCATCTGCCAAAGAAGGGAATTGTCTGGAGCAGGCCGTCTGAAGAGAAGGGCGGAGTGGAAATGAGAAGCCTATTTGTTGACATTTTCCATTTCAAGACAAAGAAAAAATAGAAATGGCATCAGCACAGTCATCAAAGCATCAGGAAAAAAATATGAAGCAGAGACCTCTAAAACATTGGAACAAAGAATTGCCCACATATCCTACACGAAGAGAAAAAAAAGATGTAGGGCCCATGGAAGCCCTCATGACACCATTTCTGTGTGGAATATTGCGATGTTTACTCACGAGGTCAACGCACATATACTCTCCAACAGGGTCCCTGCACAGGGATCAGGATCAGGAACCTGCAAAGGTTTTTATTCGCAGACCAGAGACGCTGAGGAAAAGTGGAGTTCCAGCAATGTATCGGTGGAGGGAAACTGCCAGGAAACAGCCTCCTGGTGTCTGTCAGGAAAGTTTCCATCAACTGTGAATTTAAGGACAGCTCGGCTTTACTGGGCTATGGATTAGACAGCAACAGACTGTCATGGACAGAAATACAAATCGACTTCTGCATTGCATGTCTGAGCTCAGCATCAGGCAAGTCTCCCGTGTTGTGGGACAGTTGGGGCAGAATGAATCAGTGTATCAGGATTGAGAGCATGAAAAAGGAAGCGAGATCTCTGAGGAAAGAACTGAACTTAAAGAAAAGTGAATAGATTCAACAACAAACTTCAAGACACTGAAGGTAGAAAGCAGAGATATATTTGATAAAGTAATCAAAGAGCGGATAAACATTCTCTTCAGATAGATTGCATCCACATATACTAAAAAGATAGGGATGAGATAGCAGAGGCACGATTATCTGTTGATTAATAATTATCAGTACAAAAATAGTGCAGAAGACTGAGGGACAGCTGATATGCTTCTTGTTTTGAAAACATAATACAGAACAAATCCAAAGAACCATCTTCCAGTTATCATAATGCCAGTTGGTAGGAAAGATAATGGAATCGGTATTCAAAGATGGAACAGTAAAATATATGTAAACACATAAGATAACACAGAGTAGTCACATATTCCAAAAGGAAGATCATACATAAACAGTCTTATTGAAATATTTTAACAATCCTAGAACGAGTAGATACGCCTACTATAGTAGATGTAATATTCTTTGCTTTTCTAAAGGCCTTCGCCTCTGGTACCACGTAGCAGACACATGACTAATCTCAGAACAGTGGAATTGGGTGTGGTGGGGGAGGGGGGAGAGGCAGAATGGACAGCAAGCTGGATACAGAAACAGAAAGAAGGGAGTAGGAGTGAAAGGTGTTTCCACAGATTGTTGGAAGGTGAGAACTGGTGTTCCACATTGATCAGAGCTGGGAACACTATTGCTCACTATTTACATTAATTTTCTGGGATTGGGAAGCAGATGCACAACCCCCAAATTTACAGGCAAAGCCAAATTGAAATGACAGTTAATATAGAGGAAGAATGCAATAAAATGGCTGATGGAGTTAATATTAGTACTAAACTGGCACAATGGGCTTTTAAATGACAATTAATTTTAATACAGCTACGTGTGAGGTGTTCAACTGAGGTTGAATGATTAAATTTCTCAAATACTCCATAGACAAAAAGCGCCTGAAGAACATCAGAACACAAGAAATAGGAGCAGGAGAATGACAATATAACTGGTTGAACCTGCTCTGCAATCCAATATGGTCATGACTGATCTTATACTACAATTCCACTTTCCCGCCTTCTCCCCATATCCCGTAGTTCCCTGAGACACCAAAAATCTGTCTAGATTTAAATACATTCAACAATGGAACATCCATAGCCTTCTGGGGTAGAGAATTCTAAGGATTCCCAACTATTTGAAGAAATTTCTCCTCATCCTAAATGACCGGCCCCATATCTTGATATCAGTTAAAAAAGTTTCTCAGCATCTCCTCTCTCAAAACCATTCAAAATCTTGTATGGTTCAATGACATCACCTCTCATTCTTCGAAACACCAGAGAACATCGGCCCAATTTACTCAGCCTCTCATCACAGGACAACCCTCTGAACCCAGAGACCAATTTTGTAAACTTCCAACAAATGATTAGATTAGATTAGAGATACAGCACTGAAACAGGCCCTTCGGCCCACCGAGTCTGTGCCGACCATCAACCACCCATTTATACTAATACTACACTAATCCCATTTTCCTACCAAACATCCCCACCTGTCCCTATATTTCCCTCCCACCTACCTATACTAGTGACAATTTACAATGGCCAATTTACCTATCAACCTGCAAATCTTTTGGCTTGTGGCCGGAAACCGGAGCACCCGGAGAAAACCCACGCAGACACAGGGAGAACTTGCAAACTCCACACAGGCAGTCCCCAGAATCGAACCCGGGTCCCTGAAGCTGTGAGGCTGCAGTGCTAACCACTGCGCCACTGTGCCGCCCCAAATGCTTCTACTGTAAATCTATCTGTGCTTTTAATATTGAGACCAAAACTGCACGAAGTATTCCAGATGGAGTTTCACCAAAGCCCTGTCTAATTGCAGCAAGTATGTTTATTCCTGTGCTCCATGACAATATTGAAAATGCCGGTCTATTTAATTAAACAGGACTCATTCAGTGTTAATAGAGAGCAGGTAATGCTCATTATAGATTTTTATTTAAGGGCTGGGTTTTGGCCCAGTGGGGAATTACCTCGAGACAGAGTTCATCCAAAGGCAAGAGTGGGAACAGGTATTCGGACTGAAATATGAATTGACAATAAAACAGTTGTGGGTCAGAGACTGTCACGGGCTTCCTCATTTTGGTGAATATATAACATGATAGCAGAGGATTAAGTTCGATCTCTTCAGGTGGGAATATAGAGAAAAAACGTAGTTTCTTTCTCTAACCAAAGCAAGGTTCCAGGTGGCTTCTGGGTGAAATGACTGAGTCACGTTGCAGGCTCTCGAATTACGATCACTCACCAGTCTCTTCAGAATTGGAACCATATGGATATTGGAAGAATAAAGTGAAAATGTGGACTCGGGTTACATCCATAACCAGGAGGAAGCAGGGTATGGCCTTGGCTTTGTCTTTACCAGGAAACATTAAGATTCGCAATAAAGTACTTTCAGAACTGGACGTTACTGATTTGGATATTGAAGAGGAATTGCCAATTCTAATACAATTTATGGGCAAGATTTACAAAAATTGTGATTTATTGGAAGCCTATGAAGCATGGTCGACGTTTGATAAATTTATAAAGACGGACAATCAGTCCATGGAAGAATATATCATGGATTTTGATAGTTTATACAACAGTCTAAAAAGATCAATCTAGAAATTCATGTGTCTGCACTTGCTTTCAAATTGTTAGGTTGTGCACAAATCTCTCATATGGATAGACATTTGGTTTTGACACGGGTTCAATTTAATGGTAAAGAGTCTCTTTTTGAGCAAATGACTGCTCACCAAAGACATTTTTGGGAAGACAATCATTTCCATTTACCTTCATGTCAACAGATGGAAATTCTGCGGTGATCCAGAGAATGTTGCACTCCATTACTCTCTCTCAAAATCGGCAGGGGCCTTGTCGCAGGCGCTTGTACAAAGAGAGAGAGAGTTGCTGAAAGACCTTTAGAGGTGGACAGTACTTTTAATAGATTAATGGATCAATACAGAAGACAAAGTTGGGAAGATAGCAGAAGGTGAATGAATCCTAGAGGTGCATGGGGAGTGGTTAACAGGTGTTCTCGATTTGAGTCGAAGTATCACAATGTGAGTAATTGTCCTGGAGCCAGGGATCGAGTATTTGATGTAATTCATGAAACAGACGGTTCTGCTTATAAATATGATAACGATGAACGACATGGCAAAGTCATATTTGTCACCAAATACCTGAGTCGGACCATGAGCATGTTGGTTGCTCATTCATTCAATTGTGCGAAATTAGATAGTGCTTGTACTCCAAAATTGTGTAGAGCCGATTGTCTAAGCTGTTACTTGGAATCCCTTGACAAGGCAGATAAAAGTGATGTTAGAGAATACGAAAGCTTTAGGTTTGGAGACAATAATACGTCAACGTCTTTAAATAGAGTGGTCCTCCGTGTGAAATAGCAGGAATGCATCATTTCATCAGCACTGATGTGGCTCACAGTGACATACTTTTGTTGCTGAGTAAATCTTCGCTGAAAAAAAGCAAAGATGAGATTGGACATGGAGAACGACAATGCATTTGCCTTCAGTAAAGTGGTAAACTTACAAGTCAGTGGATCAAGACATTATTGTATTCCGTTGAGGAAATGGGGTGTTTCTCGCCGCGAGGTTCAAGAAGTATTATTGACCTCTGGAGACAAGAGTCTGGCTAACAGGAGGGGAATTATCTGGAAGTTGCACAGACAATTTGTTCCTCCTTCATCGCAGAGCGACTAAAATATGCTGGAGTTGTGGATAAAGAATACAACTCTCTTGTTGAACAAATAACATCTCAATGTGACGCACGTATTAAATGTCAAAAGACACCAGTGCGCACGGTTGTGAATGTCCCATTAGCCGGAGAATTTAATGAAGTGGTGGATATGGACCTGAAAGTGTGGTACAGAGATCGAGGTATTTATCTGTTGCACTTTGTCAATGTGGCAACTAGGTTCAGCATATCTTCGGCAATAAACAACATGGACAAACGGACAATAGTGGATAAAGTTATGGGAAATTGGGTTGCTATGGGTCTTGGAACGCCGGCAACATTTCTGGCAGGTAACAGAGGGGAATTTGCAACTGGCGAGTTTAGGGACATGTATGAGAAACTAAACATTGCAGTTACGAGCACTGTAGCAGGAAGTCCATTCAGCAATTGATTGTGTGAAAGAAATCATGCTACAGTTGATGAAATGGTACACAAAATACTGGCTGATCGAACGAACTGTAATCTAAAATCCTGCTTTGGCAAATGCAGTAAATGCAAAACATTCTTTAAAAATGGTGGTGGGGTGGAGCGGGCGGGCGGGCGGGGAGGGGTGGGGGGGGGGATGTTGGTCAGTATAGCCCATCCCATAGGTATACGGCCATAATACAAAATTACCTTCCATACTATGTGACGATCCTCCAGCTCTGGAGGGAACGACTATTAGCTGTAATTTCTCTACTCACCTAAATGCTCTACATGTTCGCCGGAGAGCGTTTATCCAATCTGAAGGATCAGAAAAAAATCGGAGAGCATTAAGACATCGCATTAGAAATTCTGGGGCAGACTTTAGTTCTGTTGATCTTGTTTATTATGCGAGAGATGGGCATGGGGAATGGTAAAGTCTGGGAAAAGTTATCGGACGTGATGGGAAAATTCTTGTTATACAGCATGGGAATCAAACCATAAAAGCACATTGTTCGAGGTAATAGGGAAGAGTTATGAATTTTTGAACACAGAGAAGATGGGAGAAGGTGATGATCATGAAGCGCCATGTACATCACATACCCATGTATTCTGCAATTTTGAGCCAGTGGGGCAGGATATGAGAGCTCAACAAATAGATACCGATACACGGACACTTTGGGAAGAACGAAGAAGCAATCCCATCCAGGGATCAGTTTCCCAAAGTAGCTTCCCGGGTGGTGTACCGGCCAGCAGGGTCCGATAACTGGCGTGAGGCTAAGATAGTTGGACGAGCTGTGAAGTCTGCAGGCAAAGGCAAAAATTGGTTAAATGTCCAAGAAGAGGGGCAAGAAGTGAAGGCCATGGATTGGCAAACAGAATGGAGAACGAGGAAACGTAGCTCGAGTTCAGGTAATGATTCAGGAGATGTGTCTGCGAGGAGGAAAAGATTGTGCACAATGGAAAGGACATTTAGTAGACATTTTGACAGGGGTAGTCCAGAAAGAGATCAACGTGAGAGAGAGACGCAGGCTGATGAGACGACTGTGCAGCCTGGATAGTGGAGAACCATCTCTGGATAAGGTCAGAAGCAGAAGTGCCCGTGATCGGGAAGCGTTTTCAGCCACCAATAGGTTAGAAGATAAGGGGTTAAGAAAGGTAAAAGAGAGACAGAGAGTTGGAAATGATTTGGGGTATAGTTAGAGCTTCTGGATAGGGATCAATCTTCTGTATCACACAGATGGATCTGTACAGAAAAGGTCCTAACAAATGGGACCTATAACGCCAAGGCTCAGTTGTTGGCCGGAGGTTTTGAGGACTGCTTGGGGGATAAAGATATCAGGGTAGACGTTCCCGAAGCGAGACTGGTGATTTTGAGAGTCGTTTGGGTCATTTTAGCAACTATTCCTCCAGGTGCAAGTCCATAGATATCAAAGAGGCTTTCCTTCAGCTGACCGGCTTCAGAGGGAAGTGTTTCCCCAGCCTTCGAAGGAAACATCAAACATAGAAGGGAAACTCTGGAAGTTGAAGAAATAAATGTGATTATAGTTTGAATGACACCTCCTGGGTATGGTATGTTTCAGTGAGGGCAGTTCTGTTACAGTCGGGGTGTTCACAAATTTACGCAGACCCTGCAATGTTTTATTGGCACTGTAATGGAAAGCTTTCGGGTATCTTTATGATGCATGTGGACGATTTTTGTGGGCTGGTACTAATGAGCTTGAAAAGAATGTCATTCATCGAATTATGAAGGAATTTTACATTGGCAGACAAGTGTTTTGGGCTTTTAACTATGTGGGTTTGGAGGTAAACCAGGATGAGTCCGATGTAGTTTTGCATCAACATTCTTACTTGGAAAATGCCACTCCCATCACAATTAGTCTCACCAGATTGGGACAGAAAGAGCCAGATATCTGAGGATGAAATGGAACAGTTGAGGAGACTTGTCAGACGGCTCAATTTGTTAGCCTCACAGACGTGACCAGATGCAAGTTTTGATGCGCTAGAACTTAGTCTTGCGATGAAACCTCCAAAGGTTGAAGACATCTTGATGATGAACAAAACATTTAAAAAAAATAAAAATCGAGAGGGAGCTTGGGGTAAATGTCCATAGATCGCTCAAAGTTGCCATCCAGGTTGATGGGGTTGTTAAAAAGGTGCATGGTGTGTTGGCTTTTATTGACAGGGGGATTGAGTTTAAGAGCTGCGAGGTTATGCTGCAGCTCTATAAGGCCCTGGTTAGACCACACTTGGAATATTGTGTTCAGTTCTGGTCGCCTCATTATAAAAAGGATGTGGAAGCTTTAGAGAGGGTGCAGAGGAGATTTACCAGGATGCTGCCTGGACTGTAGGGCATGTCATTCGAAGAAAGATTGAGGGAGCTAGGGCTTTTCTCATTGGAGCGAAGAAGGATGAGAGGTGACTTGATAGAGGGGTACAAGATGACGAGAGGCATAGATAGAGTGGATAGCCAGAGACTTTTTTCCCAGGGCGGAAAGGGCTATCACCAGGGGGCATAATTTTAAGGTGATTGGAGGAAGGTTTCAGGGAGATGTCAGAGGTAGGTTCTTTGCACAGAGTGTGGTGGGTGCGTGGAATGCGCTGCCAGTGGTGGTAGTAGAAGCAGATACATTACGGGCATTTAAGCGACTCTTGGATAGGTACATGGATGATAGTAGAATGAAGGGTAGGTAGTTAGTTAGATCTTAGAGTAGGTTAAAGGTTCGGCACAACATCGTGGGCCGAAGGGCCTGTACTGTGCTGTACTGTTCTATGTTCTATGTTCTAAGTGTCTGCAGAAGTTCCCAGCTTTGGTTGATCCCAAAAATATAAAATTAATCGTTTTTAGTGATGCATTGCATGCAAACCTTGGTGTTTGATTTCCTGTGCAGGCTGGTTTGTGATATTCCCTGTGGAATGAATGGGAGACGTTGCCCATTTCCAGGAGAGAAGAAAATCTGAAGAGTGGTGAAGAGAACACTCGCCACTGAAACTCTTGCACTCGTGGATGCTGTAGACATGGCGTTATATTTGTCCAAGATCTTGGAAGAAAGGTTATATGAAAGAGAGACTGAAAAGACAATACAAATTGAATGTTACATCTATAATCGATGTCTGTGGGATAATATACATACAACAAAAAGCGTAAATGAAAAAAAAAGGCGGACGATAAACATAGCCAGTTTAAAGAAAATACTGGAAAGGAAAGAAATATCCAAGCTGAGATGTGTGGATTCCAGTCATCAACTATCAGGCTGTTTTACGAAGAGGAATGCCTCTACTGAAAAGTTGTTGACGGCTCTAGACGGAGGATATCTTATTATGTAACGTTTTGGAATCTTTATTTTTTTATATATTTACTTATCTGTAAATATGTTTTTTTTTCTTGAAAGAAAGGGAATCTGACAATACTGAAAATGCTGGCCCCTTTAATTAAACAAGACTCACTTCAGTGCTAATAGAGACAGGTGGTGCACATTATATTTTGTATTTAAGGGCAGCGTTTTTGCACAGTGGGAAGTTACCTCTGGACAGAGAGTCAGTCCAGTATGGAACCGTGGGAACTGATATTTGGCCTGAACTATGAATTGACAATAAAACAGTTGTGGATCAGAAACAGTCATCGGATTCCTCATTTTGCAGAAAAACTTCCCTCCCATTAAATGGAACTAGACCTTACACTTCTTTCTCTCCTCCACCTCAGAGTTTTAACACAGACACTGCCCTCCCAATGAATGGAACAAGACCTTACCCTTCCGTCCCTTCTGTACCTCAGAAGTTTAGCACAGACACTGTCGTCCCATTGAATGGAACCAGACCTTACCCTTCCGTCCCTTCTGTACCTCAGAAGTTTAACACAGACACTGCCGTCCCATTGAATGGAACTGGACCTTACTCTCCTGTCTCTCGTCCACCTCAGAAGTTTAATACAGGCACTGTTCTCCCATTCACTGGAACTAGACCTTACTCTTCTATCTCTCCTCCTCCTCAGAAGTTTAACACAGACACTGCCGTGCCATTGAATGGAACGAGACCTTACTCTTCTGTTTCTCCTCCACCTCAGAAGTTTAACACAGGCACTTTCCTCCCATTGATTAGAAATATATTTTTCCCTTCTGTCTCTCCTCCACCTCAGAATTTTAATACAGACACTACCCTCCCATTAAATGGAACTAGACCTGACTCTTCTTTCTCTCCGCCACCTCAGAATTTTAACACAGACACTGCCCTCCCATTGAATGGAACTAGACCTTACTCTTCTGTTTCTCCTCCACCTCAGAAGTTTAACACAGGCACTTTCCTCCCATTGAAAGGAACCATACCTTACTCTTCTGTCTCGCCACCAGATTAGACGTCTAACACAAACACTGTCCCCTATTGATTGGAACTAGATCTTACTCTTCTGTCTCGCCTGCACCTCAGAAGTTTAACACAGACACTGTCCACTATTGATTGGAACTAGACATTACTCTTCTGTCTCGCCTCCACCTCAGAGGTTTAACACAGGCACTGCCCTCCCATTCAATGGAAGTAGACCTTAATCTTCTGTCTCTCCTCCACCTCACAGGTTTCACACAGACGCTGCCGTCCTACTGAATGGAATTAGATCTGACTCCTCCGTCTCGCCTGCTCCTCAGCAGCTTAACAGAGACACTGTCCTCCCATTGAATGGAAATAGACCCTACTCTTCTATCTCGCGTCCACCTCAGAAGTTTAACACAGACACTGCCCTCCCATTGAATAGAACTAGACCTTACTCTTTGGTTCTCACCTCCACCTCAGAAGGTTAACACAGACACTGTCCTCCAACTGCATGGAACTAGACCTTACTCTTCTGTCTCACCTCCAGTTCAGAAGTTTAACACAGACACTGCCGTCCGATTGAAGGGAAATAGACCTTACTCGTCTGTCTCTCATCTCCGCCACAGAAGTTCAACATAGACACTGCCCTCCCATTGAATAGAACTAGACTTTACTCTTCTGTCTCACCTCCACGTCAGAGGTTTAACACAGACACTGCAATCCCACTGAATGGAACTGGACTTTAGTCTGCTATCTCTCCCCCACCTCAGAGTTTTAACACAGACAGTGCCCTCACAATGAATGGTAATAGACCAGAATCCTCTGTGTCTCCTCCACCTCACAAGTTTAACAGAAACACTTCATTCACATTAAATGGTACCAGACCTTACTCTTCTTTCTCAACGCCACCTCAAACGTTTAGCACAGACACTGCCATCCCATTGAATGGAACTAGACCTAACTCTTCTTTATCTCCTCCACATCAGAGGTTTAACACATACACTGCCGTCCCATTGAATGGAACTAGACCTTACTCTCTGGCGCGCGTCCACCTCAGAAGTTTAACACAGGCACTGTTGTCCCATTGACTGGAACTACACCTTACTCGTCTGTCTTTCCTCCACCTCAGAAGTTTAACACAGACACTGCTGTCCCATTGAATGGAGTTAGACGTGACTCTTCTTTCCCGCCTCCACCTCAGAAGTTTAACAGAGACACTTTCCTCCAATTGAATAGAAATAGATCTTACTTTTCTGTCTCGCATCCACCTCAGAAGTTTAACAGAGACACTGTTCTACCACTGAATGGAGCTAGACCTTTCTCTTCTGTCTCGCCTCCACCTGAGAAGTTCAGCACAGAGACTGCCGTCACATTCAATGGAAATGGACCATACTTTTCTGTCTTATCTCCATCACAGAAGGTTAACATAGACACTGCCCTCCCATTGAATGGAACTAGACAATACTCTCCTGTCTGTCCTCCACCTCTGAAGTTTAACACGGACAATGCCGTCCCATTGAATGGAACTACACTTTCATCTTCTTTCTCTCCTCCACCTCAGAGGTTTAACACTGACACTGTCTTCACAATGAATGGAACTAGACCTGAATCCTCTGTGTCTCCTCCACCTCAGAGGTTTTACAGAAACACTACCCTCCCATTAAATGAAACTATCCCTTACTCTTCTTTCTCTCCTTCACCTCAGACGTCTAAGAGAGACACTGCCCTCCCATTGAATGGAAACAGACCTTACTCTTCTGTCGATTTTTCACCTCAGACGATTAACACAGACACTGCCCTCCCATGCAATGTAAGTCGACCGTACTCTTTTGTCTCTCCTCGACCTCTGAAGTTTAACACATACACTGTCCTCCCATTGAATGGAACTGGACCTCAATCTTCATTCTCATCTGCACCTCAAAAGTTTAACACCGACACTGCCGTCCCATTGAATGGAACTGGACCTTACTGTTCTGTCTGATCTCCATCTCAGAAGTTTAACTCATCACTGCCCTCCCATTGAAAGGAATTAGACCTTACTCTTTTGTCTCTCCTCCACCTCAGACGTTTAACACAGACACTGCCGTCCAATTGAATGGAACTAGACCTTACTCTTCTGTCGCTCCTCCACCTCAGAGGTTTAACACAGACACTGTCCTCCCATTGAATAGAACAAGACATAATCAGCTGTCTCCCCTCCACCTCCGAAGTTTAACACAGACACTGCCCTCCCATTCAATGGAACTAGACCTTACTCTTCTTTCGCTCCTCCACTTCAGACGTTTAACACCGACACTGCCGTCCCATGAAATGGAACTAGAGCCGAGTCTTCTGTCTCTCCTCCACCTCAGATGTTTAACATAGGCACTTCCATCCCATTGAAAGGAACTAGAACTTACTCTTCTGTTACTCCTCCATCTCAGAAGTTTAGCACAGGCACCGTGGTTCCATTGAATGGAAATAGACTTTTCTCTTCTGTCTCGCCTCCACCTCAGAGGTTTAACACAGACACTGTCCTCGCATTGAATGGAACCAGGCCTTTCCCTTCTGTCTCGCCTCCACCTCAGAGGTTTAACACATTCACTGCCGTCCCATTGAATGGAACCAGGCCTTTCCCTTCTGTCTCTCCTCCACCTCTGTAGTTTAACCCAGACAATGCCGTCCCATTGAATGGAACTAGATCTTAATCTCTGTCTCGCCTCCACCTCAGAAGTTTGACAGAGACACTGTCCTCCCATTGAATGGAACTAGACCTTACTCTTCTGGCTTCCCTCCGCCTCAGAGGTTTAACACAGACACTGTCCTCTCATTGAATGGAACTAGACCATCCTATTCGTTGTCGCCTCCACCTCAGATGTTTAACAGAAACAGTTCCGTCCCATTGAATGGAATTATCCCTTAATCGTCTGTCTCTCCTCCACCTCTGAAGTTTAACATAGACACTGCCCTCTCATTGAATGGAACTGGACCTTACTCTTCTGTTTCTTCTCCACCTCAGAAGTTAACACAGCCACTTCAACCCCATTGAATGGAACTAGACCTTACCCATCTGTTTCTCCTCCACCTCAGAGTTTTATCACAGGTTCTGTTGTCCCATTGAATGGAACTAGACCTTACTATTCTGTCTCGCCTCCACCTGTGACGTTTAACACAGGCTCTTTTGTCCCTGTGAATAGAAGTCGACCTTACTCTTCTGTCTCGCCTCCACCTCAGAGGTTTAACACAGACACAGCCTCCCATTGAATGGAAGTAGACCTTCCTCTTCTCTTTCGCCTTCAACTCACAACTTTAACACAGACTCTGTTTGCCCATTGAATGGAACTGGAACATACTCTTCTGTCTCACGTCCACCTAAGAATTTTATGGCAGGCACTGTCCTCTCATTGAGTCGAACCTGACCTTGATCTCCTGTCTCACAACCACATCAATGGTTTAAAACAGACACTTCAATCCCATTGAATGGAACTATACCTTACTCTTCAGTTATGCCTCCACCTCCGAAGTTTAACACTGGCACTGCCCTACCATTGATTGGAAGTAGACCTTATTCTTCTGTCTCGCCTCCACCTCAGACGTTTAACACAGACATTTCCGTCCCATTGAATGGAAATAGACCTTACTCTTCTAACTCATCTACACCGCAGAAGTTTAACACAGGCACTGTCCTCCCATTGAATGGAGCTAGAACGTACTCGTCTGTCTCGCCAACACCTCAGAAGTTTAACACATACACTGCCGTCCCATTGAATGGTACTAGACCTTAATCTTCTGTCTGGCCTAGCCCTCAGAAGTTTAACACAGACACTGCAGTCCTAATGACAGACACTAAACCATACTCTTCTGTCTCTCCTCCACCTTAAAAGTTTGAAACTGACATCTCACTCACATTGAATGGAACTAGACCTTACTCTTCTGTCTCGTCTCCACCTCAGAGGTTTAACACAGACATGCCGTCCCATTGAACGGAAATAGACCTTACTCTTCATTCTCTCCTCCACCTCAGACGTTTAGCACAGACACAACCTCCCATTGAATGGAAACAGACCTTACTCTTCTGTCGATCGTTCACCTCAGAAGGTTAACACCGACACTGCCGTCCAATTGAATGGAACTAGACCTTACTCTTTTGGCTGTCCTCCACCTGAGAATTTTAACACAGACACTGCCGTCCAATTGAATGGGACTGGACCTTAATCTACTGTCTCTCCTCCACCTCAGAGGTTTAATACAGACACTGCGGCCCATTGAATGGAACTAGACCTAACTCTCCTGTCTCGCCTCCACCTCAGAATTATAGCACAGAGACTGCCGTTCCATTGAAAGGAACTCGACCTTACTCTTCTGTCTCGCTTCCACCTCAGAATTTTAAAACAAACACTGCCCTCCCATGCAATGTAAGTCGACCTTACTCTTCTGTCTCTCCTCGACGTCTGAAGTTTAACACATACACTGTCCTCCCATTGAATGGAACTGGACCTCAATCTTCTTTCTCTTCTGCACCTCAAAAGTTTAACACAGACACTGTGCTCCCATTGAATGGAACTAGACCTGACTCTTCTGTCTCTCGTCCCGGTCAGAAATTTAACACAGATACTGCCGTGCCATTGAATGGAAATAGACCTTACTTTTCTATCTCATTTCCACCTCCGAAGTTTGACACAGACACTACCCTCCCATTGAATGGAACTAGACCTTAACCTTCTGTGTCTCCTCCACCTCAGAAGTTTAACACATACACTGCCCTACCATTAAATGGAACTAGACCTTATGCTTCTTTCTCTCCTCCACCTCAGAAGTATAAAACAGACATGCCGTCCCATTGAACGGAATTAGACGTTACTCTTCTGTTTCGCCTCCACCTCAGAAGTTTAACACAGGCACTGCCCTTCCATTGGATGGAACTAGTCCTTACCCTTCTGTCTCTCTTGCACCTCAGAAGTATAAAACAGACATTGCCGTCCCATTGAACGGAACTAGACCTTACTCTTCTGTCTCGTCTCCACCTCAGAGGTTTAACACACGCACTACCGCCCCATTGAATGGACTAGAACTTACTCTTCTGTCTCGCCTCCCCCTCAGAAGAATAAGACAGACACTGCCGCCCCATTGAATGGAATTAGAACGTACTCTTCTGTTTCGTATCCGCCTTAGAAGTTTAACACAGACATTGCCGTCCCATCGATTAGATCTAGACATTACTTTTCAGTGCCTCCTCCATCTCAGAAGTTTATCAACGACACTCCCGTCTGATTGAATGGAACTAGACCTTGCTCTTCTGTCTCGCCTCCATCTTAGAAGTTTAACACAGACACCGCCCTCCCATTGAATGGAACTAGTCCTTACCCTTCTGTCTCTCCTGCTCTTCAGAAGTATAGCACAGACACTACCGTCCCATTGAATGGAAATAGACCTTACTCCTCTATCTCGACTCCACCTCAGAAGTTTAACACAGACACTGCCGTCCCTTTGAACGGGACTAGACCTTACTCTTCTTTCTCGCCTCGACCTCAGAAGTTTAACACAGACACTGCCGTCCTATTGACAGAAACTACACCATACTCTTCGGTCTCTCCTCCACCTCAGAAGTTTAACATTTGCTCTTCCCTACCATTGAATGTAACTCGACCTTGCTCATCTGTCTCTCCACCTCCTCAAATGTTTAACGCAGACAATGCCGGCCCATTGAAAGGAACGAGATCTTACTCTTCAGTCTCGCCTCCACCTGAGAAATTTATCAGAAATACGTCCGTCCCATTGAATGGAAGTAGACCTTACTCTTCTGTCTCTGCTCAACATCAGAAGTTTAACACAGATACTGCCGTCGCATTCAATGGAACTAGACTTTACTCTTCTGTCTCGCCTACACCTGAGAAGTTTAACACAGGCACATTCCTGCCATTGAATGGAACTAGACCGCTTTCTTCGTTCTCTTCTGCACCTCAGAAGTTTAACAGACTCTGTCCACCCATTGAATGGAACAAGACCTTACCCTTCTGTTTCACCACCACATCACACGATTTATCACATACACTGCCGTCCCATTAAATGGAACTAGAACTTACACTACTGTCTCGCCTCCACTTCAGAAGTTTAACGCAGACACTGCCGTCCCATTGAATGGAAGTTAGAACATTAGAACATTACAGCGCGGTACAGGCCCTTCGGCCCTTGATGTTGCGCCGACCTGTGAAACCATCTGACCCACACTATTCCATTTTCATCCATATGTCTATCCAATGACCACTTAAATGCCCTTAAAGTTGGCGAGTCTACTACTGTTGCAGGCAGGGCGGTCCACGCCCCTACTACTCTCTGAGTAAAGAAACTACCTCTAACATCTGTCCTATATCTATCACCCCTCAACCTAAAGCTATGTCCCCTCGTGTTTGCAATCGCCATCTTAATCTTCTGTCTCGCCTCCACCTCAGAAGTTTAACACAGTCACTGCTGTCCCATTGAATGGAATTAGACCTGTCTCTTCTGTCTCGCCGACACCTCAGAAGTTTAACACTGACACTTTCCTCCCATTGAATGGAAGTACATATTACACTTCTGTCTCGCCTCCACCTCAGAAGTTTAACACAGACATTGCCGTCCCTTTGAACGGGACTAGACCTTACTCTTCTGTCTCGCCTCCTTCTCAGAAGTGTAACGCACGCACTGCCGCCCCATTGAATGGACTGGAGCTTACTCTTCTGACATGCCTCCAACTCAGAAGAATAAGACAGACACTGCCGTCCCATTCAATGGAATTAGTACTTACTCCTTTGTCTCGTCTCCACCTCAGAAGTATAAAACAGACTCTTCCGTCCTATTGAATGGAATTCGACCTTACTGTTTTGTCTCGCCTGCACCTGAGCACATTAACACCGCCAATGCCGTCCCATTGAATGGAACGACACCTTACTCTTCTTTGTCGCTTCCACCTCAGAAGTTTAACTCCTACCCTGCCGTCCCATTGAAAGGAATTAAAGCATACTCTTCTGTCACATCTCCACCTCAGAAGTTTAACACAGACACTTTCATCCAATTGAATGGAACTAGACCTTACTGTTCTGTCTCGCCTCCACCTAAGAAGTTTAACAGACACTGTCCTTCCATTGAATGGAACTGTACCTTTCTCAAACAAAAACAAGAAATGCTGGAATCACTCAGCAGGTCTGGCAGCATCTGTGGAAAGAGAAGCAGAGTTAACGTTTCGGGTCAGTGACCCTTCTTCGGAACTGTACCTTACTCTTCTGTCTTGCCTCCACCTAAGAAGTTTAACAGACACTGTCCTTCCATTGAGTGGAACTACACTTTACTCTTCTGTCTCTCCTCCACCTCAGAAGTTTAACACATACACTGCCGTCCCATTGAATGGATCTAGACCATACTCTTCTGTCTCTCCTCCACCTCAGAGGCTTAACACAGACACTGCCCTCCAATTGAATGGAACCAGATCTTACTCTTCTGTCACTCCTTGTCCTCGGAAGTTTAACACAGACACTAAAATAAAAGCAAAATACTGCGGATGCTGGAAAACTGAAACAAAAACAAGAAATGCCGGATTCACTCAGCAGGGCTGGCAGCATCTGTGGAATGAGAAGCAGAGTTAACGTTTCGGGTCAGTGACCCTTCTTCGGAACTGACAAATATTTGAAAAGTCACAGATTATAAACAAGTGAGGTGGGGTTTGGGCAAGAGATAACAAAGGAGAAGGTGCAGATTGGACCAGGCCACATAGCTGACCAAAAGGTCACGGAGCAAAGGCAAACAATATGTTAATGGTGTGTTGAAAGACAAAGCATTAGTACAGATTAGGTGTGAATATACTGAATATTGAACATCAGCAAGTGCAAACCTGAAGAAGAACAACCTGAAAAAAACAGTGGGTACAGGTTTATAATCTGTGACTTTTCTAATATTTGTCAGTTCCGACGAAGGGTCACTGACCCGAAACGTTAACTCTGCTTCTCTTTCCACAGATGCTGCCAGACCTGCTGAGTGAATCCGGCATTTCTTGTTTTTGTTAACACAGACACTGCCGTCCAATTGAATGATACTAGACCTTAATCTTCTATCTCGCCTCCACGTCAGTCTTTTAACACAGACACTGCCCTCCCATTGAATGGAAGCAGATGTTACTCTACTGTCTCGCCTCCACCTCAGTAGTTTAAAACAGACACTGCCATCCCATTGAGTGGAAAAAGATATAATCTTCGGTCTCGCCTCCCCCTCAGAACTTTTGCACCGGCACTGCCGTCCCATTGAATGGAACTGGATCTTACTCTTCTGTCTCTCCTCCACCTCAGTAATTTAACACAAACACCTCCGTCCCATTGAATGGAAATAGACCTTACTTTTCTATCTCTGCTCCACCTCAGAAGTTTAGCACAGACACTGCCGTCCCATTCAATGCAAGTAGACCTTACTCTTCTGTCTCTCCTCCACCTCAGAAGTTTAACACAGACACTGCCGTGACATTGAACGGAACTAGACCTTACTCTTCTGTTTCGCCTCCACCTCAGAGGTTTAACACAGACACTGCCGTCCCATTGAATGGAACTAGACCTTGCGCTTCTGTCTCAACTCTACCTCAGAAGTTTAACACAGGCACTGTTGACCCATTGAATCGAACTAGACCTTACTCTCCTCTCTAGCCTCCTCCTCGGAAGTTTAACACAGACACTGCCGTCCCATTGAATGGAAATAGGCCTTACTCTTCTGCCTCTCCTCCACCTCATAAGTTTAACACAGACATTGCCGTGCCATTGAATGGAACGAGACCATACTCTTCTGTTTCGCCTCCACCTCAGAGGATTAACACAGACACTGCTGCCCTATTGAAGGGAACCAGACCTTATTCTTCTGTCTCTCCTTCACCTCAGAAGTTTAACACAGACACTGCAGTCCCATTGAATGGAACTAGACCTTATTCTTCTGTTTCGCCGTCACATCAGAAGTTTAACACAGACACTGCCGTCCCATTGAACGGAACTAGACCTTACTCTTCTGTCTCGCCTCCACCTAAGAAGTTTAAATAGACGAGCATTAAGATTTAGACGAGGGCCCAGCTGGCAGCAAATTCATTTTCAGACAGGAGCTGTAGGTGAGGAAGCTTCAGGAATATTGAAGAATCCATGTAATCCTTTTAAACAAGTAAACGAAAAGATTTAGAGAATGGAACCAGAGCAGATGTGCTTTTGTTTGAATAGCAATCCATTTCACCTGGCTTTTCTCTGAAAGGTGCACATTGTTTTTACGAATACCTGTTTTTATTATTGGAAGTGCGTTCTAATCTCAGCCTTGCCGCTCTCTCCTCCTCCTGGAACCTGCAGTTTTGTTTGAATTTCTTGATCTAATACGTGGGAGGAGAGGAGAGGAGAACCATCTGAGATCTGCTTCCTCGCTTAGTTAAGATTTCTTTCACAATGAAGTCAGCAATGTCCCTCCATGGCCTCGCCCCTCGGTATCTCTGTAATCACCTCCATGTCGTCGCCCCTCTCTATCTCTGTAATCTCCTCCTTAGCCTTACACCTTCCTATCTCTGCAGTCCACTTATCCTGGCCTCCTGAGCTTTCCCAATTTTAATTGCTGAACCATTGCTGGCCGTGCCTTCAGCTACATCATCCCAAAGCTCTGGAATTCTTTCCCAAAACCTCTCTGCTTCTTTTCCTCACTTTCTTCATTTTAGTCCTGATCACCTATCTCTTTGACAAAGGCTTTGGTCACCAGTCTTAATATCTCCTTTTGTGTCTGGGTGCTATTTCTGTCCACTAACTCTCCTATGAAACTCTTTGGGATGTTTAACTATGTTAAAGGCTGGATCTATGGAAATGCTGCCTTTACGTGCTGTGTTTTCTGATCTGAATCAGGTTGATGGTGTGGCTGTCAGAATCACTGTCACAATCCCTGGATTCTGCAGATTAAAAATAACCATGTTTCCTGGTCCTGATTACTAATTGAACATTCCCACATGAAGAACTGTGTCCGGCTGCTGTCTCAGGACAGGCTGGGCTTGGAGACTGGTTTGTTTCTTCTCCTTGGGTGGGGCTCAGTTAAGGTTTATTGTGAAGCATTTTCAGATGTTTAATATAGTTTTTATGAAAAGATTGGAGCTGCTGGAGATTATATAAACGATCATTAAGTTTGATAAACAAGCTGTCAATTGATTTCGGTTTAACACACAGTGGCGCAGTGGTTAGCACCGCAGCCTCACAACTCCAGCAACCCGGGTTCAATTCTGGGTACTGCCTGTGTGGAGTTTGCAAGTTCTCCCTGTGTCTGCGTGTGTTTCCTCCGGGTGCTCCGGTTTCCTCCCACAAGCCAAAGACTTGCAGGTTGATAGGTAAATTGGCCATTAGCAATTGCCCCTAGTATCGGTAGGTGATAGGGAAATATAGGGACAGGTGGGTATGTGGTAGGAATATGGAATTAGTGTAAGTATAGTATAAATGGGTGGTTGATGGTCGGCACAGACTCGGGTGGCCGAAGGTGTGCTGAAATGTACAAATACTAGGCTGCCCTTGGAGGTTCAAATGTGGGATGCTGTAAACAGAACTTCGAGATTGGCAGGCTAAGAAGCCAAATGACAACTTTCACGACTGCAAATAGATCTCACAATTTGTAATCTCTATTAGAAACAATAAAAGTAACAGTACAACTTTACCATGAACGAAGCTGTTTCATATCCTGTCGCCCAACCCCTCGGACACCGAACCCCCTTCTCCAAGCTCCTGTCCCCCACGACCACACCCGAGCTCCAGTCCACCTCGCCCCCCACGAGCTCCTGTCCCCTTCCCGCCGAGATGCTGTCCCCTCCGAGATCCTGTTCCCCCTCCCCCCGAGCTCTTGTCCCCCTCCCCCCGAGCTGCTGCACCCCTACCCCCGGGCTCCTGTCCTCTCCCCCCGAGTCCGTTCCCCGTCTCTGGACTGGATGCGCGTGAAATACGTGGCGAGGTGGAGAGCAATGGATAGAGGGAAAGAGAAAACAAACTGAGTGCGTTAGAAAGAAAGACAGTGAGTGTGCATGAGAAAAAAAACATGGAACAGAGTGACAGATGAAGACTAATAAAGAGATGAAGAGAGAGGGAGAATGAAAGAGAGAGGAAGCGAAAAAGAGGGAGGGAGAAAGTTAATAAAATAGGGAGAGAGTGTCAGAGAAGGAGAGAAATGCTAAAACAGAGCGAGGAAGGGGTACAAATAACATGACAGGGAGAGAAGGCGTGGGAGAGACTTGAATAGAGATAAAGACAGACTGACTAGAGAGAGAGAGATAAAGAGAGATAGAATGAGAGGGAAAAAAACGATAATCAGAGAGAGAGAGGCAGACAGACACGGATTGGGAGAAAAATATAGAGTGAAAGAGTGAGACATAGAGAGAAGGAAAGCAAGAGACGGAGTCCAGCACAAAGTGAGGGAGAGAGGCATGCAGAGAGATGTACAGGCAGCGAACAAGGTAGAGAGAGAGAGAGATGGAGCAATATTTAACACCACATATGCAGGTGAGAACAGAGGCAGGTGGACACATGAACTCGTGCCGCGGGTTTGCATGCCAGTTTGTTGGGGCCATCACCGCCCCCATGCCAGGATGGTGGGGAGAGACAGTGCTACAGCTCACCCATTGCCAATTCAGGGGAGCTAATTACCTCTTGGTGGAATTGTATAGGCGGCCCTGAGACTAATTCAAAGGCAGGGGCCTATAGAATTGTGATGGGAGGCCGGGGACACAGGGCCTATCGCCTACCCATCGCAATGCAATATTCTTGGGACGGGATAGACTGACAACGGTCTTCCTACCCAGAGTCAAATTGAGGCATATAAATGGCCAATTAAGTGTCTCTTCCTGCCGCCACTGGGATTTAATGAGTGGTGTGCCGTGGGCAAGGGGCTCTGCCATGTGGGACATCGCCCAGTAAAACAAGGCGACCTGCCTGTTGGCATGTGGGGGTGGTGGGGGGAGGGGATGCTTCACTGTGGGAAATTTGTGTCCCTGGAAGGACTCCCACATGGAAAGGTGCATCTTGATGAAGCCCCACTCCCTTGCACTAAAGGCCCACATTTAGCCCCTTCACCTGAGCCTCACTGCCAGACCCTTGTGACCATGTGCCTCTGAGCGTGGGTCCTGACTCCAGCACTGAGCCTGAATTCAAGGACTCTTGTAGTAATGGCAGCAGACGTTATTCCCAGTGGCACTGCCAATACTGCTGAATATCTGGCCCTCTGATGGGCAGAGCTGTTAGAGGTGGGATCACTGCCTAGAAAGGGATGGGGATCGACGGCCTAGATTGGTAATTGTCCCAGTGTCTTCTAATCACTCCAGGGATTGCTGCCCAGTAAGGGATGGGGATCATCATCCCTGGTTGTTCTAATTCCCATTGTGTTCTAATCACTCCAAGGATCACTGCCTGGAAAGGCAAGGGGATCACTGTCCCTGGTTTTTAATATTCCCAGTTTGTTATAATCACTCCAGGGATCGCTGCATAGAAAGGCATGGGGTCACGGGCCCTGGTTGGTAATATTCCCAATGTGTCATTACCACTCCAGGGATCACTGCCTAGAAAGGCATGGGGATCAACGGCGCCAATTGATGATATTCCCAGAACATTATAACCACTCAAGGGATCACTGCCTGGAAAGGCATGGGGATCAACGGCGCCAATTGATGATATTCCCAGTAGATTATAACCGCTCAAGGGATCACTGCCTAGAAAGGGATCGGGATCAACGACGCCGGTTAATAATATTCCCAGTGTGTTATAATCTTTCCAGGGGGATCCAGCTGGCCGAGATGGAATTTCCCCCTGCCTTTTCAGCCAAGCATCAGGAATCCCTCCAAGGGTACACAGTCCAGCCCTCTGTGGAAGGCCAAACGGAACTTTTCAGTCAACCTCCGGCCTCCCCGAGGCATCCAGGACTAGACCAGCTGCCTGAAGGTGGTTTTCCAGTGACAGACGGGGTTGGTGAGGGGCAGTGCTCCAGGCAGGCTTCGAGACAATCCCTGTTTGCCTGCCTTCAGCAGCTGTTACAGGCCGCCCTGTGGAACAGCTCTCCATTCACAATACTGGTCCAACAGTTGTGTTGTTTTTACTTCAACATTTTAAGAAACTGGAGAGAAGACGCCCCCAAATGATGTCGGCCACAAAGCTGGAAAGGCAAGCTGCTTCTCCTTCAGTGCTGTACAGCTGAATATTGGTCCTCTAGATTTGAAAGCCCGCTCACTGTTCTTACATGAGCGGCCAATCCACCCCTGAAAATAATTGATCAATTCGAGGAAAATCATAACCGGGTGACTGTTCCCCAGAGTGCAGTGTCAAGACCCGATTTGACCATCACATCCCTGTCCCAACAGCCGCAGAGAAAATCCTGCATGGGGAATGAGAGAGAGAGAGTGACAAACAGGGAGTGAGAGTGAAACAGACAAAGCATGAAAGCAAGACAGGGACTGAAAAAGAGGGTTAAATGTTCCTGGACCAGACAGAGAATCCAAGCTCCAAAGAGGGGGATACATTCCTCAAAGACTGAAGACACATCCAGCAGAGGGGTCTTCCCTCTATCGCCATGACCTGGTTATTTGATGACTGCTGTGCAGCACGAAAAGGGAGCCTTCATGTTGAGGCACCCATGCAGTGACTGACCTGCCTAAACAGCACCCAGCTCTTCGGAAGGCCTTCCCTCCATCTTTAATTGCATAGCGAGCTTACAGATAGTCAATTAGGAGGTCTCATCCCTGGAAGAATACTCTGCTCCTCTCATTACCGGCAAGTGCAGGCTTGGGAATCGCATTTGCTCCCAACGTTGGTGTCCCAAAGCCGGGGAAATAACACAGTCCAAAAGGTCAGACAGGGAGAATGAGAAATTCTGATGGAGCTTAGTGGGGTTAATATGAAGCATGAGCTGTGGGTGGAATTGAACAGTGGCACTGGGTCTTATTCCTTCTACAGTCCTTGTGTGGACCCTGTGAGTGGGATCAGATGTTTTCAAACTGTATTAATGATTCTGAAGGGCTTAGATTTAATGATTTTAAATGAGAAAATAAAATCAGGTCTCCTGGTCAAATGGGTTCCATCCTGGTTTGTCCTGGATTAACAAGTCGATGGATAGGACAATGGGAAACAGATTCAGAGACAGCCAATGTATCACAGACGTGGAGGGTGAAGTAAACTGCTGAACCAGGGTGATTCTGTGCGGGACAGATCCCAGTCGCAATCCCAAATCATCCTCGCTTCCTCTCTATCTCCAGGGGAAGGGAAATATCTCTCAATATGCTGTGTATCTAATTTGTACATTCTCAATTACTCTCTCTCTCTCAATCTTTATCACTTTCAATCCTTTGCTTTCCCATTGGGATTTGATTATAATGGGCTGTTGCTCAGAGATTGTCGGTCTAACTGAGAAAGGAAGCTTTGGAATCATTCAGACCTTTTCTCGTGAATCTCTTGCTTTGCCTTATCCAATTTCTGTATCTCGCTCCCCCTGTGGACATCTGCTTTACGCTGAAAACTGCAATTATGAGACATAAAGAGAGCTGGAGCGTTATAGAATGAGGAACTTTATTGGACAGGATCTTCATTCTCCTTCCTTCACCCTGAGGCAGTATCCAATGGGTCTGCATGCTTTTGAATCTCTTTATTACAATAGGGGTGAATTTCCTATCCAGGACTCTGGATTTCAATGGCTTGTTTGAACGTGTTCCTGTTGCATTGCGGTCTTTGAGTTTTAAAGTGGTTTATAGCTGTGGTTAATTTAGGCCTGAACGTTTAATGTGATCCAATCATGTTGACCCATGATTTAAAACAGGGTGTGTTCTCCTCCACAGACAGGAGATTGAAGTCATCAGTCTGAGCTTGTGTATATGTGTTCTTTTTTTTCTAATTTCGGAATACTGCTCTGTTTCTGGACAATGCAATGTATTCAATGGTTAATAGATATGCACGGAAGCCATTTTAAAATTAGATCAATGCTTGTGGATCATGTTAAGTGTTGTGAGTGGTGGTCACATTAAGTGATTTGTGTCTACAGCAGCGATGTTATATGATATGCAGGCTGGCTATTTTACGTGGCATGCACTGTGGCCATGTTAAATGATTTGTGCGGTGGCATTTTTAAATGATATTTGTCATGGCCATTTTAAGTAATATTTGCTGCAGCTGTTTTAAACGCCTTACACTGTGGCCATTATAATTTTGTGTGCAGATGCTGTTTTAAATGATATTTGTTGTGACCATTTTAAGTAATATTTGTTCTAGCCATTTTAAGCACCATGCACTGCAGCCATTTTAATGATGTGTGCTGAGGCTATTTTTAATGATATGTTCTGAACCAGTTTTAAATTATATTCATGTCGATGAGCTTGAGAGATATTTGCTCTGACCATTCTCAGTGATACGCACTGAGACCATTTTAAAAGACAATTGTTGTGGCCACTGTTGGTGAAATTTGCCATGACCGGTTTGAGTGCTGTTTGCCTCAGGCATCAAAAGTGATATAAAAGAAAGGAAAGAAGAAAAGACTTGCATTCAAATTGCTCTTGCCCAACCACAGGTCTTTCGAAACTGTTTTACAGCCAAGGAAATACTTTTCAGATGGCGTCTCTTGTTGCAATGTGGAAAAAGAATGCAGCCAATCTCAGTGAAACAGGAGATCACAAAGAGCAATGTCATTCTGACCACATCATCTTTTTGCAGTGACGTATATGAGGAATAATTATTGGACAGGAGGTTCGGAAATAAGTGATCTGCTTTTATTCAAAAGAAAGCCATGAGATTTATTACCTCCAAATGAAAGGGAAGAGGGGAATTTGATTTAATGTCTCGTCTGAAAAAGAACATCTGCGACAGTCCAGCACTCCCACAAAACTGTACCTCTGAGAGTGCAGCCCCTCTTCAGCACTACGTGTCTGGCAGTGTAACTCCCCTTCATTGCTGTGCCTCCGACGGTGTCGCTCTTTCTCAGGACTGCCCCTCCAGCAGCAAAACAACACTCAGCACTGTGCTTCTGGCAGTGTGGTTCTCCTTCAGTACTGTACCTCCAACAGTGCAACACTTACTTAGGACTGCTCCTCTGACAGTGCAGCACCCACTCACAACTGCCCCTTCGACAAAGTGACATTCCAAACTACTGACCACACTTGTAGTGCAGCACCCCTCACGACCGGAAACCGCAGACAAAGCGAGAGACAGAGAAGCACGGTGGGAGTGGAGAGAAAGAGAGGAGCAGGGCGGGAATGGAGAGGGAAAGAGCGGAGCACGGTAGGAACAGAGAAATAAAGGAGCACAGTGGGAGCGAAGAGAGGAGCAGGTTGGGAGTGGAGAGAAGGAGAGAGGAGCCAGGCGGGAGAGGGAGAGAGGAGCAGGGCGGGAGCAGAGAGAGAGGGAGAAACGGCGGGAATAGAGAGAAAGGAGCACGACTGGAGTGGAGAGAGAGGGAGGAGCATGGCGGGATCGGAGAGAGAGAGGAGCACAGCAGGAGTGGAAAAAGACAGAGAGGTGCACGGCTGGAATGGAGAGAGAGGGGCACGGCGAGATTGATGCGAGGGAGAGAGGAGCACGGCTGAAGCAGAGGCAGAGGAGTACGGTGGGAGCGGAGAGAGAGAGAGGAGAACAGTGAGTGCAGAGAGAGAGAGAGAGAGAGAGGAGCGCGACGGGATCTGAGAGAGAGAAGCACGGCAGGAGTGGAGAGAGAGAAGAGGGCTACGGGAGCGGAGCGAGAGAGCAAGAGGAGCACAGCGGGTGTAAAGAGAGGAGCACGGTGGGAGCAGAGAGAGAGAGAGAGAGGAGCACGACGTGAGCACGACCAGCACAGGAAAAAAAATCGAATAGTGACTTCAGAGTGACGTCACAATCATCAGTGTGAGAAGGAAAACAGAGAACCGCCGGAGTAAGGATGCAGGTAAACGTCACGAGCAAGAAGTTAGGGGGATTAACACTGTTCTCTGTGGCAAAGAGCAGGAGTCCAGACGGCTGTGCTTCCTGCCCGGTGGCAGTGTTTGGGACATCTGCTCAGGGATAGAGAGGAACTTACATTGGGAGAGAGAACATCCAGTCATCGTGGTCCATGTAGGTACCAATCACACACTCAGTACATGGAAAGAGCTTCTGCATAGTTAGTATGAGGAACCAGATACCAAATTGAGAAGATGAACCTCAAAGGTTCTTGGATTATTACCTGAGCCAGGTGCAAATAGGCACAGGGCAAATAAGATTAGAGAAGTTAATGCGTGTCTCAAAGACTGGTATGGTAGAAGTGGGTTCCAGTACGTGGGGCACTGGCACCAGTACTGGGAGAGTGGTGGCTGTACCATTGGGATGGTTTACACCTGAAACATGCTGTGTCGCTGTTCTAGAGAGTCACATACTTAAGGAAGCAGACAGGGTTTTAAACTGAAGAGCGGGGGGAAGGGATCAAATTTGGGAAGATATGGTAAAGCAAGGAGCAGAGACAAGGCAAAAGACAAAGGTATTTATGTTGGAAATGATAAACAGACTGTGACAGGAAGGGACAGAGCGTACAAATCTAAGAGTAAATCGACAGATAAGGCTTGAGGTTACAAAATAATAAAAGGACAAAACTAAAGGCTTGCATCTGAATGCATGTCGCATTCAAACAAAACAAATGAACTGAGGGCGCCAATAGAAATAAATACGTAATATCTGAGATCCTACAACCATGTCTCTGTGTAGGCTGACATAGATTAGGACCTGAATTTTGAAGGGTACATGGCATTTAGGAAGGGCGGGAAGCTATGAAAGGGTAGCGGGGTTGCTCTGTTAATTAATGATGGTGTTAGTACAATGGGGAGGGATGACCTAAGTTCAAGAAACCAGGATGTAGAAGCAGTTTGGGCAGAGAAGAGAAATCATAAAGGCAAGAAGTCACTTGTGGGAGTGGTGTACAGGCCACCAAACATTAACCACGTTGTGGGGCAGATTATAAATTAAGAAATAATGGCAGTTTGTCAGAAAGGTACAGAGATAATTATGGGGGGGGGTGGGGGGGGAGGTGGGGGGGCGTAACTGAACAGACTAATAGACTGAAAAAATCAATTGGCAGAGGTAGCCGAGATGAGGAGTGCATAGAATCTTTCTGGGATAATTTCTTGGAACAATACGTTCTGGTGTCAACCAGAGAACAAGCGGTACTAGACCTGGTTTTGTGCAACGAGATAGGATTAATTAATGACTTCATAGTTAAGGCCCCCGAAGGTAGCAGCGATCATGATATGATTGCATCTTATATTCAGTTTGAAGGAGAGAAAAGTGTGTGCAAGAATGGTATGTTAAACTTAAATAAGGGTAATTATAAGGCCATAAAATCAAAGCTAGCAAAAGTGAACTGGCAAATCAGGTGAAGGGATAAGTCAATAGAGATGCTGTGGCAGAAATTTAAGGGGATATTTCAGAATACGCAGAATAGATGCATTTCAACGAGAAAGAAAAAAATCCAAGGGTGGGAGCTGGCAATCCGTGGTTAACTAAAACTGTTAAAGATAGTATCAAACGTAAGAAAAACCTATAATTACACAAAGATAATGGGAGGACAGAAGATTGGACAGAATATAGAAAGCAGCAATGGATGACCAAAAGAATGCTATGGGCGGTAAAATTAGAGTATGGCAGAATGTTGGCTAGGAATATAAATACAGAAATTAAAAGTTTCTATCGATATGTAAAAAAGAAAGAATTAACAAAGTGAGCTTTGGTCCAATCGAAATAGAGTCTGGGGAATTAATTGATGATAAGAAGATTTCCGAAGAATTTAACATAATTTGCATTGTTCTTCACTATTGAGGATACAGGTAACAGCCCAGTATAAGCTGTAAGTTAGGAAATGGATGAGAGAGAAGAACTCAAAAAATTGCAATCACCAAGGCAGTGGCACTGAGCAAATTGTTGGAACTGCGGGCGGACAAGCTCCCGTGTTCTGATGGACGTCATCCTAGGTCATAAAATGAAGTGGCTAGTGAGATCGTTGATGTGTTAGTTTTAATTTTCCAAAATTCCCTAGATTCAGGAAAGGTTCCGCGAAAATGGAAAATAGCAAATGTAACTACTTTATTCAAAAGGGAGGGAGACAGAAAGCAGGAAACTACAGGCCAGCTGGCTTAACATCTGTATGAGGGAAAATGTTAGAAACTACTAAGAAAGACGGTATTGCAGGGTATCTAGAAAAAAAAATCAAGGTAAATAGGCACAGTCAAGCTGGTTTTGTGAAAGGGAAATCATGTTTAACCAATTAATTGGAGTTCCTTGAGGTAGTTACATATGCTGCGGATAAGGGGAACCAATGGATGTACTGTACTTAGATTTCCAGAAGGCATTTGATGAGGTGCCGCAGCAAAGGTTATTTCAGAAAATAAAAACTCATTGCGTTGGGGGTAACATATTGGCATGGTTAGACTATTGGCTAGTCAACGGGAAACAGACAGTAGGCTTAAATGGGTCATTTTCTGGTTGGAAAGATGGAATGAATGGTGTGCCACAAGGATCAGCGAAAGGGCCTCAACGTTTTGCAAATTATATAAATGAAGGTATGGTTGCTAGATTTGCTGATGACACAAAGCTGGGTAGGAAAGTAACTTGTGAAGAGGACATCAGGGGGCGATAAAGGGATATAGATAGGTTAAGTGAGTGGCAAAGATCTGGCAAATAGAGTATAATGTGGAAAAATGTGAAAATGTCACTTTCGCAGGAAGAATAAGCATTAAGCATATAATCTAAATGGTGAAAAATTGCAGGGCTCTGAGATGCAGACGGATATGGATGTCCTGGTGCATGAATCGCCAAAGGACAGTATGCAGGTGCAGCATGTAATTAGCAGAACTGATAGAATGTGATCATATATTACAAGGGAAATTGAACACTAAAGGAGGGAGGTTATGCTTCAGCTATATAGGCCACTGGTGAGACCACATATGGAGCACTGTGCACAGCACTAGTATCCTTATTTAAGGAATGATGTAAATGCGTTGGAGGCAGTAGAGAGAATGTTTACGAGACTAATAGCTGGAATGATGAATAAAAACCTGTATTCAATTGGCCCTTTCCTGATGTGTGAGTGTGACTCAGTACCACTACAGCTAAGATTAACAGCGGCCGGGTTTGTATTGGCCATTTCTTGTTGTGTGAGTGGGATTAAGGCCTGTCCAACTGGGATTAAAACAGATCAGATTTGAATTGCCTCTTTCTTGGTGTGCCAGTGGGACTCAGTACCAATGCAGCTCGGATTAACAGAGGCCTGGCTTGAATTGGCCCTTTCCTGGTCTGTGAGTCGGACTCAGTACCAATCCAGCTGGGATTAACTCAGGCCTGGTTTGAACTGAACATTTCCTGCTGTGCAAGTGGGACTCAGTACCACTCCAACAATGATCAACAATGGCCTGATTTGAATAGGCCATTTCCTTCTTTGTAAGTTGGATTTAGTGCCACTTCAATTGTGATTAAGAACAAAGAACAAAGAAAATTACAGCACAGGAACAGGCCCTTCGGCCCTCCAAGCCTGCGCCAATCCAGATCCTCTATCTAAACATGTCGCCTATTTTCCAAGGGTCTGCATCTCTTTGCTTGCTGCCCATTCATGTATCTGTCTAGATACATCTTAAAAGAAGCTATCATGCCCGCGTCTACCACCTCCGATGGCAACGCGTTCCAGGCACCCACCACCCTCTGCGTAAAGAACTTTCCACGCATATCTCCCCTAAACTTTTCCCCTCTCACTTTGAACTCGTGTCACCTAGTAATTGAATCCACCACTCTGGGAAAAAGCTTCTTGCTATCCACCCTGTCCAGACCTCTCATGATATTGTACACCTCAATCAGGTCCCCCCTCAACCTCCGTCTTTCTAATGAAAATAATCCTAATCTACTCAACCTCTCTTCATAGCTAGCACCCTCCATACAAGGCAACATCCTGGTGAACCTCCTCTGCACCCTCTCCAAAGCATCTACATCCTTTTGGTAATGTGGCGACCAGAACTGCACGCAGTGTTCCAAATGTGGCCGAACCAAAGTCTTATACAACTGTAACATGACCTGCCAACACTCGTACTCAATAGCCCGTCCGATGACGGAAAGCATGCCGTATGCCTTCTTGACCACTCTATTGACCTGCGTTGCCACCTTCAGGGAACAATGCACCTGAACACTCAAATCTCTCTGCACATCAATTTTCCCCAGGACGTTTCCATTTACTGTATAGTTCACTCTTGAAATGGATCTTCCAAAATGCATCACCTCGCATTTGCCCTGATTGAACTCCATCTGCCATTTATCTGCCCAAATCTCCAATCTATCTATATTCTGCTGTATTCTCTGACAGTCCCCTTCACTATCTGCTACTCCACCAATCTTAGTGTCGTCTGTAAACTCGCTAATCAGACCACATATTCTTTCCTCCAAATCATTTATGTATATCACAAACAACAGTGGTCCCAGCACGGATCCCTGTGGAATACCACTGGTCACACATCTCCATTTTGAGAAGCTCCCTTCCACTGCTACTCTCTGTCTCCTGTTCTTTATCCATCTAGCTAGTACACCCTGGACCCCATGCGACTTCACTTTCTCCATCAGCCTACCATGGGGAACATTATCAAACGCCTTACTGAAGTCCATGTACATGACATCTAAATCCCTTCCCTCATCAATCAACTTTGTCACTTTTTTTTAGAACATTACAGCGCAGTACAGGCCCTTCGGCACTCGATGTTGCGCTACCTGTGAAACCATCTGACCGACATTATTCCATTTTCATCCATATGTCTATCCAATGACCACTTAAATGCCCTTAAAGTTGGCGAGTCTACTACTGTTGCAGGCAGGGCGTTCCACGCCCCTACTACTCTCTGAGTAAAGAAACTACCTCTGACATCTGTCCTATATCTATCAACCCTCAACTTGAAGCTATGTCCCCTCGTGTTTGCCATCACCATCTGAGGAAACAGACTCTCACTATCTACCCTATCTAACGCTCTGATTATCTTATATATCTCTATTAAGTCACTTCTCCTCCTCCTTCTCTCCAACGAAAACAACCTCAAGTCCCTCAGCCTTTCCTCGTAAGACCTTCCCTCCATACCAGGCAACATCCTAGTAAATCTCCTCTGCACCCATCCCATAGCTTCCACATCCTTCCTATAATGCGGTGACCAGAACTGCACGCAATACTCCAGGTGCGTTCTCACCAGAGTTTTGTCCAGCTGCATCATGACCTCGTGGCTCCGAAACTCGATCCCCCTACTAATAAAAGCTAACACATAATATGCCTTCTTAACAGCCCTATTAACCTGGGTAGCAACCTTCAGGGATTTATGCACCTGGACACCAAGATCTCTTTGTTCATCTACACTACCAAGAATCTTCCCATTAGCCCAGTACTCTGCATTCCTGTTACTCCTTCCAAAGTGAATCATCTCGCACTTTTCCGCATTAAACTCCATTTGCCATCTCTCAGCCCAGCTCTGCAGCCTATCTATGTCCCTCTGTACCCTACAACATCCTTCGGCACTATCCATAACTCCACCGACCTTAGTGTCATCTGCAAATTTACTAACCCACCCTTGTACACCCTCATCCAGGTCATTTATAAAAATGACAAACAGCAGTGGCCCCAAAACAGATCCTTGCAGTACACCACTAGTAACTAAACTCCAGGATGAACATTTGCCATCAACAACCTCCCTCTGTCTTCTTACAGCTAGCCAATTTCTGATCCAAATCTCTAAATCACCTTCAAACCCATACTTCCCTATTTTCTGCAATAGCCTACCGTGGGGAACCTTATCAAACGCCTTACTGAAATCCATATACACCACATCCACTGCTTTCCCCTCATCCACCTGTTTGGTCACCTTCTCGAAAAACTCAATAATGTTTCTGAGGCACGACTTACCGTCACAAAACCGTGTTGCCTCTCATTGATAAGCCCATTTTCCTCCAAATGGGAATAGTTCCTATCCCTCAGTATCTTCTCCAGCAGCTTCCCTACCACTGACTTCAGGCTCACCGGTCGATAATTACCTGGATTTTCCCTGCTACCCTTCTTAAACAAGGGGACAACATTAGCAATTCTCCAGTCCTCCGGGACCTCACCCGTGTTTAAGAATGCTGCAAAGATATCTGTTAAAGCCCCAGCTATTTCCTCTCTCGCTTCCCTCAGTAACCTGGGATAGATCCCATCTGGACCTGGCGACCTGTCCACCTTAATGCCTTTTAGAATAGCCAACACTTCCTCCCTCCTTATGCCGACTTGACCTAGAGTAATCAAACATCTGTCCCTAACCTCAACATCCGTCATGTCCCTCACCTCGGTGAATACCGATGCAAAGTACTCGTTTAGAATCTCACCCATTTTCTCTGACTCCACGCATAACTTTCCTCCTTTGTCCTTGAGTGGGCCAATCCTTTCTCTAGTTACCCTCTAGCTCCTTATATATGAATAAAAGGCTTTGGGATTTTCCTTAACCCTGTTTGCTAAAGCTATTTCATGACCCCTTTTAGCCCTCTTAATTCCTCGTTTCAGATTGGTCCTACATTCCCGATACTTTCAAAGCTTCGTCTTTCTTCAGCCTCCCAGACCTTATGTATGCTTCCTTTTTCCTCGTAGCTCGTCTCACAATTTCACCTGTCATCCATGGTTCCCTAATCTTGCCATTTCTATCCCTCATTTTCACAGGAATATGTCTCTCCTGCACGCTAATCAACCTCTCCTTAAAAGCCTCCCACATATCACATGTGGATTTACCTTCAAACAGCTGCTCCCAATCTACATTCCCCAGCTCCTTCCGAATGTTGGTATAGTTGGCCTTCCCCCAAATTAGCACTCTTCCTTTAGGACCACTCTCGTCTTTGTCCATGAGTATTCTGAAACTTACGGAATTGTGATCACTATTCCCAAAGTAGTGCAGGACTGGTCAGTCTAGAAGCTTTGCTGGTGAGTAAGTGGGCTAAGTACCACAGCAGATGGGAATACCAGTGGCCTGCTCAGAATGGGCACTTTCTTGTTTTTTGAGTTGGTCTCACTAACACTCCCGTCGCGTTTAACAGAGACCTGGTTTGAAATTGCCCTCTACTGGTATGTGAATGGGACTCAGTAACAATACAGCTGGGACTAAGAAAGGGCTGGGTTGAATTGGCCCTTTCCTGGTGTGTGCATCGGACTCAGTACCACCCCTACTGAGAATAACACAAGCCTGGTATGAATTGGCTATTTTCTGGATTCTGAATATGACTCAGTGCAGCACCAGGTGAGGTTGAAAGAGGCCGGTTTTTATTTGGCTCTTTCCAGGTGTGTGAGAGCGACTCTGTACAAATCCTGCTGGGAATGTCACCGGCCTGGCATGAATTGCCTATGTTCAGGATTGTGGCTGGAACTCAGTAACACTCCAAATGGGACTAAGACAGGCCTGGCATGAATTGGCGCCTTCCTGTTGTGTGAGTGAGAATCAGTACCATTCCAGCTGGGATTAAAACCGGCGTGCTTTGAATTGGACCTTTCCTGGTGTGTGATTGGGACTCAGTACCACTCAAGATGGGGTTAACAAAGGCCCGTTTTCAATCGGCCCTTCGTGGCGTGGGAATGGACTCAGTGCAACGTGAGCTGGGAACAAAACCGGCATGGTTTGAATTGGACATTTGCTGGTGTTTGAGTGAGATTCAGCACCACTCCGTCTGGGGTTAACATCGACCTCGTTTGAATTGACGCCTTCCTGGTGTGTGTGGTATTTAGTACCACTCCAACTGGGATTAACACAGGCATGGATTCAATAGGCATTTTCTTTGTGTGTGAGTGGGACTCAGTTCTACTCCAGCTGGGATTATTACTGGCCTGGTTTGAATTGGCCCTTTCCTGCTGTGATATCCGGACTCAGTACCACTCCAAATGGGATTGACTAAGGCCTGGTTTAAATAGACTCTTTTCAGATGTTTGAGTGGCATTCAGTACGACTCCAGCTGGGAAAAACACAAGTCGAGATTTATTTGGTTCTATCCCGGAGTGTGAGTGGGGCTCAGTACCACTCCAGCTTGGAATGACACAGGCCTGACATGAACTGTCTATTTTCCAGATTGTGAGTGGGAGTCAAAACAACCAACCGACTTTAACAGTGGCCTAGTCTGAACTGGCCATTTCCTGGTGTGTGATTGGGACTCAGTACCAATTTAGCTGGGATTAAAACCGGCCTGGATTGAATTGGACCGTTCCTGGCGTGAAAGTGAACCTTAGTATCATTCCAACTGGGATGAACACAGGCTTGTTAAGAATTGGTCACTTCTTGTTTCGTGGGTGGGAATCAGTACCACTCAAACTGGGATTAACAAAGGCCTGGCTTCAATAGGCCTTTCCTGATGTGGGAATGGGACTCAGTAGATCTCCATCTCGGATCAAAACCGGACTGGTTTGAATTAGACATTCCCTGGTGTGAGAGTGGGAGTCAGTACCAACCCAGCTGGGGTTAACACAGGCCTCGTTTGAATTCAACCCTTCCGGGTGTGTGGGGGTGATTTACAACCACTCCAGCTGGGATTAACACAGGCCTGCTACTGTTGTTTGAGTGGGTTTCAGTACCATTTCAACTGTGATTAGCAATGTCCTGTATCAATCAGCTCTTCTGACGTCGGAGTGGGTTTCAGTATCATTTCACCTGGTAGTACCACAAGCCTTAGTTAAATTGGCACTTTTCTCGTGTGTGAGTGGGACTGAGTACCATTACAACTGGGATTAACGCAGGTATGGTTTGAAGTGGCACTTCCGTGGAGTATGAGTAAGTCTCAGTGCCACTCCAGCTGGGATTTACAAAGGCTTGGCTTTAATTGCATATTTCCTATTTTGTGAGTAGGCCTCAGTTCCACTGCAGATGGGATTAACACAGGCGTGGTTTGAATTGGCCTGTGCCTGGTCTGTGAGTGGCACACAATGCCACTCCAACTGGGATTAATACAAGCCTGGTTTGAATTGGACATTTCCTGTTGTGTGAGTGGAATTTAGTACCAATCCAGCTGGGATCCAAAACTGGCCTGGTTTGAAGTGGAACTTCCCTGGTGTGTGAGTGGAATTTAGTACCACTCCAGCTGGGGTTTAACACAGGTCTGGTATGAATTTACTATTATCTGAATTGTAAGTGGGACTCAGTAACAGTACAGCAGCAAATGACACAGGCTTGGCATGAATTGACTATTTTCTGGATTGTACCTGGGACTCAAAACACTCCAATGGAATTGATAGAGGCCTGGTTTGAACTGGCCAATTCCTGGAGTGTGAGTGGGACTCAGTACCACTCCAACTGGGATTAACACAGGCCTGGAATGAATTGCTCCCCACCTCTTGTGTGAGTGGGAAGCAGTACCACTCCAGCTGGGGGCAAAACTGGCCTGGTTTGAATTGAACCTTTCGTGGTGTGTGAGTGGAACTTAGTACCACTCCAGCTGGGACTAACACAGGCCTGATTTGATTAGGCACTTCCCTGGCGCGTAACTAGGATTCAGTACGATCCCAACTGGGAATAACACAGGCATGATTTGAATTTGCTCTTTCCTGGAGTATCAGTGGGACTCCGAACCACATCAGCTGGGATTAGTAAAGGCCTGGATTCAATTGAACCTTGCCGAGTGTGTGCGTGGAATTCAGTACCACTCCAGCTGGGGTTAACACCGGCCTCGTTTGAATTGACCCATTCCTGGTGTGCGAGTAGGACTTAGTACCACTCCACCTGGGATTAACACAAACCTGGATTGTACTGGTGTTTTCCTGGCGTGAGTGGGACTCAGGACCACTCCTGTTTGGATTAACACTGGCCTGGTTTGAATTGGTCTTTATCTGCTTTCTGAGTGGGACACAGTACCACTCCATCAGGGACTAACACACGCCTGGCTTGAATTGGACATTTCCTTCTGTGTTAACCAGACTATTTACCACTCCAGCTGGGATTAACACAGGCATGGTTTGAATTGGCCCGTTCATGGTGTGTCAGTGCGACTCAGTACCACTCCGGCTGGCATTCCCACAGGTCTGATATGAATTGGCCCCTTCCTGTTGTGTGCGTGGGGCTCAGTGCCACCGCAGCTGGGAGTAACAATGCCCTGGTTTAAAATGGCTATTTCCAGGTTTGTGAGCGGGACTCAGTACCACTCCAGCAGCGATTAACACACGTCTGCTGTGAACTGGCTATTTTTTGGATTGTGAGACAGACTCAATACCACAGGTCGTTTTTTATTTGGCTCTAACTTGGAGTGTGAGTGGAACTCAGTACCACACCATCTGGGAATGACACAGGCCTGACAGGAATTGGCTATTTTATGGATTGTGGGTGGGACCCAAAACACTCCAACCGAAATTGACAGAGGCCTGGTTTGAATTGAACATTTATTGGTGTGTGAGTGGGGTTCTCTACCACTCCAGCTGCGGTCACCACAGTCCTGGATTGTATAAGCGCTTTGCTGGTATGTGAGTGGGACTCAGTACTTCTCCTTCTGGGTTTAAGAAAGGCCTGGTTTGAATCAACCCTTCCCTGGTGTCAGTGTTGCATTTCGTGCCACTCCAGCTGGGATTAACAGAGACATGGATTGAACAGGTGCATTCCTTGTCGCTGTGTCAGTTGGACTCAGTACCACTCCAGCTGCGATTGACACAGGCCTGCTATGAATTAGCCCCTTCATGTTGTGTCAGTGGAACTCAGCACCAATTCAACTGGGATTGACAAAGTCCTGGATCAATCGTGTGAAAAGGGTTCAGTATCATTCCACTTGGGAATAACACCGGCCTTGTTTCAATTGGCAATTTTCTGGTGTACGAGTGGGACTCAGTGCCATCCTAACTGGGATTAACACAGGTATGTTTTGAATTGGCACTTCGCTGGAGTATGAGTGAGTATGAGTACCGCTCCAGCTGGTATTATCTCGATACGGGTATTATTTAGCTCTATCCTGGAGTGTGATTGGGACTCAGTGCCACTCTGGCTGAGATTAACAAAGGCCTGGATTTAATTGGACCTTCTCTATTGCGTGCATTGGACTCAATACCACTCCAGTTGGGGTTAACACAGGCCTGGTTCAAATTGTGTGTACGGGACTCAGTACCAATCCAACTGGGATTAACCCAGGTCTGGTTTGAATTGGTCCTTTCCTGGTGTGTGAATGGTGCTCTGTGTCATTACCGTTGGGATTAAAACAAGGCTGGTTTGAAGTCAACCTTTCCTGCTATGTGAGCGGGACTCCGTACCATTCCAGCGTTTATCAAAATTGGCCTGCTTTGAAATGGAACGTTCCTGGTGCGTGAGTGGAATCCAGTGCCACTCCAGCAGGGTTTAACACCGACCTTGTTTGAATTGGCCAATTTCTGGTGTGTGAGCGGGAATTTGTACCACTCCAACTCGGATTAACACAGGCCTGGTTTGAACTGGCCCTTTCCTGGTGTGTGTGTGGTGGGACGCTAGTCTCATTCCAAATGGGATTAAAACAAACATGGTTTGGTTTGGACATTTCCTGCTGGTGTGAGTGAGATTCAGTAACACTCCCATTGCGATTAGCAGAGGCCTAGTATGAATTGATCCCTCATGTTGTGTGTGTGTGAGACTCACTACCACTCCAACTGGGATTAACAAAGGTATGGATTCAATTGGACCTTTCCTGTTGCAAAAGTAGGACTCAGTGCCAATCCAGCTGGGATTAACTCAGGCCTGGATTGCATCGGTGCTTTCCTGGCGTGAGTTTGGCTCAGAACCACTCCTGCTTTGATTAGCACAGGCCTGGTTTGATCTGGCCATTTCTTGGAGTGTGAGTGGGACCCGATAACACGCCAGATGGAATTAATACTTGCCTGGTTTGGATTGGCCTTTGCCTGTTTTGTGAGTGGGACTCAGTACCACTCCAGCAGGGATTGACAGACGTCTCGATTGAATTGGACATTTCCTGCTCTGTTAGCCAGGCTCAGTATCGCCACAGCTGGGATTAACACAAGCTTGGTTTGAATTGGCCTGTTCATGGTGTGTCATTGCGACTCAGTACCATACAGCTGGGATAACAGTATCACTGAATCACAGAATAATACAGTGCAGAAGAGGCCATTCGACCCATCGAGTCTGCACCGATGCATTAAAGACACCTGACCTGTCTACCTAATCCCATTTGCCAGCACTTGGCCCATAGCCTTGAATGTTATGACGTGCCAAGTGCTTATCCAGGTACTTTTTAAAGAATGTGAGGCAACCAGCCTCTACCACCCTCCCAGTCGGGGCATTCCAGACTGTCACCACCCTCTGGGTAAAAAAGATCTTTCTCAAATCCCCCTTAAACCTCCCGCCCCTCACCTTAAACTTGTGATCCCTCGTAACTGACCCTTCAACCAAGGGGAACAGAACCTCCCTATCCACCCTGTCCATGGCGCTCATAATCTTGTACACCTCGATCAGGTCACCCCTCCATCTTCTCTGCTCCAGCGAAAACAATCCAAGCCTATCCAACCGCTCTTCATAGCTTAAATGTTCCATCACAGGCAACATCCTGGTGAATCGTCTCTGCACCCCCTCCAATGCAATCACATCCTTCCTAGAATGTGGCGACCAGAATTGCACACAGTACTCCCGCTGTGGCCTTACCACAGTTCTGTACAACTCCAACATGACCTCCCTGCTTTTGTAATCTATGCCTCCATTGATAAAGGCAAGTGTCCCATATGACTTTTTCACCTCCCTCTTAACGTGTCCTTCTGCCTTCAGAGATCTATGGACAAACACGTCAAGGTCCCTTTGTTAATTGGAACTTCCCAGTGTCGGGACATTCATTGAATACTTACGTGTCACATTACTCCTTCCAAAATGTATCACCTCACACTTTTCAGCGTTAAATTCCATCTGCCAATTTTCTGCCCATTTGACCATCCCGTCTGTATCTTCCTGTAACCTAAGACACTCCACCTCACTATTAACCACTCGCCCAATATTTGTGTCATCCGCAAACTTACTGATCCTACCCCCACCTCTCCCCCCGTCCCCCCGAAAATAGTCATCTATGTCGTTTATATAAATGGCAAACTATAGGGGACCCAGCACAGACCCCTGTGGTACACCACTGGACACTGGCTTCCAGTAAATTAAACAGCCGTCTGTCATCACGCTCTGTCTCCTACAGCTAAGCCAATTTTGACACCACCTTATCAATTTACGTTGTATGCCATGTGCATTTGCTTTCTTGATAAGTCTCCCATGTGGGACCTTGTCAAATGCCTTTCTGAAATCCATGTAAACTACATCAACTGCATTACCCTCATTTACACACCTGGTCACATGCTCAGAACATTCAATCAAATTTGTTAGGTATGAACTCCCTCTGACAAAGCCATGCTGACTATTCCTAATCAAATTTTGCCTCTCCAAGTGGTGATAGGTTCTCCCCTTCTGAATTTTCTCCAATAGTTTCCCCACCACTGACGTGAGACTCACTGGTCAATATTTCCCTGGCTTATCACTACAACCTTTCTTGAATAGTGGGACAACATTATCTGTTCTCCAGTCCGCTGGCACATCCCCCGTGGCCAGAGAGGAATTAAAAATTAGGGTCAGAGCCCCTGCAATCTCCACCCTCGCCTCCCACAGCATCCTGGGACACAAATCGTCCACACCTGGAGATTTGTCCACTTTTAAGCCTTGCAAAACCTCCAATACCTTGGAGCCCCCCACTTTACTATCTTTTTCAGTCATTTTTAGTTATTTTTTCTTCCTTTTTTTTGCATTCCTTTTTACATTTTTGACAATTTTTTTTGCATTTATTTCATTTCATCTTAGTTTGTACAGTTTGCTTACCCACTGCTTTTTTCAGGTTGTTTTTCTTCAGGTTTGCACTTGCTGATGTTCAATATTCAGTATATTCACACCTAATCTGTACTAATGCTTTGTCTTTCAACACACCATTAACATATTGTTTGCCTTTGCTCCGTGACCTTTTGGTCAGCTATGTGGCCTGGTCCAATCTGCACCTTCTCCTTTGTTATCTCTTGCCCAACCCCCACCTCACTTGTTTATAATCTGTGACTTTTCTAATATTTGTCAGTTCCGAAGAAGGGTCACTGACCCGAAACGTTAACTCTGCTTCTCTTTCCACAGATTCTGCCAGACCTGCTGAGTGAATCCAGCATTTCTTGTTTTTGTTTCAGATTTCCAGCATCCGCAGTATTTTGCTTTTACTCCAATACCTTGTCACTCCCTATGACAATTTGCTCAAGAACCTCACTGTCTCTATCTCTACGTTCCATATCTACATCGGAATTCTGTTGGGTGAAGACAGATGTGAATTATTCGTTCAACACCCTACCAATGTCCTCTGGCTCCACCCACAAATTTCCCCCTTGGTCCCTAATGGGACCTACTCTTTCCCTGATTACCATAGGACTGATATGAATTGGCCCCTTCCTATTGCGTGAGCGGAGCTCAGTGCCACTCCAGCTGGGATTAACAATGGCTTGGTTTAAAATGACTCTTTCCAAATGTGTGAGTGGGACTCGGTACCACTTCAGCGGGGTTTACCATACGTTTGGTATGAATTGGCTATTTTCTGGGTTGTGAGTGGGACTCAGTACCACACCTGCTGGGACTGAAACAGCCGGCTTTTATTTGGCTCTATCTTGGAGTGAGAGTGGGACTCAGTACCACTCCAGCTGGGACTAACACAGGCTTGGTTTGAATTGACACCTTCCTGGTGTGAGTCTGGCATTTAGTGTCAATCCAGCTGGGAGTAACAGAGGCCTGATTTGAATAGGCGCGTTCATGGCTGTGTGTGAGTTGGACTCAGTACCACGCCAGATGGGATTAACACAGGCCTGCTATGAATTTGCCCCTTCCTGTTGTGTCAGTGGGACTCAGTACCATTTCAACTGGTAATAACAATGTCCTGTATCAATCGGCGATTCCTAGCATGTGAGTGGCTTTCAGTATCACTCCACCTGCGAGTAACACAGACCTTGTTTAAATTGGCACTTTTCTGGTGAATGAGTGGGATTCAGTGCCATTCCAACTGGGATTAACACAGGCATGTTTTTAATTGGCAGTTTCCTGGTGTTTGAGTGAGGCTTAGTACCACTCCAGCAGGGATTATCACAAGCCATGTTTTATTTGGCTCTATCCTAGTGGTGAGTGGGACTCTTGACCATTCTAGCTGCGATTAACTAAGGCCTGGATTTAATTGGACCTTTACTTTTGTGTGAGAGGTACTCAGTATCATCCGAACTGGGATTAGCACAGACCTGGTTTGAATTGGTCCTTTCCTGGTGTGTGAGGGGTACTCAGTGTCAATCCAGTTGGGATTAATACAGGCCTGGTTTGAAGTCGACCTTTCCCATTGTGCGATTGGGGCTCAGTACTATTCCAGCTGGATCAAAATGGGCCTGGTTTGAAATGAAACTATCCTGGTGTGTGAGTGGAATTCTGTACCACTCCAGATGGGGTTAACAACAGCCTGGTTTGAATTGCTCACTTCCTGGTGTCTGTGTGGGACGTAGTGCCACTCCACCTTGGATTAACACAGGCCTGGATTGTATAGGCATTTTCCTGGTGTGTCACTGGGACTCAGTACCAATCCAGCTGAGGTTAACAAAGGTCTGGATTGAATCGGCGCTTCCTAGCGCGTGAGTGGGTTTCAGTATCACTCCACCTGCGGGTAACACGGACCTTGTTTAAATTGGCAGTTTTCGGGAGTGTGAGTGGGATTCAGTACCATCACAACTGGGATTAACAGAGGCATGTTTTGAATTGGCACTTTCTTGGAGTATGGGTGAGTCTTAGTACCACTCGAGCTGGGATTATCACAAGCTGGGTTTCATTTGGCTCTATCCTGGTTCGCTGGTAGGACTCAGTGAAACTCCAGCTGCGAGCAAAAAAGGCCTGGTTTCAAATGGGCCTCTCCTAGTATGTGAATGGGACTCAATGGCACTCCAGCTGCGATTCGCACAGGCCTGTCTTTAATTGGATCTTTCGTGGTGAACAAGTGGTACTCAGTACCATTCCTGATGGGGTTAACAAAGGCCTGGTTTCAGTCGGCATTTCTTGCCGTGGGAATGGGACTCAGTGCCACTCCAGCTGGGATATACGTAGACCTGGTACGAATTATCCCTTTCCTGCTTTGTGAGTGGGACCAATACCACTCCAGCTGGGATCACGACCGGTCTGGTTTTAATTGGATATTTTCTGATATGTGAGTGGGTGTCAGTATCACTCCAGCTGGGGTTAACTCCGGCCTGGTTTCAATCGGACCATTCTTCCGTGGGAGTGGGACTCCAGCTGGGATATACGTAGGCCTGGTATGAATTGACCCCTTCCTGATGCACGTCTGGGACTTAGACACAATCCAGCTGTGATTTACACAGACGTGCTATGAATTGGCCCCTCCCTCTTGTGTGAGTGTGATTCAGTACCATTTCAACTGGGATTAACAAAAGCCTGGATCAATCGGCTCTTCCTTGCGTGGGAGTGAGTTTTAGTACCACTCTGGGTGGGATTAACAAAGGCCTGGATTGAATTGGTGTTTTCCTGGTATGTTAGTGCGACTCTGTACCATTGCAACTGGATTTAACAAAGGCCTAGATGTATCTGCGATTCCTGGCGTGGGAGTCGGTTTCAATATCGCTCCAACTGGGAATAACACAGGTCTTGTTAAAATAGGCTCCTTCCTGGTGGCTGTGAGTGACACAGGCCTGACAAAAATTGGCTATTTTCTGGACAGTGAGTGGGAATCAAACCCTCCAATCGAAATTAACAGAGGCTTGGTTTGAACTGAACACTTCCAAGTGTGTGAGTGAGACTCAGTACTACTTCAGCTGGCATCAAAACCGTCCTGGTTTGAATTGGAAAATTTCTGGTGTGTGAGTGGGATTCAGTACGACTCCTGCTGGGATTAACACAGGCATGACTTGAATTGACCCCTTCCTGGTGTTCATATGGCATTTAGTGCCAATCCAGCTGGGATTAACAGAGGTCAGATTTCAATAGGCGCTTTCATGTTTCAGTGTGAGTTGGACTCAGGACCACTCCAGCTGCGATTGACACAGGCTTGCTTTGATTTGTCCCCTTCCTGTTGTGTCAGTGGGACTCAGTACCCTTTCAACTGGGATTAACAATGTCCTGTATCAATCTGTGCTTCCCAGCGTGTGAGAGGATTTCAGTATCACTTCACCTGCTATTAACACAGGCCTTGTTTAAATTGGCACGTTTCTGGTGTGTGAGTGAGACGCAGTACCATCCCAACTGGAATTAACACAGGCATGGCTTGAATTGACCCCTTCCTGGTGTGTGTGTGGAAGTTGGTACCAATCTAGCTGGGATTATCGCAGGCTGGGTTATATTTGGCTCTATCCTGGTGTGTGAGTGGGACTCGGTATCAATACAGCTGGAATTAACAAAGGCATGAATTTAATTGGACCTTGCTGTTGTGTCAGTTGGATGCAGTACGATTTCGACTGGGTTAACAAAGTCCTGGATCAATCGGCTCTTCCTAGCATGTGAATGGGTTTCAGTATCCCTCCACCTGGAAGTAACACAGGCCTTATTTAAATTGGCACTTTTCTGCAGTGTGAGTAGGGCTCAGTACCACTCCAACTGGGATTAAGACAGGCATGTTTTGAATTGGCACTTTCCTGGAGTATGATTGAGTCTTAGTACGGCTCCAGCTGGGACTATCAAAAGTTGGGTTTTATATAGCTCTACCCTGGTGCGTTAGTGGTACTCAGTCCCACTGCAGCTGGGAATAAAACACGCCTGGTTTCAATTGGAGCTTTCCTTGCATGTGAGTGGGGCTCAGTGTCACTCCATCTGGGGTTAACACAGGCCTAGTTTGAATTGGATCTTGGGTGGTGTCTGTTTGGTACTCAGTACCACTCCTGCTGGGGTTAGCAAAGGTTTGGTTTCAATCGGCCTTTCCTGCCATGGAAATGGGACACAGTGCCACTCCAACTGGGTTAATACAGGCCTGGTATGAATTGTCCCTTTCCTGCTTTGTTAGTGGAACTACTGTCACTCCAGCTGAGATTAAAACATGTCTGGTTTGAATTGGCCATTTTCTGGAATGTGCATGGGGCACAATACAATTCCAGGTGAGATTAAAACAGGTCTGGTACGTTTTGGCCCTTTTCTGGTGTTTAACCGGGACTCAGAACAATTCCAGCTGAGATTACCCAAGGCAGGGTTAAAATTGAACCTTTCCTGATGTGTGAGTAGGATTCTGTACCACCTCAGCTGGGATCAACACAGGTCTGGTTTGAATTGGCCATTTCCTAGAATGTGCGTGGGACTCAATACAATTCCAGCTGAGATTAAAACATGTCTGGTTTGAATTGAGCCTTTCCTGATGTGTGAGAACAATGTTGGACTATTCAATCTGGGTTTAACACGGGCCTCGTGTGAATTGGCGCTTTCCTGATGTGTGAGTTGGTTGCAGTACCAGTTCAACTGGTATTGTCACATGGCTGTATTCAATTTGCCCTTTCCTGGTGTTTTTCTGGAACTGAGTACCACTCCAGCTGGGATTAACACAGGTCTGGTACGTTTTGGCCCTTTTCTGGTGTTTAACCGGGACTCAGAACAATTCCAGCTGAGATTACCCAAGGCAGATTTAAAATTGACCCTTTACTGATGTGTGAGTAGGATTCTGTACCATTCCAGCTGGGATCAACACAGACCTGGTTTGAATTTTTTTTTAGAATATTACAGCGCAGTACAGGCCCTTCGGACCTCGATGTTGCGCCGACCTGTGAAACCAATTGGCTAATTCCTGGTGGATGGGTGGGATCAGTGCCAATCCATCAGGGATTGAAACAGGACTGCATAGAATTGGAATTTTCCTGGTGCGTAAATGGGATTCAGTACAACTTCAAATGGGATTAACACATTTGGTATGAACTGGCCCTTCCCTGGTGTGTAAGTGGGCCTCAGTAGAACTCCAGCTGCGATTAACCAAGACTGGGTTAGAATAGACCCTTTCCTGATCTGTGAGTGGGATTCTGCACCATTCCAGCTGGGATTAACAGAGGCCTGATGAGAATTTGCCCGTTCCTGTTGTATGACTGGGAATCAGTACCAATCCAGCTGAGATTAACACTGGCATGCTTTTAACTGGCCTTATCCTGGTATGTGAGTGGTCTCAGTACCACTCCAGATGGAATTGATGCAAGTTTGGTTTGAATTGGCCCTGTCATGGAGTGTGAGAGGGGCTCAGTATCACTCCAACTGGGATTAACAGAGGCCTGGTTTGAATTGACCCTTTCCTGGTTTGTGGTAGAGACTCACGTCCATTTTAGCTAGGATTAACAGGAGCCTGACTTTATCTGGTCCTTACTTAGTGTATGTCTTTGGCATTCCGTACTACTCCAGATGGGATTAAGACAGGCCTGGTTTGAATTGGCGCTTTCCTGGAGCATGAGCGGTTCTCAGTACCACTCCAGATGGGATAATCACAAGCCCGACTTTATTTGGCTCTTTCCTGACTTGTGAGTGGGATTCAGTACCTCTCCAACTGGGAGTAACAAAGCCTGATTTGAATTGGATCTTTCCTGTTGTGTGAGTGGGGCTCAGTACCAATCTGGCTGGGGTTATCACAGTCCGGGCTTTATTTGGCTCTACCTTAGTGTGCGAGTGCGAGCACGACTCAGTACTACTCCGACTGGGAGTGGCACAGGCCTGGTTTGAATTGGCCCTTTCCTGTTGTGTGACTGGGGCTCAGTTCCACTCCAGATGGGATTAAACCTGCCTGGTTTGAATGGGACCCTTCCTGGTGTGTGAGGGGGACTCAGTACCACTCCAGCTGGGATTAATACAGGCTTGTTGTGAATTGCACCTTTCCTGGAGTATGAGTGGGTCTCAGTACCACTCCAGCTGGGATCATAACTGGCCGGGATTAATTTGTCTCTATCCTGGTGTGTGTCCGTGGGACTCAGTCCTACCCGAGTTCGGATTAACAGAGGCCTGGGTTTAATTTGCCCTTTCCTGGTGGGTGTCAGTGGGACTCAATACTACCCTAGGTGGGATTAACACTGGCCTGGTTTAAATTGGCGCATTACTGGTCTGTGAGTTGGACTCAGTAGCACTTCAACAGGTATTCACATATGGCTGTTTTCAGTTTGCCCGTTCCTCGTGTTTGAGTGGGACTCAGTACCACTGTAGTTGGGATTAACTCAGTCCTGGTTTGAATGGGCCCTTTCCTGTTATGTGCGTGGGACTCAATACCACTCCAGCTGAGCTTAACGCAGACCTTATTTGAATTGACCCTTTCCTGATGTGTGAGAGCGATTTTGTACCACTCCAGACGGGATTAACACAGGCATCGTTTGAATTGGCCCTTACCTGGTGTGTGAGTGGGACTCCACACCACTCCAACTGGGAGTAACAAAGGCCTCCTTTCCATTGGCTCTTTCCTGTTGCGTAAGTGGGGCTCAGTACCAATCCGGCTGGGATTAAAACCTGCCTGGTTTGAATTGGACCATTCCTGGCGTGAGAGTTCGACTCAGTACCACTCCAGCTGCGATTAAAATCTGTATGATTTAAATTGGACCTTTCCTGATGTGTAAGGGGGACTCAGCACCATTCCTGCTGAGAATAACCCAGGCCTGGATTGAACTGGCACTTTCCTGGTGTGTGCGTTGGTCTCACTACAACTCCAGATGATCTTCACACAGACCTGGTTGGAACTGACGCTTTCCTGAGATGTGAGAGGGAGTCAGTACCACTCCAGATAGGATTATCAGAGACCGGGCTTTATTTGGCTCTCTCTTAGTGTGCGGGAGGGTCTCAGTACTAATGCAACTGAGCGTAACACAGGCATGGTTTGCATTGCCCATCTCCTGACGTGTGAGTGGGTCTCAGTACCAATCCAGCTGGGATTATCACAGACCGGGATTTATTTGGCCCTTTCCTGGTTTATGAGTGGAACCCAGCACCATTCCAGCTGGGAGTAACACTGGCCTGTTTTGCCATGGCTTTTTCATGGTATCTGAGCGAGACTCAGTACCAATCCAGCTCGCAGTCACACAGGCATCTTTGAATTGACCCTTACCTGATGTGTGAGTGGTACTCAGTACCTCTCCAGATGGGATTATCTCAATTTGCGATTTGTGTGGCTCCATGCTGGTGTGTGAGAGGGACTGAATAGAACTCCAGCTGAAATTAACACAGACCTGGTTTGAATTGGCCCTTCCCTGGTGTATGGAACTCAGTGCCACTCCAGATGGGACTAACAGAGACCTGGGTTAACTTGTCCCTTTCCTGGTGTGTGAGTTGCATTCATGATCTCTCCAACTGGGACTAACACAGGCCTGGTTTGAATTGGACATTTCGTGGTGTGTGAATGGGAATCAGGACCGCTCGCGCTGGGATTGACGAAGGCCTGGTATGAAATGGATTTTCCTGCTGTGTGAGGTGGACTCAGTACCACTCCAACTGGGATTAACACAGACCTGGTTGGAATTTGCCATTTCCTGCTGTGTGAGTGGGACTCGTGCCTCTCCAGATGGGATTATCACAGGCTGGGATTAGGTTGCCTCGTTCATGGTGTGTGAGTGGGACTCAATAGAACCCCAGCTGAAATTAGTACAGGTCTTATTTGAATTGGCCCTGTCCTGGTGTGTGGAACTCAGTGCCACTTGAGATTGGATTAACAGAGACCTGGTTTGTTTTGTACCTTTCCTGGTTTTGAGTTGCAATCAGGACCACTCCATCTGGGATTAACACAGGCCTGGTTTGAATTGGATCTTTCGTGGTGTGTGAGTGGCAATCAGTACGGCTTCTGTTGGGATTAACAAAGACCTGGTATGAATTGGCCTTTCCTCGTGTGTGAGGTGGACTCAGTAACTCTCCAGCTGGGATGAACCCAGGCTTGGTTTGAATTGACACCTTCCTGGTGTGTGTGGGACTCTGCACCACTCCAGCTGGGATTGACACTGGTCTGGATTGAATAGAAGCTTTCCTGTTGTGTGAATGGGATTGAGCACCATCTGAACTTGGATAACTAAGGCCTGGATCAATCGGCCCTTCCTGCCATGGGAAGGGTTTCAGTATCACTTCATCTGGAAATAACACAGGCCTTGTTTAAACTAGTTCTTTCCTGGTGTGTGAAGGGGACAGAGTCCCATCCCAACTGGAATGCAGGCATGGTTTGAATTGCCTCTTTCCTGGAAAATGGGTGGGTCTCTGTCCTACCCCAGCTGGGACTGTCACAGGCTGGGTATTATTTGGCTCTCTCCTGGTGTGTGAGTGGGACTCAGTACAACCCCAGCTCAAATGAACATAGGACTGGTTTGAATTGACCATTTCCTGGCGTGTGGGATTCAGTAACACTCCAGTTGGTGTTAACGGAGACCTGATTTCAATTGGCCCTTTCCAGGTGTTTGCCAGTGGGCTTCAGTCCTGCTCCAGCTGCAATAAACACAGGCCTGATTTGAAATGGCCCTTTCCTGGTGTGTGAGTGGCACTCAGTACCACACCAACTGGCATTAACCCAGGCCTGCTTTGAATTGGCCCTTTTCTGGTGTGTGAGTGGGACTCAGTACAACTTCAGCTGAGCTCACCCGAGGACTGGTTTGAATTGACGCGTTCCTGATGTGTGCGAGGGAGTCTGTGCCACTACAGCTGGGATTAACACAAGATAGATGTGAATTGGCCCTTTCCTTTTCTGCGAGTTGGACGCAGCACCACTCCAACTGTGATTAACACAGGCCTGGTTTGAATTGGCTCTTTACTGGCATGTGAGTTGGACTCAGTCCCGCTTCAGCTGGTATTAACGCAGGGCTGTTTCTACTTTGCCCTTTACTGGTGTGTTATTGGGACTAAGTACAACTCCAGCTGTGATTAACACAGGCCTGGTTTGAATTGGCTCTTTCATGGTGTTTCAGTCGGACTCTGTGCACCTCTCCAGCTAGGATTAACACAGGCTTGGTTTGTATTGGCACTTTCCTGTTGCGTGAGTGGTCCTCAGTACCACTTCAACTGGGATTAACGCAGGCCTGGTTTGAATTGACACTTTACTGATTTGTGAGTGGCCTTCAGTACCACTCTAACTGCGATTAACACAGGCCTGGTTTTAATTGGCCATTTCCTGGTGTGTGAGTTGGACTCAGTACCATTCCAACCGGGATTAACACACCCCTGGTTTGCTTTGGCCCTTTCCTGGTGTGCATCTTGAACTCAGTACCACTCCAGCTGGGAGTGGCAGAGACCTGGTATGAATTGGCCCTTTCTAGCTGTGTGAATGGGACTCAGTACCACTCCAAATGGGCTTTACATTGACCTGGTTAATTGGCCTTTTCCTGGTGTCTGAGTGGGTCTCAGTACTAAGCCATTGGGAGTGACACGGGCCTGGTTTGACATTGCTCTTTCCTGATGTGTGAGCGGGACTCAAAACCACTTCAGCTGGTATTCACACAGGGATATTTTCAGTTTGCCCTGTCCTGGTATTTTAGTGGGACTCAGTACCACTCCAGCTCCGAGAAACGCAGGCCTGGTTTGAATTGCCCTTTCCAGGTGTGTGTTGGACTCAGTACCACTCCCCCTGGGAATATCTTTGGTCTGTCTTGAATTTGACCTTTCTTGGCCCGTTAGTATGACTCAGTACCACTCCAGCTGTGATTAAAACAAGCCTGTTTTATTGGCCCTTTCCTGATGAGTGAGTGGGTCTCAGTTCCACTTCAGTTTTGATTAACAGAGTCCTGCTTTCAATTTGCCCTTTCCTGGAGAATGCCTGGGACTCAGTACCGCTCCATCTGGGATTAGCACAGGCCTGCTTTGAATTAGCCCTTCACTTGTGCCTGTGTTGGACTCGTTATCACTCAGGTGGAATTAACACAACCCTGGTTTGAATTTTTCCCTTCTTGGTGTCTGTGTTGGACTCAGTACCACCCCGACAAGGTTAATCACAGCCTGGTTCGAGCTTTCCCTTGCTTGCTGTCTGATTTGGACTGAGTATCATTCCAGCTAGGATTAACAGAGCCCTGGTTTGAATAAACCCATTCCTTGTGTGTACTGATGAGCTCAGACCTGATTTGAATTGACCATTTGCTGATGTGTGAGTGGGACTCAGCATCAGTCCATAAAGAATTAAAAGCGCCTGGAATAAACTGGCCCTTTCCTGGTGTGTGACCGGGGCTCAGCGACACTCCAGATGGGATTAGCACAGACCTGGTTTCAATTGTCCTTTTCCTGATTTGTGCATTGGACTCATTACTATTCAGATGGGATTAAAGCAGTCCTGTTTTCACTTTGCCCTTTCCGAGTGTGTGAGTGGGACTCAGTACTCCTCCAGCTGGTATTAACACAGGCCTGGTTTGACTGGCCCTTCCCTGTTTGAGAGTGAGACTCAGTACCACTCCAGTTGGGATTGCCACATGTTTGAATTGGCCCTTTCATTTTCATGTTTGTGCTTTGGGCCAGGCTGTTCTGTTTTTTTGTCCACTAATTGCCTCTCCGCACTAATGCTTTGTCTTTCAGCACACCATTGACATACCGTTTGCCTTTGTTCCATGACCTTCTGGTCAGTTATTCTCTTTGACCTTGACCTACCAACACCTTCTCTTTTGTTATCTCTTGCCCCACCCCTGCTTTACTTGCTTAAAACCTTGATCATTTCTAATATTTGCCAGTTCTGATGGTCACTGACCTGAAACCTTAACTCTGATTCTCTCTCCACCGATGCTTTCCGACCTGCTTAGTATTTCCAGCATTTCCTGTTTGCATTTTGAATGGCCATTTTCTTGTCTGCGAGTGGGACTCAGTAACACTCCAGCTCGGATTAACACAGAAATAAAAAGAAGAAATCCTGGAACCACTCAGCAGGTCTGGCAGCATCTGTGGAAAATAGAAGCAGAGTTAACGTTTCGGGTCAGTGACCCTTCTTCAGAACTAGCAAATATTAGAAATGTCAAAGGTTATAAGCAAGTGAGCCTGGGGTGGGGCAAGAGGTAACAAAGGAGAAGGTGTAGATTGAACAAGGCCACATAGCTGACCAAGAACTCATGGAGTAAAGGCAAATAATATGGTGTGTTGTAAGACAAAGCATTAGTACAGATATGGTGTTAACGAACTGAAGATTGAGCACGAGCAAGTATATGAAAAAAAGAAGTGAGTAAGCAAACTGAACAAACTACAATTAAATGAAATAAATCAAAGAAAAAAAATTGTAAAAAATGCAAAAAAGAGAAAGGAAAAAGTAACTAAAAATAAAAGTAAAATGGGGGGGAGGGGGCGGGCCGTCATGCTCTGAAATATTGAACTCAGTGTTCAGTCCGGCAGGCTGTAGTGTGCCTAATCGGAAAATTAGACGCTGTTCCTCGAGCTTGCGTTGATGTTCAGTGGAACACTGCAGCAAGCCCTGCATAGAGATGTGAGCATGAGAGCAGGGGGGAGTGTTGAAATAGCAAGCAACCGGATGCTCAGGGTCCTGCTTATTTCCAGCATCCGCAGTATTTTGCTTTTATTATCGGATTAACACAGGCCTGGTCTGAATTTGCCCTTTCCTGGTATGCGTGCTGGACTCATTTGTACTCCAACTGTGATTATCACGGTCTGGTTCGAACTTTCCCTTGCTTTCTGTCCGATTTGGACTCAGTAGCACTCCAGTTGGGATTAATACAGGCCTAGTTTGAATTAGCCCTATTCTTGTGTATGACTGGTACTCAGTCCAATTCCAACCAGGATTAGCACAGGCCTGGTTTGAATTGGCCCTTTCCGGATGGGTGAGTGGGTCTCAGTACCACTCCAGATTGAATTAAAAATGCTTGGATTAAACTGTGTGTGTGAGCATGGCTCAGCAATAGTCCAACTGGGATTAACACAATTCTGGTTTGAATTGGCTGTTTACTGGCGTGTGAGTGGGATTCACCACCACTCCAGATGGGATTAACACAGGCCTGGTTTGAATTTGCCCTTTGCTGCTTTGTGAGTGGGACTCAGTACCACTACAGCTGAGATTAACACAGGTTTGCTTTCAGTTTGCCCTTTCCTGGTGTTTGAGATCGACGCAGTGCCACTCCAGCTGAGATTAACACAGGCCTGGTTTGAATTGTCCCTTTCCTGGTTTGTGAGATGGACTCAGTGCTACTTTAGATGGGATTAACATAGTCCTGTTTACATTTTGCACTTTCCTAGTGTGTGAGTGCAGCTCATCCCGCTCCGGCAGGGATTAACACAGGCTTGGTTTGAATTTGCCCTATCCAAGTCTGTGTGTGGCCCTCATTATCGCTACAACTGGTGTTAACAGAGGGCTGGTTTTAAATGGCCCTTTCCTGACGTGTGAGTGCTATTCAGTACCACTCCAGCTGGAATCAACACAGGCATCATTTGATTTGACCATTTCCTGGTGTGTGAGGGGCATCCAGTAGGACTTCAACTGGGATTAAAACAGGCATCATTTGAATTGACCCTTTGCTGGTGTGCGAATGGGACTCAGGACGACTCCAGGTGGGATTAGCACAGGCGTTGTTTGAATTTGCACTTTCCTGGTGTGAGAGTAGGACGCAGTACCACTCCAACTGGGATTAACACAGGTCTGGTTTGATTGGGTCTTTGCTGGTGTGTGAGTTGGACTCAGTGCCACTGCAACTGGGATTAGCAAAGGCCTAGTTTGAATTGTCCCTTCCCTGGTGTGAGAGTGCGTCTCAGTATAACTCCAGCTGAGATTAACACAGGCCTTGATTTAATTTGCCATCTCCTGGTTTGTGTGTTAGACTCAGTACCAATCCACCTGGGATTAATGTTGGCCTGCTTTGAATTTGCCCTTTCCAGGTGTATTAGTCGGATCAGTACCACTTCAGCGAGGATAAAACAAGCCTGATTTGAATTGTCCCTTTCCTGGTGTGTGAGTGGTTCTCAGTACCACCCCAGCTGGGATTAACACAGGCCTGGTTTTAACTGGTCATACAGTCATAAAGCCGTACAGCATAAAAACAGGCCCTTTGGCTCACCACGTCCATGCCGACCATAATCCCTATCCATACTAATCCCACCTGCCTGCATTAATTCCATACCCCACTATGCCTTGCTCATTCAAGTACCTGTCCAGATGCCTCTTAAATGTTGCTACTGTTCCTGCCTCCACCACCTCCTCAGGCAGCTCATTCCAGATACCCACTATTCATTGCATGTGAAATTTACCCCTTTGATCCCCTTTAAACCTCCTCCCCCTCACCTTAAATTTTTGCGCTCTACTTTTAGTCACCCCGACCATGGGAAACGGAATCAGGCTATCTGCCCTATCTATGCCTCTCATAATTTTATATACCTCTATCATGTCCCCTCTCAGCCTCCTTCGCTCCAGGGGAAACAGACCCAGCCTATCTAATCTCTCTTTATAACTTAAGCCCTCCAAACCAGGCAATATCCTTGTGAATCTTTTCTGCACCCGCTCTAGCTTAATCACATCTTTCCTGCCGTACGGCGACCAGAATTGCACACAGTACTCCAAATGCAGCCGAACCAACGTTATGTACAACTGTAACATGACGTCCCAACTCTTGTACTCTGTGCCTCGGCCGATGAAGGCAAGCATACCACACGCCTTCTTCACCACACTGTCTACCTGTGTTGCCACTTTAGGGAAATATGTATTTGCTTGCCAAGGTCTCTCTGCTCAACAACACTTCCCAGGGCCCTGCCATTCCCTGTATATGTCCTGCCCTGGTTTAACTTCCCAAAATGCATCACTTCATACTTGTCTGCGTTAAATTCCATGTGCCAATCCCTTGCCCACTTTCCCAGTTTATCCATCTTCTTCTTCTTCTTTGGCCTACTTGTCTCAAGAGACAATGGTAAGCGCCTGGAGGTGGTCAGTGGTTTGTGAAGCAGCGCCTGGAGTGGCTATAATGGCCAATTCTCGAGTGACAGAGTTTTCCACAGGTGCTGCAGATAGAATTGGTTGTCAGGGCTGTTTCGCAGTTGGCTTTCCCCTTGCACTTCTATCTTTTTTTCCTGCCAACTGCTAAGTCTCTTCAACTCGGCACACTTCATCCCTGCCTTTATGGCTGACCGCCAGCTCAGGCGATCACTGGCGACTGACTCCCATGACTTGTGATCAACAGGACTTCATGCGCATTTGCAGACGTCTTTAAAGCGGAGACATGGACGGCCAGGGGGTCTGATACCAGTGACGAGCTCGCTGTACAATGTGTCTTCAGGTATCCTGCCCTCTTCCATGCGGCTCACATGGCCACGCTATCTCAAGTGCCGCTGGCTCAGTAGGGTGTATAAGCTGAGTACTTCTGTGTTGGAGATACGGCCCTGGCACCTGATGCCAAGTATTCTCCGGAGGCAGCGAAGATGGCATGAATTGCGACGTCGCTCTTGGCTGACATTTGTTGCCCAGGCCTCGCTTCCGTAGAGCAAGGCACTGAGGACACAGGGTTGAGGCACTAGGACTTTTGTGTTACGTGTCAGTGCACCATGTTGCCATACTCCCTTCGCCAGTCTGGACATAGCAGTGGAAGCCTTTCCCATGTGCTTGTTGATTTCTGTAACGAGAGACAGGTTACTGGTGATAGTTGAGCCTAGGTAGGTGAACTCTTGAAACACTTCCAGAGCGTGGTCGCCGATATTGATGGATGGAGAATGCCTGACGTCCTGTCCCATGATGTTCGTTTTCTTGACGCTGATGGTTAGGCCAAATTCATTGCAGGCAGCTGCAGTCCTGTCGATGACTCTCTGCAGAAACTCTCAGTGTGAGGTGTTAAAGCAGCATCGTCAGCAAAGTGGAGTTCCCTGATGAGGAATTTCCGTACTTTGTTCTTCCCTCTTAGACGGGCAAGGTTGAACAACCTGCCACCTGATCTTGTGTGGAGGAAAATTCCTTCTTCTGAAGACTTGAACGCATGTGAAAGCAGCAGGGAGAAGACGATCCCAAACAGTGTAGGTGCGAGCACACAGCCCTGTTTCACGCCACTCAGGATAAGAAAAGGTCTGATGAGGCGCCACTATGCTGAATTAGGCCTTTCATATTCTCGTGGAATGAGGCGATGATACTTAGCAGCTTTGGTGGACATCCAATCTTTTCTAGCAATCTGAAGAGTCCACGTCTGCTGACGAGGGCAAAGGTTATGGTTAGATCAATGAAAGCAAGGTGGAGGGGCATCTATTGTTCGCGGCATTTCTCCTGCAGCTGACGAAGGGTGAACACATGTCACTGGTTGATAATTTATCTATATCCTGTTGTAACCTTAGACAACCTTCTTCACTGTCCCCTAGATCACCAATTTTGGCTTCACCTGCAAACTTACTAATCATGCCCCCTACATTCACATCCACGTCACTAATATATATGACAAACAACAGAGGGCCCAGCACCGATCCCTGCGGCACACTACTGGTCACCGGCTTTCAATCGGAAAAACAACCCTCCACTACCACCCTTTGCCTCCTATCACCAAGCCAATTTTGTATCCAATTTGCTAGCTCACCCTGGATCCCATGTGTTCGAACCTTCTGGTTCTGCCTACCATGCGAGACCTTGTCAAAGGACTTGCTAAAGTCCATGTAGAGAACGTCCATCGCCTTTCCCTCGTCAATACTCCAGGTCACCTCCTCGAAAAACTCAATCACATTTTTGAGAGATGATTTCCGACGCACAAAGCCATGCTGACTATCTCTAATCAGACCATGCCTTTCCAGATGCATATAAATCCTGTCTCTCAGAATCCCTTCCAATAACTTTCCCGCCACTGATGTAAGGCTCACCGGTCTGTAGCTCCCTGCCTTATCCCTGCTTTCCTTCTTAAATAAAGGTGCAATATTAGCTATCCTCCAGTCTTCTTGTACCTCACCCGCAGCTAACAATGATACAAAAATTTCTGCCAGGGCCCCAGCAATCTCCTACCTTGCTTCCCAGAGCATCCTAGGATACACATGGTAAGGCCCTGGGGATTTATCCACCTCAGTGCGCTTCAGAACCTCCAACACCTTCTTTGTAATGTTGTTATGCTCCAGGATATCGCTGTTCCAACCCTTGAACTCTTTAGCTTTCATGACCTTCTTCACGGCAAATACAGATGGGAAGTATTCATTTAAGACATCGCCCATTTCCCTTGGCTCCACACATAGATTACCACACTGATCCTTAAGGGGACCTACTCTCTCCCTAGCTACCCTTTTACTCTTAATATACATATAGAATCTTTTCGGACTCTCCTTTATCTTATCTGCCAGGGAAAGCTCATGTTCCTTTTCACCCTCCTAATTTCTTCTTAAGTGTAGTCCTGCATCCCCTATACTCCTCGGGGGACTCGCTCGATCCTAGCTCCCTATACCTGACATATGCCTCCTTCTTTGTCCTGAGAAGACCCTCAATATCCCTCGTAAACTAAGATTCCCTAAACCTGCCAGCCCTGCCCTTCACTCGAACAGGAACATGCCGGCCTTGAACTCTTCCTATCTCACTTTTAAAAGCCTCCCACTTGCCAGACGTTCCTTTTCCTACAAACAGCCTCTCCCATTCAACTTTTGAGAGTTACTGTCTGATGCCATCGAAAGTAGTCTTCCCCCAATTTAGAAATTCAACCTGAGAACCAGTCCTATCCTTTACCATAACTATCTTGAAGCTAATAGAGTTATGATCACTGGTCCCAAAGTGCTCCCCCCTGACATATACACCACCTGCCCATCCTCATTTCCCAAGAGGAGGCCGAGTGTAGCCCCGTTTCTAGTAGGGCCATCCACATACTGCTTCAGAAAACTATCCTGGACACACTTAACAAATTCTTCCCAACCTGATCCCTCAACACTAATGCAGTCCCAGTCAATATTGGGGAAGTTAAAATCACCTACACTTATCTGTGATTTCCCTGCATATATGCTCCACCCCTTCCCTCTGATTATTGGGGGGCCTTTTGTATAATCCCATCAATGTCATCACCCCTTTCTTATTTCTAAATTCTACCCATATGGCCTCGCTGGACGTTCCCTCCGGGATATGGCCCTTTCCTGGTTTGTGTCAGTGTGGCTGATTACTATTCCAGCTGCGATTAACACAGTCCAGTTTTCAATTTGCCCGATCCTAGTGTGTGAGTGGGAATCATTACCGCTCCAGCTGGGATAATCACAGGCCTGGTTCGAACTTTCGCTTACTTGTTGCCTGATGTGAGCTCAGTACCACTCGAGTTTGGAATATCAGAGGCATGGTTTAAATTGGTTAGTTCCTGCTTTGTGAGTGGGAAACAGTTGGTTAGTTCCTGCTTTGTGAGTGGGACACAGTACCACTCCAACTGGAATTAACACAGGCCTAATTTCAAGTAGCCCTTTCTGGGTGTGTGAGCGTGTCTCATTACCATTCCGGCTGGCATTAGCAAAGGCCTGATTTGAATTGTCCCGTTCCTGGAGTGTGTGTGTGTGGGCGGGGGGTGGGGGGGGGGGGAACTCATAACTACTCCAACTGGGATCAACACAGACCTGATGTGAATTGACTATTTCCTGGTGAGTGATTTGGACTCAGTAGCACTGCATCTGGATCTAAAAGAAGCCTGGTTTGAACTGGTTATTTCCTGGTGCATGTGTGGAAATCTGTTCCATTCCAGCTTGCCTGACAGAGGCCTGATTTGAATTGGTCCTTTCTTGGTTTGTGTCTGATCGGCAGTCGGATCATTTGACGTGCAATTTGGAATTGCCATTTTAAATGACGTGAACTCTAGCCCTTTTGTGTGATATGCGTACGACTATTTTTAGTGACAGGCAGTGTGTCCATTTTATGTGATATGCCGTGCGACTATTTTTAGTGACATGCAGAGCAGGCATTTTAAGTGATGTGCACTGTAACCATTTTAGGTGACATACACTGTGCCCCTACAAAGTGACATGTATTGCTGTCATTTTAAGTGCTATGCAATACCACCATTTTACTTGATAAGCACTACGGCATTTGAAGCAGTATGCAGTGCAGCCATTTTAAGTGACATTCACTGCAACCGTGTTAAGTGATCTGCTTTGCAACCATTATAAATGGCATGCTTTGTGCCTATTTAATGATATGCTATGCGACCATTTTATGAGACACGCATTGCACCCATTTTAGTTGACACGCCGTGTGGCCATTTGAACTGCAGCGATGTTAAGTAATATGCACTGCGGCCATTTTAAGTGATCTGCGGTGTGACCATTTTAAATTGCATGCTCTTTTGGTCATTTTTATTATTCATTCAGGGATGTGGGCGTCGCTCGCTAAACCAGCATTTATTGCCCATTCCTAATTGCCCTTGAGAAGGTGGTGGTAAGCTGACTTCTTGAACCGCTGCAGTCCATTTGGGGTAGGTATACCCACAGTGCTGTTAGGAAGGGAGTTCCAGGATTTTGACCCAGCGGCAATGAAGGAACGGCGATACAGTTCCAAGTCAGGATAGTGCGTGACTTGGAGGAGAACTTGCAGGTGGTGGTGTTCCCATGCATTTTCTGCCCTTGTCCATCTTGTTGGTAGAGGTCGCGAGTTTGGAAAATGCTGTCTAAGGAGCCTTGGTGCATTGCTGCAGTGCATCTTGTAGATGGTACACACTGCTGCCACTGTGCGTCGGTGGTTGAGGGAGTGGATGTTTGTAGATGAATTGCCAATCAAGCGGGCTGCTTTGTCCTGGATGGTGTCGAGCTTCTTGAGTGTTGGAGCTGCACCCATCCAGGCAAGTGGACAGTATACCATCACATTCCTGACTTGTGCCTTGTAGATGGTGGATAGGCTTTGGGGAGTCAGGAGGTGAGTTATTCGCCTCAGGATTCCTCGCCTCTGACATGCTCTTGTAGCCATGGTATTTATATGGCTACTCCAGTTAAGTTACTGGTCAATGGTAGCCCCTAGGATGTTGATATTGGGGGTTCAGCGATGGTAATGCTGTTGAATGTCAACGGGAGATGGTTAGATTATCTCTTGTTTGAGATAGCCATTGTCTGGCACTTGTGTGACGCGAATGTTACTTGGCACTTATGAGCCCAAGCCTGGATATTGTCCAGGTCTTGCTGCATTTCTACACGGACTGCTTTCGTATCTGAGGAGCTACGAATGGTGCTGAACATTTAACAATCATCAGCGAACATCCCGACTTCTGACCTTATGATTGAAGGTAGATCATTTAAGTGATATGCGCTGCCACCATTTTAAGTGTCATGCACTGCGTCCACTTTGATTATAGGCACTATGGCCATTTTAATTCACTGACAGTGTGGCCATCTTAAATGACCTGTACTGAGACCAGTACAAGTGATATGTGGTGTGGCCAGTTGAACTGACATGCACTATGACCATTTTAAGTGATATGCACTGCAGCCACATGCTCCGACCCCGCTCTGCCTCCTCAGTGACAGGCCCTGTCCCCGCTCTGCGTTCATACTGACAAGCCGCGCCCCTGCTCTTGCTGCATAGTGGCAGGTCCCGCCCCTGCTCTGCCTCCATCGTGACTGGTCCCGCAGCCGCTCTGTATCTGTAGTGATAGGCCCTGCCCACGCACTGTCTCCATTGTGACAGACTCTACCACCTGGCTGCTAGTAATAGTCAGTGATTCAGTTCATCTCATTATTGAATGAATTTAACAATTGTAGTGAAGGGATATTTCAGCACATTCTTCAACTGCTCTCTGAACTGAGTCTGGGTCACGGCATAAATTGCAATGTTTGTGCAGCAACTCAGGAGCTGCAGCATGAATCCCGACTCTCACAGAAACAGAGGTAACCGGACCGACACAGACACCAACCACCCCATCCGGAACCATATTGAAAATATCATAAACACTGCCCATAACATTATGAAATTCCCCGAGATAACTAACAGCAAAATTATGGATTTCCTCCGACTCTCCATCTCTGGGTCTCTGCGACTCTCCCCACTGCTGTGAGCTCGCAGTCTCATGCGTCCTCTGCTGCTCACTAAAATGTGTCTGACGGTGAGAACGTTAAGCAGCAGAATCAGCACAAATGGGAGCCCCGGGGTTAGAATGTTGTGGAGGAGCTCGATTGTTCCCCAGACATGAGATTCCCGAATATCCAATGTCACAGAACAAAACCAGGGTTTGTTCCACAGCCGATATCGACCAGTTAACATAAAATACCAGGTGATGTTTTTTAAACAACTCAGCATAGTCACTGTCCCAAGAGCCACAGCCGCTGTTTGCGCACTGCAATATTTACTTTTCAGCTTCTGGCAACAAATGGCCACAAATCGATCAAAGGTGAACGTGACGGTGAACCAGACAGAACAGTCTGTGGCTGAATGAAGCAGGACGGCGTGGATATTACACATGGGGATGGACCGCAGGAACCGAAACTGTTCCCGATAAACAATGGGAATCTGCCTCAATATCAGGTCCAGGATAATGACCAGTAGATCCGCCGCTGACATGGCCACCAGGTAGCGAGTGACATATTTGGAGAGACCGCACTTTCCCCGAGACAGGATCCCAATCGTCAGCAAGTTAACTGTGAGGAAGGGAAAAAACAGAGAATTTATACATCAGGCTGGGAGCAAAGCTACCAGTTTGTTTGAGGACATATTGAGATTTATAAATGTGTTCCTGTATCCAGTGATGTATTGAAATGTTTGTGCTTGAAGAAACAAATGGGAAGTTCTGTGATACCATGGAATACAGGAGAGATTAAATACCAAAAGGATGATATTGAAATTGTTAAACTCAATGTTGAGCATAATCCTCCCCCTCCCTCCTTTCCCCGTCTGATTTAAAAACTGTTCCATCTCCATTCTCTCCCAGTTCTGATGAAGGGCTACAGACCTGAAACATTAACTCTGTTTCTCTCTCCACAGATGCTGTCAGAACTGCTGAATATTTCCAGCTTTCTCTGTTTTTATTTCAGATTTCCAGCATCATCAGAACTTTGTTATTCTATAGAAAGTTAAATGTTGGACTGACTGACAAATTCTGTCTCAATGTTAGTGGTGTGATCGGTGTTTGTGTGTGTGCGTCTATCAGACTCAGTGTTTGTGGTGTAATGTGTGTTTGTGTGTGTGTGTGTGTGTGTGTGTGTGTCAGTGCTGCTGTGTGATCTCTGTGTGGCTCTGTGTGTTTGCATACATCAACATTCGAACATAAGAAATAGGAGCAGGAGTAGGCCATTCAGCCCCTCAAGCTTGCCCCACCGTTCAATAAGATCATGGCTCATCTGTCCCAGGCCTCAACTCCTCTTTCGGGCCTGCTCCGCCTAATCCTCAACTCCCCGTAATTTCAAAAATCAATCTACATCCTCCTTAAATATATTTACTGACCTAGACTCCACAACTTTCTGAGGCAGAGAATTCCAGTGATTCTCCACCCTCTGAGAGAAGAAGTGCCTTCGCATCTCAGATTTAAATGTGTGCCGCCTTATTCTGTAACTATGTCCCCTAGTTCGAGATACCCCCACTACTGGAAACATCTTCTCAACATCTACCCTATCAAGCCCCCTTAAAATCTTATATGTTTCGATAAGATCACCTCTCATTTTTCTAAACTCCATTGAATAAAGGATTAACCTGTTTAGCCGTTCTTGATAGGACAGGCCCTTCATCCCAGGAATCAGCCTAATGAACCTTTTCTGAACTGCCTCCAATGATAGTATATCCTTCCTTAAATACGGGGACCAAAACTGTACACCGTACTCTAGGTGTGGCCTCACAAACACCCCATACAGTTGTAACAAGACTTCCCTATTTTTAAACTCTAACTCCCTAGCAACAAAGGCCCACATTCCATTTGTCTCCCTAATTATTTGATGCAACTGCATACTAACCTTTTGTGTTCCATACACATGAACATCCATATCCCTTTACACTGCAGTATTTTATAGTCTTTCTCCATCTAAATAATAATCTGCCTTTTTAGTATTTGTACCGAAGTGGATAACCTCCCACTTTCCCATATTGATCACTATCTGCCAAGTTTTTGCCCACTCACTTAAACTATCTATATCCCTTTGCAGATTCTTTGTGTCCTCATCACAACATGCCTTCCCGCCTATTTTTGTATTGTCAGCAAATTTGGATGAACTTCACTCTGTCCCTTCCTCCAAGTCATGAATATAGATAGTAAATAGTTGACGCCCGAGGACGGATCCTTGTGGCATCCCACTAGTTACGGCTTTACAACCTGAAAAAGACCCATGATCCCGACTCCCTGTCTTCTGTATGTTAGCCTGTCCTCAATCCATTCCAGCACATTATCCCCAATATCCTGAGCTCTTATTTTGTGCAATAACCTTTTATGTCACAAGTTATCAAACGCCTTCTGAAAATCCAAAAACACTACCTTTACTGATTCCCCTTTATCCACTCTGCTTGTTATATCCTCAACGAACCCTAACAAATTTGTCAATCGTGATTTCCCTTTAATAAAACCATGTTGACTCTGTTTGATTACATTATGTTTTTCTAAATGTCCTGCTATTTCTTACTTAATAATGGACTCCAGCATTTTCCCAATGACTGATGTTAAGCTAACTGGTCAATAGTTTCCTGCTTTCTGTTTCCCTCCTTTCTTGAATAGGCATGTCACATTAGTGGTTTTCCAATCCGCTGGTACGCTACCGGAATCCAGTGAGTTTTGGTATATTATGACCAATGCCTCCACTATCTCTGCAGCCACTACTTTTAAAACCCTTGGATGCAGACCATAATGTCCTGGCGAATTGTATGCCTTTAGTCCCATCAGATTGTCCAGCACCTTTTCCGGGGTGATAGAGATTGTTACAAGTTCCTTCCTCCCATTTACACCTTGCTCATCTGCTATTGTTGGGATGTTTGTAATGTCCTCCACCGTGAAAACTGATGCAAAATATTGGTTTAAATTATCTGCCATTTTCCTGATCCCTGTTATTAATTCGGCAGTATCATCCTTTAAGGCTCCCACACTTAATTTAGCTACTTTCTTCAGTTTTTATATACCCGGAGAAGCTCTTACTGTTTGCTTTTGTATTTCTTGTCATTTTATTCTCATAATCAATTTTCTCCCTCTTTATTAGTTTTTTAGTCATCCACTGCTGGTTTCCAAAAAAAATCCCAATGCTCTGGCCTACCACTCGTTTTCTCCGCATTGCATGCTTTTGCTTTTGTTTGGATCCCATCCTTAACTTCCTTTGCTATACATGGGTGGTTCATCGTTCTCTGCGTTTCCTTCCTTCTGACTGGAATAAATGTTTGCTGAGTGGTATGAAATATCTGCTTCAAAGTCTGCCACTGCTGATCTACTGACTTTCCCTGTAGCCTATCTTCCCAGCCTGCTTTAGGCAAGTCTTTCATCATACCTCTGTAATTACCCTTGTATAAGTTGAAGAAACTAGTTTGAGACCCGAGTTGATGACCCTCAAACACAATTTTAAATTCTACCATGTTATAATCACTTCCCCCAAAAGGATCCTTAACTACGAGATCGCTTATTAATCCTAGCTCATTACACAATACCAAATCTAAAATAGCCTGTTACCTGGTAGGTTCTGAAACGTATTGCTCTAAGTAACAACCCCTGAGGCACTCTACAAATTTGTCCCCATGCTACCCTTGCTAATTTGATTTGTCCAATCTATATGCAGACTAAAATCACCCATGATAATTGCTGTGCCCTTCTTACACACCTACATTATTTCCTGATTAATATCTTCCCCTACAGAGAGGCAACTCTTCAGGGGCCGATGGACTACTCCCACCCATGATTTCTTTCCCTTGCTACTCCTTATTTCCACCCAAACTAATTCTATACCACGATGTATTTCACCTATATCATTACTCACAACTACATTGATCCCTTCCTTTAATAACAAAGTTAGCACACCTCCTTTTCCTTTTTGTCTATTCTTCCAGTGCGTTGAATATCCTTGAACATTAAGTCTAGTCCTGGTCATCCTGTAACCATGTCTCTGTGATAGCTATCCAATCATATTCATTTATTTCTATCTGTGACGTCAGTTCATCTATCTTTTTATAAATGCTACGTGCATTCAGATAAACAGCCTTAAGCTTTGAGCTTTTACCATTTTTTACCTACTCTTGTTCTAATTTCTGCTGTACTCTTATGCTTGTATTCTGTGTCCCTTCCTGCCACTCTCTGATTAATGCATGATTCTGCACTACCCTGCACCTCTGCTCTCTCGTTACTTTTCGACTTTTTAAACTTCCCTTTAATTGAACCATCCCCCCACCAACGCCTCAGCTCCCCCACCCCCCCTCCCCACTATTTATTTTAAAACCTTATCTACAACCCTGGTTATACGATTCGACAGGACACTGTTCCCAGCATGGTTCAAATGAAGCCCAACCCAACGGAACAGCTGCCTCTTTCCCCAGTACTGGTGCCAGTGTCCGATGAATCAGAACCCATTTGTGTGTGTACATGTGTGCGTCTGTGTATCTCTGTTTGTATCTGGCTCAGGGCTTGGCGTGTAAAGTGAGTGTGTGTGTGTGTGTGTGTGTGTGTGTGTGCGCGTATGTGTGCGTGTGTGTGTGTGTGTCTGGCTCAGTGGCTGGGCTGTGATTTGTGTGTGTGTGTGCGCGAGTGTGTATGTGTGTGTGTGTCATGCGTCTGTGTATGTGTGAGAGAGAGAGCGTTCTTGTGTGTGCGCGTTTGGCTCAGAACCTGGGTTGTGATATGTGTACGCCAATGTGTGCGTGTGAGTGTGTGTGTGTGAGCGCCACATGTATGTGAGTGTGTGTGGCTGAGTGTGTGTGTGTGAATATGTGTGGGTCTACGCATCTGGTTCACTGCCTGGGGTGTGACGTGATATGTGCGTGTGTGTGTGTCTGTGTGTCTGACTCAGTGCCTCGGGTGTGGTGTGTGTATGTGTTTGTCTGGCTCTGTGCCTGGGGTGCGATGTGAGTGTGCATGTGTGTGTTTGCGTGTGTGTACCTGTGTTTGTGTGGGTGTGTGTGTGTCTGTGTATCAGTCTGTTTGTTTGTTTCAGGCATGGGTTGTACTGTGTGTCTTTGTGAGATTGTGCGTGTGTTTGTGTGCGTGTTTGTTTGCGTGTCTTTGTGTGCGTGGGTCTGTTTATATCTGACTCAGTGACTGGTGCGTGAATAGAGTGTGTATGTTTGTGTGTGTGCGTGTGTATGTTTGTGTGTGTGTGTGCGTGTGTGTGCACACGCGCATGTGTGGGCGTCTGTGTGTCTGTCTGTGAGTCTGTTTATATCTGGCTCAGTGCCGTTCGTATAATGGGTGTGTGAGTCTGTGTGGCTTGTGTGCATGTTTGCATCTGGTTCAGAGCCTGGTGTTTGAAGAGGGAATGTGTTTGCTAAAGTGTGTTTATCTGGCTCAGGGCCTGGCTATGCTTTGTGTCTTCGTGTGTGTTATTGTGTGCGTGTATGTCTGACTTAGTGCCTTGGGAATTATGTGCTGTTGTGTGTGTGTCTCAGTGCTTGTGCTGTGCTGTGTGCATGTGTGTCTCAGAGAGTCAGAGACTGGGCTGTGCTCTGTGTCTGTGTGTGTGTGTGCATGTTTGTGTGTGTGTACGTCTGTTTGTATCTGACTCAGTGCCAGGTATGTAAGAGGGTGTGCATGTATATCTGTTTGTATCAGACAAAGTGATTGGCATGTAAAGAGAGTGTGTGCCTGTATCTGTGTGTGTGAGTGCCTCAGGGCCTGGGCTGTCTGTGTGTGTGTGTCTGTGTGTGCGTGTGTGTGTCCGTCTGTGAGTTTCTCTCAGGATTTGCGTTGTTCTCTGTGCCTGCATGTGCATGTTTGAGTTTTATGTCTCAGGGCCTGTTTTGGGCTGTATGTCAGAGTGTCTGTATGTCTGGGTGCCTCCGTGCTTGTGTTTTGTCTGTGTGTGTGTCTCACAGGGCCTGGACTGTGCTGTTTGTCATTGTCTGTGTGTATTTGTATGTGGCTGTGTGTGCTTGCGTATCTGTCTTTGTATGTGTGTCTGTGTGTCTGCGTGTGCGTGTGTGAGTATCTGTGGGGGTGTCCTTGCGTGTGTTTCTGTCCGTTTGTGTGCATGTGTGTCTGTGTGCGCGCACCTCAGTCCTGTGTGTTCTTTTATCTGTGTGTGTATGTGTGTAAGTGTGCACGTTCATGTCCGTGTGTGTTTGTCCCTGCGTATGGATTTGTCTCACAGCCTGGGTTATGCTGTGTGTGTGTGTATGTGTGTGTGTGTGTGTGTGTGTGATTGTGTGTGTGTGTGTGTCTGTCTGTCTGTCTGTCTGTGTGTGTGTCTCAGACATGCGTTGTGCCCTGTGTATCTCTGTCTGTGTGTGTATGCGTGTGTGTGTTTGCCTCAGGACTTGGATTGTGCTGTGTGTGTCTGTGAGTGTGTATATGTGTGTTTGTGCAATTCTATGTCCCAGACTTGCTTTGCACTGTGGTGTGTTTGTTTTTGTGTGTTTTGCATCTCAGGGCCTAGCTTGCGCTGTGTATCTATGTTTCTGTGTATATATGTCTATGTGTTTGACTGGTTCACTGCTGTGGTGTGATCTGTGTTCTTGTGTGTGTGTGTGTGTGTGTGTGTGTCTATCTGTCAGTGTGTCGGTGTGTCTTTGTGTTTTTCTGTGTCTTAGTCAAGTGTTGTGCTTTGTGTGTGTGTGTATGTGCTTCCCTCAGGGCAGTGCCGTTCTATGTGTTCTTGTGTGTTTGTGTGATTGGCTCAGGGTCTGCGTTCTGCTGTGGTGCGTGTTTGTGTATCAGGTCCTCGATTCTTCTGTGTGTCTATGTGGTTGTGTGTTTTCCTCAGGGCCAGGGTTGTGCTATGTGTGTGTGCGTGTTTGTGTGTGTGTGTTTACCTCAGGCGTGTGCTGTGTACGTGTCTACATGTGTCTATGTGTGTGCATCTCTCACTCAATGCCTGGGTTCTGCTGCGCTGTGTTTGTGTATCTGGACTTTGACAGTGCTGTGTGGCTCTGTGTATGTGTTTGTGTGTGTGTCTGTTTGCCTCACTTCCTGGGTTGTGCTATGTGTGTTTGTGTGAGTTTGTGGGTGTGTGGGTGTGCGGGTGTGTGTGTGTGTGTGTGCATTTCTTTGCCTCAGACCTACGTTATGTTGTGGTGTGTTTGTGCCTGCGTTTGTGTGTGTGTGTGTGCATGTGCGTGTTTGCATTTGTCAGGCTCTGCGCCTGGGCTAAAATGTATATGCTCCTGTGCGTCTATGCGTGTGATATGCCTGTGTATGTGCACGAGTTAGTCTGCATTCCTGTGTGTCTGTCTGCCTGGGTTGCAATCCCTGTGTGTGCGATTGTGTGTGCGATTGTGTGTGCGTGTGCGTGTGTGTGTGTGTGTGTGTGTCTGTCTGTCTCCATGCCTGGGTTGTGATCCGTGTGTGTGCACGTGCGTGAGTGTGTGTATGTGTCGAAATGATGTGTTTGTGTCTCTGAGTGGGTGCCTCTGTGTGCATGTGTGTGTCAGTGTCTGGGTGTGAGTGAGTGCATGTGTCTGTGTGTGTGTGTGCGCATGTGTGTGTGTGTGTGTGTGTGAGTATGTACGTTTGTTTGTGTGAGTCTGGCTCAGTGCCTGGGATATGACCTCTGTCAGTACGTTTGTGCATGTGTGTGTGTGTGCTCATCAGTGCCTGATTTGTAATATATCTGTGTGTGTGTGTATTTCTGTGACTGCCTCAGTGTCTGTGGTGCGATCTCATGCATGTCGTTGTGTAACTGTGGCTCCGTAAATGTGTCTTAACTGTATGTGTTTGAGTATATGTGTGTCTGTTAGTGTGACTGGAACACTGCCTGGAGTGTGATTCATATGTGTGTTTGCGTGTGTGCCTGTGTGTGGATTTGTCTGAGGACCGGGGTTGTGCTCTATGTGAGTGTGTGTGCGTCTGTATGTTTCTGCATTTTTGTGTTTCCCAGGGATTGGGTTGTGATTTGTGTGTGCCTGGGATATGACCTGTGTTGGTGTGTGTGTGTGTGTATGTGTTTGTGTTCCTCAGTGCCTGCTTTGTAATCTTTGTGTGTCTGTTTCTGAGTCTGGCTCAGCGCCTGTGGTGTGAACTCATGTGTGTGTCCGTGTATCAGGCTCATTAACTGGGGTTAAACTGTGTTTGTGTGTTTGTGTCTGTGTGGATGTTTCTGTGTGCATGTGTGTTTTTCTTTCTGTTATGGGTGTGAGTGTGTGTGCACACACGTGTATGTGCATTTTGTGTCTCGTGGCCTAGACTGTGCTCTGTGTGTGTGTGTGTTCCTGTGCGGGGGTTTCTGAAAGACTGGGTTGTGCTCCGTGTGTGTTTGTGTGTCTCCCTTTCTATCTTTGTGTGCATGTCTAGATGTCAAGGCCTGGCTTGTTGTGTCTATCTATTTGTGCATTTTTTATTATTTCATGGGATGTGGGCGTCGCTGGCCAGGCCAGCATTTATTGCCCGTCTCTTATTGCCCTTGAGAAGGTGGCGGTGAGCTGCCTTTTGAACCGCTGCAGTCCATGTGAGGAACGAAAACCCACAGTGCTGTTTGGAAGGGAGTTCCAGGATTTTGACCCAGTGACAGTGAAGGAACGGTGATATAGTTCCATGTCAGGATGGTGTGTGACTTGGAGGGGAACTTGCAGGTGGCGGTGTTTCCCATGCATTTTCAGCCCTTGTTCTTTTATGTGGTAGAGGTCGCGGGTTTGGAAGGTGCTGTCTAAGGAGCCTTGGTGCATTGCTGCAGTGCATCTAGTATACGTTACGCACTGCTGCCACTGTGTGTTGGCGGTGGAGGGAGTGCATGTTTGTAAATAGGGGTGCTAATCAAGCGGGGTGCTTTGTTCTGGATGGTGTCGAGCTTCTTGAGTGTTGTTGGAGCTGCGCACACCCAGGCAAGTGGACGGTATTCCATCACACTCCAGACTTTTGCCTTTTAGATGGTGGACAGGCTTTGGGGAGTTAGAAGGTGAGTTACTCGCCCTTTGAGCCTGTTCCACCATTCATTATCATCATGGCTGATCATCCAACTCAGTAGCTTGTTTCGGCTTTCGTCACATACCATTGATCCCTTTCGACCCAAGAGCTATATCTAACTCCTTTTTGAAAACATTCAATGTTTTGGCCTCAACTTCTTTCTGTGGTAGCGAATTCCACAGGCTCACCACTCTCTGGGTGAAGAAAATTTCTCCTTAACTCAATCCTGAAAACTTTATGCTGTATCCTTAGACTATGACCCCAGGTTCTGGACCTCCTCACCATCGGGAACATCTTTCCTGCATCTACCTTATCAAGCCATAGAGAGAAACAGTACCAAAGCAGGCACCTCGGCCCACCGAGTCTGTCCCGATCATCAACCACCCATTTATATTAATCCTACTTCCCTCTCATATCCACACCTTCTCTCAATTCTCTTAACTACACTAGGGACAATTTATAATGGCCAATGTAACTATCAACCTGCAAGGCTTTGGTATGTGGGAGGAAACCAGAGCACCCGGAGGAAACCCATGTGGTCCCAGGGAGAATTTGCAAACTCCACACAGACAGTACCCAGAACCGAACTTGGGTCGCTGGAACTGTGGTGCTAACCACTGCGCCACTGATGTTAGAATTTTATCGGTTTCTATGAGATTTCCCCCCTCACTCTTCTGAACTCCAGCGAATATAATCCTAACCGATTCAATCTCTCCTCATATATCATTCCTGTCATCCCAGGAATGAGTCCGGTAAACATGTGCTGCACTCCCTGGAGACCAAAATTGCACATAACATTCCAGGTGTGGCCTCACAAAGGTCCTGTCTAATTGCAGTAAGACATCCCTGCTTCTGTACTCGAATCCTCTCGCTATGAAGGCCAGCATGCCATTTGCCTTCGTTACTGCTTGCTTCACATGCATGCTTACCTTCAGCGACTGGTGTACGAGAACACCCAGGTCTCGCTGCATATTCCCCTCTCTCAGTTTACAGCCATTCAGATAATAAACTACTTTCCTGTTTTTACTGCAGCTGCCATGCATTAACCCACTCATTCAACTTGTTCAAATCAGCCTGAAGCCTCTCTGCATCCTCCTCACAACTCACCCTCCCACCCAGTTTTGTGTCATCATCAAATTCGGAGATATTACATTTATTTCCCTCATCTAAATCATTAATGTATATTGTGAATAGCTGGGGTCCTAGCACCAATTCCTGTGGTACCCCACTAGTCACTGCCTGCCATTCAGAAAAATACCCATTTATTCCTAGTCTTTTTTTCCTGTCCACCAACCAATACACCACCCCCAATCCCAATGCCAGTGTTGCAGCTGTACTGGAACAGCTTGGCTAGGGGCGCATCACGTTCTAGAGCGCAGTCCTCAGTACTATTGCTGGAATATTTTCAGGGTCCATAGCCTTTGCAGTAAACAGTGTCTTCAGCCGTTTCTTGATATCACGCGAAATGAATCAAATTGGCGAAGCATCTGTCATGCTGGGGACTTCAGGCGGAGGCCGAGATAAATCATCAACTGGACACTTCTGGCTGAAGATTGTTGCAAATGCTTCAGCCTTATCTTTCCCACTGAAGTGCTGGGCTCCTCCATCATTGAGGGTGGGGATTTTTGTGGAGTCACCTCCTCCAGTTAGTAGTTTAATTGTCCACCAACATTCACCGTTGGATGTGGCAGGACTGCAGAGATTAGATCTGATCCGTTGGTTATTGATCACTTAGCTCTGTCTATTTCATGCTGCTTATGCAGTGTGACACACAAGTAGCCCTGTGTTGTAGCTTCACCAGGTTGATACCTCATTTTGAGGTATGCTTGGTGCTGCTCCTGGCATGCCCTCCTGCACTCTTCATTGAACCAGGGTTGGTCCCCTGGCTTGATGGTAACGGTACGTTGGGGCATCGGCCAGGCCATGAGGTTACAGATTGTGGTTCAGTACAATTCTGCTGCTGTTGATGGCCCACAGCGCCTCATGGATGCCCTGTTTCGCACTGCTTGACCTGTTCGAAATCTATCCCATTTAGCACGGTGATAGTGCCACTCAACATGATGGGTGTTATCCTCAATGTGAAGGCGGGACTTCCTCTCCACAAGGACTGTGCGGTGGTCACTCCTACCACTAATGTCATGGACAGATGGCAGGTAGATTGGTGAGGACCAGGCCAAGTATGTTTTTCCCTCTTGTTGTTTCCATCACCACCTGCTGCATATCCAGTCCAGGAGCAATGTCCTTGAGCACTTGGCCAGCTCGATCAGCAGTGGTGCCAGCGAGCCACTCTTGGTGATGGACATTGAAGTTCCCCCACCCAGACTACATTATGCTCCCTTGCCACCCTCAGTGGTTCCCAACATGGAGAATCACTGATTCATCAGTTGAGGGAGGGCGGTAGGTGGTAATCCACGGAAGTTTTCCTTGCCCACGTTTTACCTGATACCATGAGACGTCATGGGGTCAGGAGTCGATGTTGAGAAGTCCCAGGGCAACATCCTCTTGACTGTAAAGTACTGCACCGACCCCTCTTCTGGGTCTACCTTGCCCGTGAGACAGTATATGCCTGAGGATAGTGATGGCAGTATCTGGGTCATTGTCTGTATGATTCCGTGAGTACGCCTATGTCTGGCTGTTGCTTGACTAGCCTGCGGGACAGCTCTCCCCACTTTGGCACAAGCCTCCAGATGTTTGCGAGGAGCAATTTTCAGGGTGGACGGGCTGGGTTTGCCGTTGTCGGTGCCGAGGTCGATGCAGGTGGTCCGTCCAGTTTTATTCCTGTTTTATTGACTTCATAGCGTTAGATACAATTGAATGACTTGCTAGGCCATTTCAGAGGGAATTTATGCGTCAACTACATTGCTGTGGGTCCTGAGTCACATGTAGGCCAGACTAGGTAATGACAGCAGATTTCCTTCCCGAAAGGACATTCGACTAGCCTTTCATTCCAGATTAACTAATTGAATTCGAATTCCACCGTCTGCTGTGGAGGGATTCGAACCCATGCCCCCAGAGCAATACCCTGGATCTCTGGGTTTTTAGTCCAGTGACAATACCACTGCACCATTGTGTGTTTCTGTGTCTGTGTCTGTGTCAGTGTGTATTTTTCAGGGCCAGGGTTTTGCTGTGTGGCTTCGTGTGTCTGTACATTTGTGTGTTTGTTGTCTCAGTGTTTCTTTTGTACTGTGCGTGCATGTGTGTGCCAAAGTGCCTGGGATTTGTTGTGTATGTGCCTGTGTCGCTGTGTTTGCAAGTCCGTGTGTGTGCATGTGTGCGCATGCCTGTGTGCATGCGTATGGGTTTGCCACAGTTTGGGTTGTGCAGTGCGTCTGCATGTGTGTGTGCATGTGTGTTTTATATATCAGGGCGTTTGTTGTGCTCTGTGAGTATGCCTGTGTGCGCACATGTGCACATGTACATATTTGCTTCAGGGTCTGGGTGTGCTGTGTGTGTCAGTGTGAGTATGTGGATTGTTGTGTCTCAGACCTGTATTCTGCTGTGGCATGTTTGTATTTGTGTGTGTGTGGTGTGTGGGTGTGGCTGTGTGTGTTTTTGTCTCAGGGCCTGAGTTTTGCTGCTTTATGTGTTTGTGTATCAGGACCTCGATTGTGCTGTGCTTCTATGCGTGTTGTGTGTGTGTGTGTTTATGTGTGCAAGTGTTTGCTTCAGGGCTTGGTTTTTGCTGTGCTGTGTGTTTGTGTATCAGGTCCTCGATTGCGATGTGCATCTATGCGTGTTGTGTGTTTGTGTGCGTGTGTGTGTGTGTGTGTGAGAGAGTGTTCCTCAGTGCCTGCTTTTAATCTTTGCCTGTGTGTTTCGTTCTGTGTCTGGATGTTTATGTGTGCGTGTTTGTGTTTGTGTATGTTTATGGGGGGAGGGGCGTGCACGTGTCTGTATGTTTGTTCTTGAGTCTCAGGGCCTACATTGTTTTGTGTATGTAAGTGTGTGTGTGTGTGTGTGTGTGTGTGTGTGTGAGTGTGTCTTATGGCCTGGGTTGCCATGTTTGTGTGTGTTTGGGGTGGAAAGGGGTTGCGTGTGTTTGGGGGGTTAGTGTGTGTGCATGTGCAAATGTGTGTTTGCATCAGTGTCTGTGTTGATGTGTGAGTGTGTGTGTCTCAGGCCATGGATTGCACTCTGTGTTTGTGTGTGTGTGTGTGTGTAGTGTGTGTGCAGGTGTACGTGTGTGGCTGTCGCAGGGCCTGTGTTGTGCTGCATGTCTGTGTGTATTTGTCGTTTGTGTGTACATGTGTGCTTTTGTGTATCTCAGTGTTTCTGCTGTGCTGTACGTGTGTGTGTTTGCGTCAGGGCCTGGGCTGTGATATGTGTGTGTGTGTGTGCGTGTGTCCTTGTGTTTGTGTGTATGTATGCATGTGTGTGCGTGTGTGTCTATGTCTATGTGTGTATGTGTGTGCATGCGTGTGCATTTGCTTCAGGGCGTGGGCAGTGTGTGTGTGTGTCCCAATGTTTCTGTTGTTCTCTGCGTGCGTGTGTGTGCCTCAGGGCCTGGGCTATGGTGTGTTTGTGTGTGTATGCGTGTGTGTGTGGGTGTGTGCCTGGATGTCTGTGTTGTAGTCTGTGTGTATTTGTGCATGTGAGTGTGTGCTTGTGTGTATGTGTCTCAGGCGTGAGTTGTGCTTTGTGTCTTCATGTACCTGAGGGTGTGTGAGTGCACACGCTTGTGTGTGTGTCTATGTGTGGGTTTGTCTCAGGGCCTGGGATGTGCTTTGTGCCAGTGTTTGTGTCTCTGTGATTATCTTGTGCTGTGTGTGCATGTATATCTCAGGACCTGAGCAATGGCGTGTGCCTGTGTTTGTGTGTGTGTGTCAGGCCCTAGGTTGTGCTTTGTCTTCCTGTGTGTGTGCTTGAATGTACCGGTGTGTGCTTGTGTGCCTCAGTGATTCTGTTGTGCTATGCCTGTGTGTGCGTGCCTCAGCGCCTGGGCTGTGCTGTGTGTGTGCATGTGTGGATGTGTTTGTGTGTGTTTGTATCCGTGTTTGGGTGCGTCTCTGCATGTGCACGTGGACGTGTGTGCTTGTCTTCCATGAATGCCTACCTTGAAGAAATTCTGTTCTTCTCTTCCAGAGCTTAGGGCCTCAGCAGCTGAAGGCACGGCCACCAAGGATGGAGTAATTAAAATCGGGGATGCTCAAAAGGCCAGAATTAGATGAATACAGATATCTTGGAGGGTTGAAGGTCTGGAGGGGATTACAGAGATATCGAGGGATGAGGCAATGAGAGATTTGAAAAGAAGGCTGAGAGTTTAAAATTGAGGTGTTGCTGACCAGGATCCAATGTAGGTCAGTGAGTACAGGGGGTGATGGGTGAACATGACTTGGTGTGAGTTAGGACAGGGGCAGCAGTGTTTTGGATAACCTCAAGTTTATGGAGGGAGACCAGCGAGGAGTTTGTTGGAAAAGTCATGTCTGCAGGTAAAACAAGCAAGGGGGAATGTTTCATCAGCAGAAGAGCTGAGAGAGGGGCAAAGTTGGATGATGATACGGATGTGGAAATAGGCAGTTTTAGTGATAGCGTGAATATTTGGTAGGAAGCTCATCGCAGGGTCAACTATGGCACCCGGTTGTGAACAGTTTGGTATAGTATCAGACATTTGCCAAGAAGAGGGATGGAGTCTGTAGCTAGGAATGTTTGAAGTGGGGTTTGAAAACGCTGGCTTCATTCTTCCTAATATTTAATTGGCATGGCGGATGTGAAGGAAATGTTATTTATATGATTGATTCATGGGATGTGGGTGTCGCAGGCTGGGCCAGCATTCATTGCCCGTCCCTAATTGCCCTTGAGAAGGTGATGGTTAGCTGCATGTGGATGAATGAGGAGAGATAATACAATCTAAATGGCACAACCTTCAAGGTGGTGAGAATAATCTGGGGTGTTTGTGTGCAATCTTTGACGTTAGCTGGGCAGCTTAACAAACAGTTAGGAAAGAAAATAGATTCCTAGGCTTTTATTAATAGAGAAACAGGGTAGAATAGTCAGGATGTTATGCTAAAGCTATCGAAAAGACTTTTATAATATTCCTCACTATCCCAGGTCCCAAACACTCATTTCAGATGAAGCAACGATTTACTTGTACTTCTTTCAATGTATTATACTGCATTCGCTGTTCACAATGTGGTCTCCTTTACATTGGGGAGAGCAAACACAGACTGGGTGACCGCTTTGTGGAAAACTTCCGCTCAGTCCGAAAGCATGACCCCAAGCTTCCGGTTGCTTGCCATTTCAACACACCCCCTGCCCGCGTGCTCATATCACCGTCCTGCGATTGTTGCAGTGTTCCAGTGGACATCAACGCAAGCTCGAGGAGCAACACCTCATTTATCGATTCGGCACACCACAGCCTGCTGGACTGAACATTGTGTTCAATAATTTCAGAGCATGACGGGCCCCTATTTGACTTATATTTTTAGTTATTTTTTCTTTGTTCTTTTTTATTTTTGTGTGTATATTTTATTTTATTTTTGTTCAGTTTGTTTCTACTGTGCCTAGCCAATGTTTTTTTTCATGTTTGTGCTTGCGGCTGTTCCGTTTACAATCCATTAAGACCCTATCTGTACCAATGCATTGTCTTTGAGCAAACCATTAACATATTGTTAGCCTTTGCTCCATGTCCTTCTGGTCAGTTATTCTGTGACGTTGTCCTATCAAAATCTCTTTTGTTATCTCTTGCTGCACCCCGCTTTACTTGGTTAAAACGTTTTACATTTTTTATATCTGCCAATTCTGAAGAAGGGTCACTGACCTGAAACGTTAATTCTGCTTTTCTCTCCACAAATGCTGCCAGACCTGCTGAGTATTCCCAGCATTTCATGTTTTTATTTCAGATTTCCAGCAGCTGCAGTATTTTGATTTTATTATAGAAAAGACTACTTCGGCTCCACCTGGCGTATTGTGCCCAATACTGGGAACCACACTTTAGGAAGGACATGAATCCTTTGGAGAGGAGACAGAAGAGTTTTACTGTAACTTTTCCAGGGATGAGGGATTGCAGTTATGTAGCTGGGATTAGAGTCACCGTCATACCGTCTGAAGCAGTATGTGGATGGCCCTACTCGAGAAGGGGCTACACTCCACCTCCCCTTAGTAAATGAGGCTGGTCAGGAGGTTGATGTGCCAGGATCTTTTTGCGATCCGTGACTATAACTCTGTAAGGTTCAAATTAGTTATGGAAAAGGATAGGACTGGTCTCAGGTTGACGTCCTAAATTGGGAGAAGGAGAATTTCGATGGCATCAGACAGGAAAACTCAAAAGTTGAATGGGAGAGGCTCTTTAAAGGTAACGGGGCGTCTGGCAAGTGGGAGGCTTTTACCAGTGAGCTAGGAAGAGTTCAGGGCCGGGATGTTCCTGTTAGATGAAAGGAAAAGGCTGATAAGTTTAGGGAACCTTGGTTGACGAGGGATATTGAGTGTCTGGTCAGGACAAGGAAGGAGGCATATGTCAGGAGAAGGCAGCTGGGATCAAGCGAGTCCCTCGAGGAGTACAGGGGATGTAGGAGCACACTTAAGACGGACTTTATTTTATTCATTCATGGGATGTGGGCGTTGCTGGCCAGGCCAGCATTTACTGCCCATCCCTAATTGAGTGGCTTGCTGGACCATTTCAGAAGGCATGTAAGAGTCAACCACATTGCTGTGGGCCTGGTGTCACATGTAGGACAGCCGATTTCCTTTCCTAAACGACATTAGTTATATAGATGGGTTTTTACAACAATCGAAAATGGTTTCATAGCCATCATTAGACTAGCTTTTTAATTAAAGATTTATTCATTGAATTCAAATTACTCCTTCTGCTGTGATAAGATTTGAACTCATGCCCCCAGAGCAATACCCTGGGTCGCTGGGTTATTAGTCCAGTGATAATACCACTGCGCCACCGAATCCCCCAGTCGAAAAGGGTCCATGAGATTTCCCTGACATATAAGACAACGGAGAGTCCTAAAAGATTCTATTGGTATATTAAGAGTAAAAGTGTAGCTAGGGAGAGAGTATGTCCACTTAACGATCAGGGTGACAATCTATGTGTGGAGCTACGGGAAATGGGTGCGGTCTTAAATGAGTATTCCTCGTCCATATTTACCATGGAGAAGGTCATGGAAGCTAGTGAGTTCAAGGGAGGGAACACCAATATCCTGGAACATATCAACAACATTTCTCTTTCCACAGATGCTGCCAGACCTGCTGAGTGATTCCAGCATTTCTTGCTTTTGTTACAAATGGGGACGTGCTGCAAGTTTTGAAGTGCATTAAGGTAGATAAATCCCCAGGGCCTGACCAGGTGTATCCCAGGATGCTATGGGAAGCAAGGGAGGAGATTGCTGGCGCCTTGGTAGATATTTCTGTATCATCGGCTGAAGTACTGGAAGACTGGAGGACAGATAATATTGTCCCTTTATTTAAGAATGGCAGCAGGGACAAGCTGGGAAACTGCAGGCCAGAGAGCCTGGCATCAGTGGAGGGAAAGGTATTGGAAGGAATTCTGAGAGACATTTGGAAAGGCATCCTCTGATTAGGGATAACCAGCATGGCTTTGTGCATGGGAAATCATGTCTCACGAATTTGAATGCGTTTTTCGAGGAGGTGACCAAGAGGATTGACGAGGACAGGCCGATGGAAATTGTCTACATGGACTTTAGCAAGGCCTTTGACAAGGTTCTGCATGGTAGGCTGGTCCAGAAGGTTCGAACATATGGGATCCAGGGTGAGCTAGCAAATTGAATATGAAAGAGGGTGGTAGATTGGAGGTCGATGACAAGTGGTGTGCCACAGGGATCGGCGATGGGCCCTCTCTTGTTCGTCATATATATTAATGACTTGGATGTGAATGTAGGGGGTATGATTAGTAAGTTTCAGATGACACCAAAATGGGTGGTATAGTGTACAGTAAAGAAGGTTGTACAAGGTTACTACAGGATATAGATAAACTGGGAAAGTGGGCAAGGGATTGGTAAAATGAATTTAACGTAGACAAGTGTGAAGTGATGCATTTTGGGAAGTTAAACCAGGGCAGGACATATACAGTGAATGCCAGGGCCCTGTGGAGTGTTGTTAAGCAGAGAGACCTTGGCGTGCAAGCGCATAGTTCCCTGAAAGTGGCAACACAGGTAGACAGGGTGGTGATGAAGGCGTATGGTATGCTTGCCTTCATCGGCCGCGGCATTGAGTACAAGAGTTGGGGCGTCATGTTGCAGTTGTACGTAATGTTGATTAGGCCGCATTTGGAGTACTGTGTGCAGTTCTGGTCGCCGCACTACAGGAAAGATGATATTAAGCTAGAGAGGGTGCAGAAAGGATTCTGCACCCAGAAAAGATTCTGGAGGGCCTGAGGTATAAAGTGAGATTGGATAGGCTGGGTCTGCTTCCCGTGGGGCGAAGGAAGCTGAGAGGGGACATGATAGATGTATATAAAATTATGAGAGGCATAGATGGGGTAGATAGCAAGAATCTCCTACCCATGATAGGGGTTACTAAAAATCGAGGGCATAGATTTAAGGTGAGAGGAAGGAGCTTTAAAGAGGATCAAAGGAGTAAATTTTTCACTCAAAGAATAGTGTGTATTTGGAATGAGCTGCCAGAGGACGTGGTGGAGGCAGGAACAGTAGCAATATTTGAGAGGAATCTGGACAGGTACTTGAATGAGCAAGGCATAGAGGAATACGGAATTAATGCAGGCAAGTGGGATTAGTATAGATAGGCATTATGGTCTGCATGGACGCGGTGGGCCGAAGGGCCTGTTTCTATGCTGTACGACTCTCTGCATCGATGACTCCAGAAGGGACTCCAGCACGGAAATTTCAATGGAGAGCTGATAGAGATGTTTAACATTGTGAAGGGTTTATGTCAATTAAATAAAGTGAAACTGTTTCCAATGTGTAAGGGGCCGTTAACCAGAGGACACAGATTTACGGTGATTAGAAAAACGAAGCAGAGGTGACACGAGAATTTTTTGTTGGATATTTCAGATTTGCAATGTATTACCTGATAGGCTAAAGGATAAATATTCAATAGTAGATTCCAAAAGATAAATATCTTAGGACAAAAAATGGAAGAATCTGGGAAAGAGCCATGGTGTGGGACTATCTGGAAACTCTTCAAAAGGGCCAGCACTGACTTGATGGACCAAATGGCCTCTTTCAGTGCAATGATATTCCCTGATTTTATGATTTTTTCCTGCCTGGAATATTTCACAGGTGTTTGATGACGTACCACATAACAGCTGTATTACCAAACTAGATACACTTGGGATTAAATGGCCAACGTCAGCGGTGGCTCAGTTTGTCGCTCTCTCCCCTTTCAGTCACCAGCTTCGAGGATCAAGCGTCACTGCAGGACTTGATCATAAGAATCAAGACTGACACTGCAGTGACAGTACCGAGGGAGTGTTACACTGTCAGAGATGCCATCTATCGAATGAAATCTTAAACCCAGACCCCTTCTGCCCTCTCAGGTGAATGTTACAAATCCCATCGTGCTATGTAGAAGCAGAGCATGGGAATTGTTCCAGGTGTCCTGGTCAATATTTATCATTCAGTCAATATCACAAAACAGATCTGATCATTATCACATTACTGCTTGTTGGAGCTTGCTGTGCTTCATAAATTACAAGAGTGACTACACTTTAAAACGTACTCATTGCGTATAGGGTGCTTTGTGACCTTCGGTGGTCGAGAAAAGCACCGTATAAATACAGCTCTTTTTATTTTCAGTGCCAACATGACTCAGAATTAGCTCAGTGCCAGAAAGCAGAGAGTAGTGGAGAATGGTTGTTGTTCAGTCTGGAGGGAAGTACACCGTGGTGTTCCCCAGGGTCACTGTTCGGATCACTGTTGCTGTATGTTATTGCAATGGGCTTGAGCACAGAGGGGATAATGTCAAAGTTTTCAGATGGCAGATTTCCAAGAATGTTGACAGGGATTGAAATGCAGCTCTGAGGAAAGATTGGATAGGCTAGGGTTTTCTTTTCTTTGGAACAGGGGAGGCTGAGGGACGACTTAATTGAGGAAACTCAGAAATGTTAGGAACCAGTGAAAAGGAAAGTAACAGACTTCAGGAGCAGAGAGACTGACTGGTGAAATGGGCAGGCACCTGGCAGATGTAACTTAACACAGTGAAGTAATACATTTGAGTCGGAAGTATGCGCCATAAAACCATAGAACAATTATGGCCCATCGTGCCCGTGCCGGCCGAAATGAATTGCCGCACAATCTACTCCCACCTTCTAGCACGTGCTCCATAGCATTGCAGGTTGCAGCACTTCAGTACATATCCAGGGACCTTTGAATGAGTTGAGGGTTTCTGCCTCCACAACCGTTCCTGGCAGTGAATTACAGCCACCCATCACTCTCCGGGTACAAAAGTGTTTCCTCATGTCCCCTCTAATTATTCTAGCAATCACCTTACATCTGTGCTCCCTGGTCATTGACCTTCCGCTAGGGGAAACAGGTCCTTCCTCCTACTCTATCTAGGTCTCTCATAATTTTGTTCCCCTCAATTAAGTCGTCCCTCAGCCTCCCCTGTTCCAAGGAAAAGAAAACCCTAGCCTATCCAATCTTTCCTCATAGCTGCATTTCAAGCCCTGTCAACATTCTTGGAAATCTCCTTTGTACTCTCCAGAGCAATTATGTCCTTTCTATAATGTGGTGACCAGAACTGTACGCAATACTCCAACTGTGGCCCAACCAGTGTTTTGTACAGTTCCAGCCTTACATCCCTGCTTTTTAATCTATACCTTGGCCAACAAAGGAAAGCATTTCTTATGCCTTCTTCACCACACTATCTTCCGATCCTGCCACTTTCAGGGATCTGTGGACATGCACACCAACGCCTCTCACTTCTTCTGCACCTTTTAATATCCTCCCATTATTGTGTATTCCCTCGATTTATTTCCCCTCCCCAAATCTATTACCTCACAATTATCTGGATTGAATTTCATTTGCCACTTTTATGCCCACTCAACCAAACCATTAATATAATTCTGGAGTCTACGGCTATCCTCATCACTATCAACTATACGGCCAATTATGCGCCATCAGCAAATTTCCCAATCATGCCTCCCACATTTAAGTGCACGTCATTAATATATACCAGAAACTGCAAGGGACCCAACACTGAACCCTGTGGAAAGCACTGGAAACATATTTGTATTCACAAAAAATATCTGTCGACTATTACACTTTTTTTCCTGTCACTGAGACAATGTTGGATCCACCTGCCACATTCCCCTGCGTCACATGGGCTTTCATTTTTCTGACCAGTCTGCCATGTGGGACGTTGTCAAATGCTTTGCTAAAATCCATGCAGACCACATCCGCTGCACTAACCTCATAAATCCTTCTTGTTACTTCCTCAAAAAAATTAATTACGTTAGTAAGACTTAAGCTTCCCTTAACAAATCCATGCTGACGATCTCTGATTAATCCGTGCCCTTCTAAGTAGCAGTTTATCCTATCTCTCAGAATTGATTGCAATAACTTAACCACCACCGAGGTCAGATGGAACAGCCTATAATTATTTGGCCTATACCTCGCATCCTTTCTAAACAATGGTACAACGTTTGCTGACCTCCAATCGTCTGGTACATTGCCTGTAACTAGTGAGGATTTGAAGATGATCCTCAGCGCATCCGTTTTTTCCTTTCCTTCATGGCTTCCTTTAACAACCTGGGATACAATCCATCCGGCCCTTGCGATTCATTCACCTTCCAGAATGTCAGACACTCTCGTGCTTCCTCTCTCATTATGCTGATTGTGTCTAATATTTCACACTCCTCCTCTTTAACTACAATGTCTGTATCATCCCGCTTATTTGTTAAGACAGAGACTTATTAAGAAACATGCCCACATATTTTGCATCCACGCATAAGTTCCTTTGCACATCTCTGATTTGGGACTTTTCTTAGTTAAACCTCTTGCTCTTAATGATAAATCATCTGAAGGTGTTCCTTGATTTCACCAGCCGAGCGAGGGAGCCGTGGTTTACTAAAGAAGTTGAAGCGCTTGTAAAGAGGAAAAAGAAGGCTTATGTTAGGATGAGACATGAAGGCTCAGTTAGGGCGCTTGAGAGTTGCAAGCTAGCAAGGAAGGATCTAAAGGGAGAGCTAAGAAGAGCAAGGAGAGGACACGAGAAGTCATTGGCGGATAGGATCAAGGAAAACCCTAAGGCTTTCTATAGGTATATCAGGATTAAAAGAATGAGTAGAGTTAGATTAGGGCCAATCAAGGATAGTAGTGGGAAGTTGTGTGTGGAATCAGAGGAGATAGGGGAAGCGTTAAATGAATATTTTTCGTGAGTATTTACAGTAGAGAAAGAAAATGTTGTCAAGGAGAATACTGAGATTCAGACTACTAGGCTAGATGGGATTGAGGTTCACAAGGAGGAGGTGTTATCAATTTTGTAAAGTGTGAAAATAGATAAGTCCCCTGGCCAGATGGGATTTATCCTAGGATTCACTGGGAAGCCAGGGAGGAGATTGCGGAGCCTTTGTCCTTGATTTTTATGTCATCATTGTCGACAGGAATAGTGCCGGAAGACTGGAGGATAGCAAATGTTGTCCCCTTGTTCAAGAAGGGGAGTAGAGACAGCTCTGGTAATTATAGAACTGTGAGCCTTACTTCGGTTGTGGGTAAAATGTTGGAAAAGGTTATGAGAGACAGGATTTATAATCATCTTGAAAAGAATAAGTTCATTAGCGATAGTCAGCACGGTTTTGTGAAGGGTAGGTCGTGCCTCACAAACCTTATTGAGTTTTTCCAGAAGGTGACCAAACAGGTGGATGAGGGTAAAGCCGTGGATGTGGTGTATATGGATTTCAGTAAGGCGTTTGATAAGGTTCCCCACGGTAGGCTATTGCAGAAAATATGGAAGTATGGGGTTGAAGGTGATTTAGAGCTTTGGATCAGAAATTGGCTAGCTGAAAGAAGACAGAGGGTGGTGGTTGATGGCAAATGTTCATCCTGGAGTTTAGTTACTAGTGGTGTACCGCAAAGATCTGTTTTGGGGCCACTGCCGTTTGTCATTTTTATAAATGACCTGGAAGAGGGTGGTGTAGAAGGGTGGGTTAGTAAATTTGCGGATGACACCAAGGTCGGTGGAGTTGTGGATAGTGCCGAAGGATGTTGTAGGGTACAGAGAGACATAGATAGGCTGCAGAGCGGGGCTGAGAGATGGCAAATGGAGTTTAATGCGGAAAACTGTGAGGTAATTCACTTTGGAAGGAGTAACAGGAATGCAGAGTACTGGGCTAATGGGAAGATTCTTGATAGTGTAGATGAACAGAGAGATCTTGGTGTCCAGGTACATAAATCCCTGAAAGTTGCTACCCAGGTTAATAGGGCTGTTAAGAAGGCATATTATGTGTTCGCTTTTATTAGTAGGGGGATCGAGTTTCGGAGCCACGAGGTCATGCTGCAGCTGTACAAAACTCTGGTGAGACCGCACCTAGAGTATTGCGTGCAGTTCTGGTCACCGCATTATAGGAAGGATGTGGAAGCTTTGGAAAGGGTGCAGAGGAGATTTACTAGGATGTTGCCTGGTATGGAGGGAAGGTCTTATGAGGAAAGGCTGAGGGACTTGAGGTTGGAGAGAAGGAGGAGGAGAGGTGACTTAATAGAGACATATAAGATAATCAGAGGGTTGGACAGGGTGGATAGTGAGAGCCTTTTTCCTCGGATGGTGATGGAAAACACGAGGGGACATAACTTTAAGTTGAGGGGTGATAGATATAGGACAGATGTCAGAGGTAGTTTCTTTACACAGAGAGTAGTAGGGGCGTGGAACGCCCTGCCTGCAACAGTAGTAGACTCGCCAACTTTAAGGACATTTAAGTGGTCATTGGATAGACATATGGATGAAAATGGAATAGTGTAGGTCAGATGGTTTCACAGGTCGGCACAACATCGAGGGCTGAAGGGCCTGTACTACGCTGTAATGTTCTACTTCTAAAAATAATTTTCATGTCCTCTCTTTGATTTTCTAATTTCCGTTTTTACTGCCCCTTGCACTTTCAATACTCCTCTTAGCTTTCGAAAGTATTAAGATTTCTGTGATCGTCATAAGCTTTCTTTTCTTCTGCTTTAACCTACGTTGTCTGCTGCAAGATAACCGGGGGCTGTCGATGTGGCAGCACCACCCTTTATCATTGTGGGACATATCTACACTGTGCCTGTGGTGTCTCGCTTTTGAATGCCTCCCACTGTTTTGCCACTCATTTTCCTTCAAGTAGCTGCATCCGGTACAATTTCGACAGATCACCACTCAGTTTTATAAAATTTGTCTTCCCACAGTCTAGAACTTCTACTCCTATTTTACCTCTGTCCTTTTCCAGGATTATGCTAAAACGTACTGTAATATGGTCACTATCTCCAAAATGGTAGTGCACTGTTACCTCCTCCACTTGCCCAGCTTCCTTACTGAAAACTAAATCTAGAATTGTAGCCCTTCTCGTTGGGTTTGTTGCGTGCTGGCTAAAAAAGTTCTTTTGAATGTAATACAAGAATTTTGTCCACTATGTGCCTTTCAAACTGTTTGTCTCCCAGTTGATATTATGGTAGCTGAAATCCCCAACTGTTATTGCCCTATAGTTTTTGCACGCAGAAATTTGCCACATATTTTTCTTCTACCTCCGTCTCACTAACTGGGTAAATAGTACCATCTCGCGATTTGGGCGACAACAGTACATAGTCTATAGTATGAGGAGAAACAATATAATCTAAATGGTACAATTATAAAGTGGGTGCAGGATTAGAGAGACCTGGGGTGTACATACACAGATCTTTGAAGGTAATATGCAGTGTCCTTTGTGTTAGAGAGAGAGGCACAGGGCAATAAACTCAGGAGGAAACGCTGATATTTATACATCATTGGTTAGGTCCCAGCTGGAGAATTGTGTCCAATTCTGATCACCACACTTTGGTAAGGATGGCAAGGACTTAGTGAAGATAAAGAGACAATTTACAAGAATGGTACCAGGGATCTGGGAATTCAGTTACGTGGAGAGATTGGAAAAACTGGGATTGTTCTCTTTAGAACAGTGACAGGTAAGAAGAGATTTAATATAGAATCCAAAATCATGGAGTGTTGTGATGGGGTAATTAATGTGAAACTGTTTCCTGTATCAGAAAGTTTTATATTAAGAAGACACAGATTGAAGATAATTGGAAAAGAACCAGAGGTGAAGTAAGGAATATTTTCTTACACAGCGAGTTGTTGGAATCTAGAATTCACTGCCTGAAAATATGGTGGAAGCAGATACAGTAATATCTTTCAAAAGGAAATTGAACAAATACTTTAATAGGAAAAACTGCATGAGTCTGGGGAAAGAGGAGGGGAGAGGAAATAATTAGAGAGCACATTCAAAGAGATAGCACTGACATAAAGGGCCGAATATCCTCCTCCTGTGCTGCATTAATCTCTGATTTTCTGAGCAAAAGCCAGAGAGTGAAGAGAGAGAGAGGGAGAGAGAGAACGTGAATGAGGGAAATAGAAAGAGAGAGAAAATCGGGCTTGCATCGCGTTTTGGGAGGCGGGGGTTATGATCTGCTCGTGCTCGTTCGCTGTTGAGGCAGGTGACACACAAACGTCATGCTGCCTCCTCATTTCCGTGAATTCTTCGTGCCGCCCAGGGTGACCCACAATACTGTCTGTCTGCATGATTAACAGGGGCGTAACTGTGTGTGAGGCTGGCTCGTGTTTCAGCCACGGTTCAGCTCTAAAAGGCAGTCTGTCCCTCTTCAAGGAAAGCTACACTGAATCACAGGAGGCTGCTGCTGCTGCTGACTGTGACTGCTGTAATTGGACACAAGGTAATTGGAATACTAGGACAGAGACAGAGCTCTACGGTGCACATATGAAGCTCTGGAGGCCTTAGTCATGGAGGTTGACAGGAGGAGAGAGACCATGTTTCTGTGGGGTAGGGTGCAGACCCACAAGGAATGCCATCCGAAGGGAATGGGAGCAGGTGGCCAGGGAGGTCAATGCAAGAAATCTGGCCCCGAAGATCGGGCAGCAGAGCCAGAAGAAGTTTAATGAGCTCATACGGGTGGTCAATGTCAGTGAATTCATCTCCACATGGCAGCATCTCCTACCCCCAACACCACCAACCTCTCACACTGCTCAATGTACCAAACCCCCACCAGTCACCTATCAACAGTCCCTAAGACTCATTACACAAACGTAACATTCACCTACTCCACCTCAGCCTCATACATATTCCCCTGATATCACCCTCATACACAACTCTCACTGCCTCCACGTACCTCCAGCAATTCAGCTATGGCAGGCACATCACTTAAACACAGTGCAACACAATCACTGATATTCTGCCCACTCCTATGGGACAAGGCGGCCCATAATCACAGGGAGCACCAGTGAAGAAGCAGGGGCCAGGGCTACCTTAATCCGCTGAGCCAGAGTGAGGATATGGTTCTCCACATCATGGGACTGGCTGTGGCAGAGCCCGTAGCATCCGGCATTACCAACGGCATTCAGGATGATGCTGTATTCATGCCGTATGTTCCTTCTTAACTCCCACCTCCTCCTCATCCTACTGTCTGGGATGATGTACAAGCTGCAGATCCAGGGACCATGGACGTACTGGTTTCCATCCCACCCACAATCCCTCACCCCAAACCTCCCTTTCTGATTTTATACTTTCCAATGGCAACGCAAAACTGCCAACAGCCCAGTCACAGCAGCTCCAGGTGACCGAGAGAGAGCAGCAGCACAGCACTGATGGTGAAGCCCCATCACTTGGTCTGATACTCACAGTCACCAGATCAAATACTTACACTGCGATAACCTTAGAGGCTGGTATAGAGACGGAATCTGCACGGGGTGAGTCACCGAGCAGGAGTGAGCTGCAGCCAGGCCAGGGGGAAAGGATAGTTCATGTGTCAGCTCACCGGAGGGCTAGGTCACAAACGAGTTATAATACATAGGACTCAGATGTCAACATTGCTGGAGCTGCTGCCCATGTCGAGGTGGTGCAGTCAGAATCCGAGTCCTCAAGGCCCAGAGCTGCTCAAGGACGTCCAACAAGGCCACCTGCAGTCTCCCCCATTGAAAGTCAGCAGCCTTCCACAAGCCATGCTGCAGCCACTGGGGAAACACTGTCGGAGCACTAGGCATTTCGAAGGGACCCACAAGACAAGGACTATGGGAATAAATGACGGTGAACAGTTCAGTTTTCCTTGTATAATTGGATGTGTTGTTGGATCAAAATCGAGTCAAAGAGAGATACAGCACTGAAACAGGCCCTTCAGATGTTAATGAAAAGGTTTTTGTTGGTGATTTTTATTGCAGGATGTTGACCAAGGGGGCACTGTGATGGGGCGTTTCAGATGGGTGTAATGGTGGAGAATGGGGCATGCATGTTGGGAAAGGGATGTTGTCCGATGGGAAACAGAATCTTAGCAGGAACTCTCTGACAGCGTTTCTGGGTCAAAGCCATCCAGGGAATATCCTCCCTGCCTCCTCTTCCTCCTCCTCCTGCGGTCGCCTCCGGATTCCTGGTGCCAATGCCTGTGTCGTCATGATGGTGATGATATGAAGGGTGCAGCAGAACACCATGAACTTGGACACCTGCTCCAGTGTGTACTGGAGGGCTCCCCCCGAGCGGTTCAGACATCGGAAGCATTGCTTCATCTGGTGGTGTTGTGTGAGGGAGGGGATTGTCTAGAGATGAGAGGACATGAGCCACATTCTGGATCTGCATGGAGACCCAAAGTGTTGGGACCGGCTGACTGCTTCAGAATGAAGTTTTCGGGGCGGCTGCCAGGACAGTGAACATTCACCAACATGAGGTACTTGCGCATGCTCACACATCAACTGTACATTAATGGAATGAGAGTACTTTCAGTTCCACCGTTGACATGGGGGCCCCGCAGAAACTCCTACACCATCAGGAGTCCCGATATCCTGACAAAGCCACGGGACCTCTCTTCCAGCTTCTCCCAGCTAATTGAGAAGTGATATATTCACCTCACTTGACATAGATGGCTTCCATCACTCAACAGATACATCAATGGACAGCATAGAGAGAGATAAAGGATGCGTCACCCACTCCTGCCTGGAAAGTTCCAGATACATAGAAGTTCAATGAAACTGTGACATTAACGGCCACCAACAGATTCGTCCACGCCATGGTGTGAGGCTCCATGGTGTGAGGCTCCAGGAGGTGACACAGCTTTGTAACCACCTCCCTATTGAATCAGAGTCGCCTCACACACTGCTCCAGGGATGAGTGTCGGTTGGAAAAGTTCTCTTGGAAAAGTCGGGTGGGTAGGGCAAAGCCACCTCATCCTCCCTCTTTACAGAGCTCCCCCTCTCTGCAGCCTCTGCTCCATTTGTTGGTCATGTTCCAGACCCAGAGACACTGTAACTGCAGTCCTTATGCATCGTCCAGAGTTGTGTCACCAAATCCTCTGTTCTGCCTAAATGTCTGCAGCAGCTCACAACACAACCTCCAGAAAACCATCCACAGCACCTCCACTAACTTTACATTAACAGGAGTAAGTCAAATGCCACTCACCTGTAATTTGGATGCCTGGTCCTTTTAAATAACACTAGAGGGTGTTTACCGTGCTGTTGAATGTGGGATCATTTGAGAGTGACTAACACAGACTGTCAGTGGACACACGCAGACCAAGTTTCAAAGAAGTACATCAAAGCTGCTGGAATGGTTAACTGACGCCAATTCAAAACCCTCCTCACACTAATGTTATACCCAGACAAGGTCCCTGCCCAGCATAAGGCACTGTGATGGCCACACTAGAAGTGGCTGGCTGTGCAGTTCACATCATTTTATGGATGCAGGTATCCATAATGTTGGCACTAGTGGCAGCAGAGCGTGAAAATTATAGCAGGGGAAGTTATAGTGTGAAAGAAACTCACTTTAAAAATGGAAGTGGAAAAATACTTTAAGGCATATGATTATGAGAAATCGACAGGGGAATGAAACTAATTGGAAGGGTGAGGCCATGGAGAGATTCAAACACAAGAATGAGAATATTAAAACTGAGGAGCTGCTAGACTGGGAGTCAATGTAGATCAGTGAACACAGGGGTGATGGGTGATCGGGATTCGGTGTGAGCTAGAATACCGGCAGCAGAGTTCTGGATGGGCTGTGGTTTATGGAGGTTTATAACTGGGCGGATGACCAGGACAGAATTGGAATAGTCAAATGTGGATTTAAGATAGGCACAGATGAGTGTTTATTCAGCAAATGGGCTGAGGCAGAGCTGGAGACAAGTGCTATGACAGAGGTGGTAGTAGGCAGGTTTGGAGATGGAGAGCATATGGAGATGAACTCAGCTCAGGTATGAATAGAACACGGAGGTTGCAAAAAGTCTGTTTCAACTGCAAATTGGGCAGGGAGGGGAATGCAGATAGTTGATAGGGAATAGAGTTTGTGACAGAGAATGAAGACAAAGGCTTATGTCTTCCCAAGATGCAGATGACAAGGACATTAAATCAGTGAAATATGGTTTATAGATCTAATAGTTGGATACAGCGACTTATAAAGGACACCAATAATAGCGAGGATGGGATAGTAAATTTTTTGAATCATATTCAGTGCAAAATAGTTCCGATAACCTAATGTCCTCCAAAAATAATTTGCAGTAACTGCGCCTAACCAATACGATAAACTCCTTCTGCCCATTGTAACATTCCAATCTATTCATTGCATCCTCTCCGTCTCTCTGCAACCCTGGATCTCTGTTATTGCTGGGGTGACAATCCCACTGACACAATGTGATAACACATTGAAATGAGTCCCTTTTTAATCGAACAGGGAATCCCTCCGGTGGCATAATTAGGATCTATGGTGACTGACATTAATTACAGTCACTGAACAAACAAGTTCAGCTAACTCCTTTCAATCCAACACTTTTTGTTCCACAATAAAGTAGAAGATGTATCCAGTCCAGATGGGATATATGAGGTTTGTTGAGAGAAGGAGTTGTGGAAATAGCAGAGGCACTGGCCAGAAGCTTTGAATCCTCCTTGGATATGAGAATGCTATCAGATGACTGGAAGACTGAAAATGTTACACCCTGTTTACAAAAGAAGACATTAGATCAACCCTGCAACTACTGACCAGTCTAATGTCGGTGGTTGGAAATTTCTGGAGGCCGTAAAAATGCATCTCTCTCTTGGAAAAACATGGGATAATAAATAACAAACAGCACAGATAGGTGAAACAAAATCATGTCTGATAATCTTGATCAAGTTTATTGACGACATAACTGTGAGTGTTGGTAAGGCTAGCATGTTTCATGTTATTTCATAGACTTTCAGAAGGCTTGTGATCAAATGACATTTCATAGACTTGTTACGAAAAATGGAACACATAGATTAATGTGACATTGATAGCGTGGGTATGACAGTGACTGAGGGACAGAAAGCAGAGAGAAGTGGTTAATATGTCTGGTGGGTTTACAGTACTGTTTCTCAGGGGTCGGTACTAGAGTCAGTGCTCTTTCTGACATATGATAGATAGATAAATGACATAAAATTATATGTAAGAAAATAATACTTTCAAATCTTGCAGATGACAGAAACTCATACATACGGGTGCCAAAGGCGCAAACCATAGAATTATCCAACCTCACTGACCCTGTTTATTTTTAATTTATTTTGGATTCTAATCCAACCACAAATATAATTTATTCATATGTGATTTTCGTGTGAGTGTGCTTGAATTTGTAGCGTACATTTTTATTGTTTTATTTAGATCCAGTTTAGATTGTTACGTATAATAAACTCACTTCATGCTGAAACTCAAGAAAGCCTGTCCTATTGGTCCTTTCACAATCACAACAAAGGTAAATGTGTAAAATACTTACTGAGGTGGTCAGCACGTCCACTGCTAAAAAGTAAAAAAAAAACGTTGTGATCAAATAAAAGATAGGACAAGAGGGGAACCTGGGACATCTCCTTACTTGGCTGTAACAGAAATCCGGAGGTTCTGGTGATCGTAACCCGGCCAGAAACGAGAAATTGGAAGTGTCATAGAGTCATACAGCACAGAAATAGGCCCTTCAGCCCACTGTGTCCATGCCGGCCATCAAGCCTATTTATTCTGATCCCATTTTTCAGCAGTTGGCCCGTAGCCTTGTATGCTATGGCTTTTCAATTGCTTATCTAAATACTTCTTAAATGTTGTGAGGGTTCCTGCCTCGACAGGCAGCATGTTCCCGATTCCAGCCACCCGCTGGGTGATTTCCTTTCCTCAACACCCATATTAACCTCCTGCCCCTTAGTTTCAATCTATGCCCCTGGTTACTGGATACCTCCACTGAGGGAAAAGTGTATTCCTATCAATGCCCCTCATAATTTTGTATCCCTCAGTCAGGTCCCGACTCAACCTTCTCTGCTCTAAGAAAAATAATCCGAACCTATCCAATCACTCTTCATAACTGAAATGCTCCAGCCCAGGAAACATCCAGGTGAATCTCCTGTGCTCCGTCTGCAGCGCAACTACATCCTTCCGATAGTGCGACGACCAGAACTGTACACAGTGCTCCAGCTGTGGCCGAACTAGCATTTTATACAGCTCCATCATAATCTCCCTGCTCTTATATTCTTTGCCTCGGCTAATAAAGGCAAGTATCCCATATGACTTCCGAACCAGCTTACCTACCTGTGCTGTTGCATTCAGTGATCTATAGACTAGTACATCAATGCCCCTCTGACCCTCTGTACATCCTAGGGTCCCACTATCCATTGTATATTCCCTTGCCCTGTCAAACCTCCCAAAATGCATAACCTCAGAATTCCAAGGATTAAATTCCATTTGCCTCTGCACTGTCCATCTTATTAGCCCATCTTTATCGTCTTGGAATCTAAGGCATTCCTTCTCACTATTTACGACACTACCAATCTTTGTGTCATCTGCGAACTTACTGATCATGCCTCCTATATTCACGTCTAAACCATTAAAGTACACTACAAACAGCAAGAGTCCCAGCACTGATACCTACGGTACACCACGGGTCACAGGCTTCCACTCGCAAAAACAACCCTTGTCCATCACGCTCTGCCTCCTGCCACTCAGCCAATTTTGAATCCAATTTGCCAAATTGGGCTTTTACCTTCTTGACTAATTTCCCATACGGGACCTTATCAAAAGCCTTACTTAGGTCCATGTAGACTACATCAACAGCTTTAACCTCATCTACACATCTAATCACCTCCTCGAAAAAATTAAAATCAAGTTTGTTAGACATGGTCTCCCCGACAAAGCCATGTTCACGATCCTTGATTAATCCCTGCCTCTCCAAGTGGAGATTAATCCTGCCCCTCAGAATTTTTCCAATATTTTCCCTGCCACTGAGGTTAGACTCACTGGTCTGTAATTACCTGGTTCATCCCTAGTACCCTTCTTGAATAATGATACGACAGTCGCTGTCCTCCAGTCCTCTAGTACCTCTCCTGTGGCCAACGAAGTGTTAAAAACAATTGATCCTTAGAAAAAACTATAAACATTTCATTGAAGGTTTTATTGTGGTTTTCACTGCCAGGGCACACTAAGAAATATGAACGTACAATTAGGAGCATGAGTAGGCCACTCGTCCCCGACAGCCTGCTCTGCCATTCAATACTATCATGGCTAATCTGATGTAACCACGACTCCACATTCCCTTCTACCCCCGATAACCTTTCACCCACTTCCTTATCAAGAATATATCCACTTCTGCCTTAAAAATATTTAAAGACCCTGCTAGCATTGCCTTTTGAGGAAGAGATTTCCAAAAATTCACGACGATCTGAGAGAAAAACATTCCCCTCATCGCTGTTTTAAATGGGTGACCCCTTAGTTTTAAATAGTGACCCCTAGTTCTAGATTTTCCCACAAGGGGATACATCCTTTCCAAATCCACCCTGTCAAGACCCTTCAGAATCTTACACGTTTCAATCAAGTCACCTCTTACTCTTCTAAACTCAAGAGGATACAAACCTGAGCTTCTGGTATGAGAAACAGATGGACAGAGTATTTCTTAAACGGTGAGAGATCTGAAAGTGTAGATGTAGAAAGGGACCTGGTCTCCTCTACATTGGGGAGACCAAACGCAGATTTGGTGACCGCATTGCAGAACACCTCCACTCAGTCCGCAAGCAGGACCCTGAGCTTCTGGTTGCTTGCCATTTCAACACACCCCCCCTGCTCTCATACTCACATCTCAGTCCAGGGATTGCTGCAGTGTTCCAGTGAACATCAACGCAAGGTCGAGGAACAGCATCTCATCTATCGATTAGGCACACTACAGCCTGAACATTGAGTTCAATAATTTCAGAGCATGACAGCCCCCCATTTTACTTTCATTTTTAGTTATTTTTTCTACCTTTTTTACATTCTTTTTTACATTTTTTACAATCTTTTTTTTGCATTTATTTCATTTCGTCTCAGTTTGTTCAGTTTGTTTACCCACTGTTTTTTTTCAGGCTTGCACTTGCTGCTGCTCAATATTCAGTGTATTAGTACCTAATCTGTACTAATGCTTTGTCTTTCAACACACCATTAACATATTGTTTGCCTTTGCTCCATGACCTTTTGGTCAGCTGTGTGGCCTGGTCCAATCTGGACCTCCTTTGTTATCTCTTGCCCCACCCCCACCTCACTTGCTTATAACCTGTAACTTTTCTAATATTTGTCAGTTCCGAAACGTTAACTCTGCTTCTCTTTTCACAGATGCTGCCAGACCTGCTGAGTGGTTCCAGCATTTCTTGTTTTTATTTCAGATTTCCAGCATCCGCAGTATTTTGCTTTTATTATTAATTGGATACAAACCTAGCCTGTTCAATCTTTCCACTTAATTCAACCCGCTAATTCCAGGTATTCTTCTAGTGAAACCTTTCTGAACTGCTTCCAACGCATTAACATTCTTCCTTAAATAAAGTGTCCAATACTGTACACTTATGTGGCCTCACCAATGCCCTGTAAAGCTGAAGCATCATCTCCCTTGTTTTGTAAACAATTCCCCTCGCAATAAATGATAACATTCCATTAGCTTTCCTAAGGACATGCTGCACCTACACACGAACATTTTGCGTTTCATGCATGAGGACACTCAGATCCCACTGCATCTCAGAGCTCTGAAATACCTCATCATTTAGATAATATGCTTATTTTTAATTCTTCCTGCCAAAATGGGCCATTCCATATTTTTCCACGTTGTATTCCATTTGCCAGATATTTCCCCATTCGCATAAGATATCTATATCCTTTAGTAACCTCCTGAAGTCCTCTTCACAACTTATTTTCCTCCCGATCATTGTGTCATTAGCAAATGTAGCAACCATACTTTAGGTCCCTTCATCCAAGTCATTCATATAAATTGTAAAAGGTTGAGGCCCCAATACAGATCCCTGTGGCACACTACTCGTTTCATCTTGCCAAACAGAAAATGATCCATTTATGCCTACACTCTGTTTCCAGATAGCTAACCAATCTTCTACCCATGCCAATATGTTACGCCCTACACAATGAGCTTTTATTTTCTACAATAACCTTTGATGTGGCACCTTATCGAATGCATTCTGGAAATCTAATTGCAGCACAACCACTGGTTCCCCTTTATCCACAGCACATGTTACTCCTTCAAAGAACTCCAGTAAATTGTTTATCATGATTTACCTTTCAATGAGCCATGTTGACTCTGCCTGAATACCTTGAATTTTTCTATAACGAACTGAAGAATAGTTTCTAACATTTTCCGTAAGGCAGATGTGAAGCTAACTGGCCTGTAATTTCTCTCTTTCCTCCCTTTTTGAATGAAGGAGTTACATTGGCAGTAAAGGAGTAACATACAGAGTGAAGAAACTTGGAACAGGTTAAAATCCCTGTCTGTTGAAAAGTTGAGTAATGTAGCTGGACAGTTAGGGATTACTCTCTGTCCAGAAGTTAGAAAACCCGAAATCCTAAAACGTGTGGCCAACAATTTTTCACTTGAAGCTGAAGACTCAAACAGGATTATAATCACTAACAGATAGAGTAATGTTAGCTAAGGTAAAACTAGAACAGAAGAGACTAGCATTAGAATTCCAGAGAGAGTGAGAAAGAGCAGTGAGTGTTAAGAAAGGAAAAAAAGTAAGAGTGTTCCAGAAGGAGAAGTAGGAAAGGGAGTTAAGGCGGCTCAAACAACTAGAGGAAGAGCCAGTACATCCAGTGAAGGCACAGCTAGTGAGGGAACTACCCCTAACTCAGGACCGTATGCTGGGCTCTTAAACTTCTCCCAATTCATTCCAAAGTTCAATGAGGAGAATGCTGCAGAATTTTCCGTCACTTTTGAAAAGTTTGCAAAGCAGCTAAAATGGCCGGCAGAGAGCTGTACGCGGTTTTTATGAAGCAAAGTAACAGGAAAAGCCCATCAGGTTTATTCACTGTTGCCAGATGAAAGTTCACCAGATAATGAGGTGACTAAAAATGCTATCCTGGACGCATCTGAGATAGTACTGGAGGCGTACCATCAAAAATGCTGAACCCTCCAAAAGCAGCCTGAACAAAATTACCACGTATTTGAAAGAGTTATGCAGCTTAGGAACATAGGAGCAGGAGTAGACCATTCAGCCCATCGAGTCTGTTCCACACTATCCTTAGATCCCCTTATGTCATTGGTATTTAGAAATCTGTCTATCTCTACTTTAAACATTCTCAATGACTGAGCTTTCACAGCCCTCTGGAGTAGAGAATTCCAAAGATTCAAAACCCTCAGCGTGAACAAAGTTCTCCTCATCTCTGTCCTAAATGGCTCTTCTCTTACTATGACATTGTGTTTACTGGTTCTAGACTCCCCAACCACGGCAAACATCTTAGCTGCATCGACAATGTATATCCCTTCAAATATTTTGTAGGTTTCAATGAGATTCCGACACATTCTTTGAAACTCTAGAAAATACAAACCAAGTTTCCCCAATCGCTCTTCATAGGACAGTCCCGCCATCCCGGGAACAAGTCTGATGAACTTTTGTTGCACTCCCTCCATGGCAATAATATCCTTCCTATGGTAAGGGGACCAAATATGCACACAGTACTCCAGGTGTGGTCTAACAAAGGTTCTATACAATTGAAGCAAGACTTCACTACTCCTGTACTCAAAATATCTTGCGATAAAGGCTTACATTCCATTAGCTTTCCTAATTGCTTGCTCCACCTGCATGGTACCTCTCAAAGACTTATTGAGAAGAACATCCAGATCCCTTTGTAATAAAAACAAGAAATGCTGGAACCACTCAGCAGGTCTGGCCACATCTGTGTAAAGAGAAGCCGAGTTAACGTTTCGGGTCAGTGACCCTTCTTCGGAACTATCAAGTATTAGAAATGTCAAAAGTTACATGCAAGTGAGGCGGGGGTGGGGCAAGAGATAACAAAGGAGAAGGTGTAGATTGGACAAGGCCACATAGCTGACCAAAAGGTCATGGAGCAAAGGCAAACAATATGTTAATGGTGTGTTGAAAGACAAAGCATTAGTACAAATAGGGTGTGAACGGACTGAAAGTTGAACAGCAGCAAGTCCAAACATGAAAAAAACAGTGCGTAAGCAAACTGAACAAACTAAGATGAAATGAAATAAACATGAAAAAAGTTGTAAAAAATGTAAAAAAGAAAAAAAGAAAAAATAACTAAAAATAAAAGTAAAATGGGGGTTCGTCATGCTCTGAAATGATTGAACTCAATGTTCAGTCCAGCAGGCTGTAGTGTGCCTAATCGATAAATGAGATGCTGTCCCACTGGTTTGCGTTGGTGTTCACTGGAACACTGCAGCAATCCCAGGACAGAGATGTGAGCATGAGAGCAGGGGGGAGTGTTGAAATGGCAAGCAACCGGAAGCTCAGGGTCCTGCTTGCGGACTGAGTGGAGGTGTTCCGCAATGCGGTCACCAAATCTGCGTTTGGTCTCCCCAATGTAGAGGAGACCAGGTCCCTTTCTACATCTACACTTTCAGATCTCTCACCGTTTAAGAAATGCTCTGTCCATCTGTTTCTCATACCAGAGTGGATAACCTCACATTTTTTCACATTATATTCCATATGCCATGTTCTTGCCCACTCAATAAGTCAGCCCAAATCCACTTGAAGCCGCTTTGCATCTTCCTCACAACACACATTGCCACCTAGTTTTGTGTCGTCTGCAAACTTGGACATATTACTTTGTTCCCCACATCCTAATCATTGATATATATTGTAACAGCTGGGGCCCAAGCACTGATCCCTGCGATATTCCACAAGTCACAGACCGCCAAGGTGAGAATGCCTCACGTAGTCGAAGTGCCTCATGGGAGTGCAGTGAAAGCTAGACAGCCACCTGCGAGCAGAAATGTCCCAAAGGACATAGGGTCCATTAGAAAAAAGATCCTGCCCATAGTAAAGGGAAAAAGGGAAGGGAAACACCCTAAAGTAAACAACACTCGTGGACCCCACCAGAAAGCTAAAAGTAAGACCAGTGTGCATCTCCCACTGAAGAACCCAAAGCTAATTAAACCCATCAATTTTAAATCAGAACGCAGCAAGATCAAAGGCCCAGAGATTTTTTTCTTCTTTAAATATTCAAAGAAACTTTTACTATCAGTCTTTATATTTGCCACCAGCTTTCTCTCATACTATATTTTTTCCATCCTTATTAATCTTTTAGTTGTTCTTTGATGCTTTTTCATATTCTATCCAATCCTCTGACCTTCCACCCAATATTGCACCATTATATGCTTTTCCTTTAAGCTTAATATTATCTTTAACTGTTTTAGTTAACTACGGATGGTGGGTCCTGTCAGACTTTAGGTGTAATAATTTTCCCAGTACCTTTACTCTGGAAATAGTGATTGTTTTATGTTCCTCTCTCCCTTTTGACTCCTGATTTGGGTATCTTTGGAAGATTTTCTAAGTCTTCTACGGTGAAAACAGACACAAAATACCTGTTCAATGCCTCTGCCATGTCCTTGTTTCTCACTAATTCCCGAAACTCACTCTCTGGAGGACTAACACTTACTTTAGTTCCTCTTTTCCAATTTAAATACCCGTGAAACTATTACTCTGCTTTTATTTTACGAATTGGTTTTCTCCCACACTCTACGTTTCTGTCTTTATTTTGTTTCGTCATCCGTTGCTAGTTCTTAACATCTGTCCAATCTTCAGACCTACCACTAATCTTTGCAAATTTAAACAGTGTTTCTTTCAATTTAATATTATCCTTAACTTCCTTATTTAGCCACGTATGATTTAACCTTCTCCAAGACTTTCTTTCTCACTGAGATAAATCTTTGCTAAGAGTTGTTAAGTATCTCCTTAAAAGTCAGCCATTGTACCTCTACTCTCCTAATTTTCAACCTAGATCCCCAGTTAACCTTAGCTAGCTCTGTCTTTATAGTCTTATAAATACCTTTAATTAGGTTTAAAAATAACTAGTTTTAGACCCGCAGTTTTCCCTTCAATCAGAACAGTGAAATGCTATCATGCTATAATCATTGTCTTCCAGAGTTTCCTTTACTATGAGGTTCTTGATAAATGCTGTCTCATTGCACATTTCTAGTTCCAGAATAGCCTGTTCCCTGGTTGGCTCTAGAATGCACTGCTCTAAGGAATTATCAAGAATACACTCAATGAACTAATTCTCCAGGCTACCTTTGCCAATCTGATTTACCCAATCTACATGCAGATCAAAGTCACCCATAATTATTGTTGTACCATTCTTACACACCCCATTTACGTCTTCCTGTCTACTCTTCCCTACAGAAACCAATGCAGGCCACTGAGCACAGGGATGTTGGGTGAACGAGATTCAGTGTGAGCTGGAATATGGAGAGCAAAGTTTTAGATCGACTGTGATTCATGCCGGTTTGTGATATGGAGGGTGACCAGGACAGCATTGGAATAGTCCAGTCTGGATTTAGCAAAGGCAGAGATCAGGGTTTATTTAGCAAATAGGTTCACATGGAGGACGATATTCCGGAGGTTGTAGTTGGTAAGAACAGTAAAACAGTTAATCACGGTTTACAGAATTAATAGATGGCTAGAGAGACTTACCAGGGACACCAGCAATCGCGAGGAAGGGATAATAAATGTGTTGCATCATCTTCAGTGCATAATAAATTCGATTCGCTAAAGTTTTCTTATAATAATCTGCAGTAAGACGGTCAAACCAGTACGATAAACTTCTGCCCGTTGTTGTAACATTCAAATCTATTGTTCTCAGATTCCAATCCATTGCTGCAGCATTCCAATCTATTGTTTGCAAATCTTGACCTATCCTCTCCTTCTCTCTGGAGCTGCTGATCTCTGTTAGAACCGGGGGTGATGCTTCGACTGACACGATGTGATAACACATTGAAAGCAGTCCTGTATTAACAGAAGAGGGAAATCCTTCAGTGACACAATTAGTGTCCAAGGAGACTGACATTAATTACAGTCAATGAACAAACAGGTTCAGTTAACCCCTTTCAATCCAACACCTTTTGTACCACAATAAGGTAGAACATTTAGCCAATCTGGATGGGTTATATGAGGGTTACTCAGAGAAAGAATGGTGGAAATAGCAGAGGCACTGTCCATAATCTTCCAATCCTCCTTGTATATGGGAGCGATGACAGAGGACTGGAGGTTTGCAAATGTTACACCCTGTTCAACAAAGGAGAGATGGATAAATACTGTTATTGTAGACGAGTCAGACTAACATCGATAATGGAAGCATTTCAACCATCAACCAAGACAAAGGTACCTGTTGCTTTCAAAAACAAGGATTTATAAATATCAATTATCATTTACTTGCAAAAGAAAACTTGTAGCTTACAAACTTGAAGGATTTATTTGATTAAGTAATAGAGGCGATTGATGAGGGTGGCACAGCTGGTGATGTATATAAACTTTCAAAAGGCGTTTTATCAAGTGTCATTGAATAGACTTCTACGGAAACTGAAACCACTAAATCAGAGTGACAGTGGTTGTGTGAACATTCAATTGGCTAAGGCACAGAAAAAAGAGAGAAGTTGTGAGCCATTGTGTTTTAGTCTGGGGAGCAGCACACAGTGTTGTTCTGAATGCATCAATAATACCAATTTAATAGCACCTCTGCCTCTCTGACACTGAACGTTCTGTATTCAGCAAAGGATTCAGTTTTATCCCCTGACGCCCTCACCTCAATGAATTTCATGCTCGGCATGACGTTGAGCTTTTCTTCCATCGCCATCACCTCTCGCTCACTTCTTGGACCAGAAGTCCTCCCCGACCAGCAGACCCATTCAGCCACCTCCAGTATTCTCCCTCCACTTGGATCCCTCCCTCTGGCCTCTTACCCACTCTTGATCTTTTCATTGAGAACAGTCAGCGACTACATTTCTCTACTCTGGCTAATCTCTCTCCCTCTGAATTTACTGCACTCCGTTCTCAGGTGTAACCCCGACATAATGATCAAACCTGCTGACAAGGAGTGGCGGGGGGCGGGTGCTGTTGTTGTCTGGCATACCGAACTCTACCTTGCAAAGGTTCAGTGCCAATTCTCATACACCTCTTCCCACATCCCCACGGAACCGTGGCCCCACCACCGAACATCAAACTATTGTCCACAGACGGTTATTTTCCTCATCTCCTCTGGAGATCATCCATCTATGGCGTCCAACCTTATAGTCCCACAACCGCAAACAGCCCGCTTCTACCTCCTTCCTAAAATACACAAGCAGGACTGTCCTGGTAGGCCCATTGTTTCAGCCTGTGCATCTCCCACTAAACTTATTTCTTCCTATCTTGACCCCATCTTTTCTGCCCATGTCAAGTCTCTCCCCACCTACGTCGGTGTAGCATCACTACTCTCGGTAGCACCACTACTGACGGAGCTGGCCGAGTCCTAAAGGACATAGCTGCTAAGCTGGATATGCGGCAGGTGCTCAGGGAACCAACAAGAGGTAACAACATACTTGAACTCGTCCTCACCAATCTGCCTGCCGCAGATGCCTCAGCCCAAAACAGTATATTGGTAGGAGTGACCATCGCACAGTCCTTGTGGAGACGAAGCCCCGCCTTCGCATTGAGGATACCCTCCATCGTGTTGTGTGGCACTACCACCGTGCTAAATGGGATAGATTTCAAACAGATCTAGCAATGCAAAATTTGGCATCCATGAGGCGCTGTGGGCCATCATCAGCAGCAGAATTATACTCAACTACAATCTGTAAACTCATGGCCTGGCATATCCCCCACTCTACCATTATCATCAAGCCAGGAGACCACCCCTGGTTCAATGAAGAGTGCAAGACGGCATGCCAGAAGCAGCACCAGGCATACCTCAATGAGGTTCAAACCTGGCGAAGGTACAACCCAGGACTATTTGCGTGACAAACCTCCTCAGCAGCATGCGATAGACAGAGCTAAGCGATCCCATAACCCAAAGCATCAGATCTAAGTTGTGCAGTGCTGCCACATCCAGCTGTGAATGGTGGTGCACAATTAAATAACTAACCGGAAGAGGTGGCTCCACAAATATCCCCACCCTCAATGATGGGGGATCCCAGCACATCGGTGTGAAAGATAATGCTGAAGCATTTTCATCAATCTTCAACCAGAAGTGCCAGGTTGATGATCGATCTCGGCCTCCTGCTGAACTTCCCAGCATCACAGATGTCAGACGTCTGCCAATTCGATTCACTCCACGTGATATCGGGAAGCGACTCTCATAAGGTCCGAAGTGGTTTTGTTTGCTGATGATTGCAGAATGTTCAGCACCATTCGCAACTCCTCAGATACTGAAGCAGACCGTGTAGAAATGCAGCACGATTTGAACAATATGCAGGTTTGGGCTGATAAGTGGCAAGTAACATTCGCACCACACAAGTGCCAGGCAATGACCATCTCCAACAAGAGATAATCTAACCATCTCCCCTCCACATTCAATGGCATTATCATCGCTGAATCCCCCACTATCAACATCCTCGGGGCTACCATTGACCAGAAACTGAACTGGAGTCGCCATATAAATACCGTGGCTACAAGAGCAGGTCAGAGGCCAGGAATTCTGCAGCGAATAACTCACCTCTTGACTCCCCAAAGACTGTCCACGGTCCAAAAGGCACAAGTCAGGAGTGTGATGGAATACTCTCGACTTACTTGGGTGGTTGCAGTTCAAACAACACTCAAGAAGCTCGACGCCATCCATGACGTAGCAGCTCGCTTAATTGTCACCCCATCTGCAAACATTCAGTCCCTCCACCACTGACGCACAGTGGCACAGTGTGTACCATCTGCAAGATGCACTTCATCAATGCACTAAGGCTCCTTAGTCAGCACCTTCCAAATCCGCGACCTGTAACAACTAGAAGGACAAAGGCAGCAAATGCATGGGAACACCACCAACTGCAAGTTCCCCTCCAAGTCACACATTATCCTGACTTGGAACTATATCGCCATTCCTTCACTGTTGCTGGGTCAGATTCCTGGAACTCCCTTCTTAACAACACTGTGGGTATACCTACCCCACATGGACTGCAGCGGTTCAAAAGGCAGGTCACCAGCACCTTCTTAAGGGCAATTTGGTATGGGCACTAAATGCTGGTCTGGCCTGCGATGCCCACATACGATGAATAAATATTTTTTTAAAAACTAATGTTGCCATACACCATTTCGACAATTTTCAGTTTTCTGGTACCAACCGCCTTTCTTCACCATGGGCGTCCAATCTCTACACCTCCATCAACCGCCATGACGGTCTGTGGGCTCTCTGCTTCTTCCTTGAACAGAGACTCATCCAGTCCCCATCCACCACCACCCTGCTCCGCCTCACTGAACTTGTTCTCACATTGAACAACTTCCCCTTCAACACCACTCACTCCCTTCAAGTAAAAGGTATTGATATCCGTACTCACATGGGTCCTAGTTGTGCCTGTCATATTATCGCAAATGACAAACATTCCTCGTTCCAATCCTACTCAGGCCCCCGCCGCAAGCTCTTTTCTTTTTCCTGTACATTGATAACTGTATTGGTTCCGCTTCCTTCTGTCGCCCTGAACTGGAAAACCTCATCACCTTTACTTCAAATTTCCACCCATTGCTGTCCTTTACGTTGTCTATCTCGGACACTTCCGTTCCTCAATTTCGCGTGTCTCCATCTCTGGAGAAAGGCTATACAATACTATGTATTATAAGCCCACCGACTCCCACGGCTATCTTGACTACATTTCCTCACACTCTGCTTCCTCTAAGGACTCCATTCCATTCTCGGTTTCTCTATGCATCTTCTCTGATGATGCATCCTTCCACAATAGAGCTTCTGATATGCATTTCTTTCTTCCCCAACATAAGACTCCCCCCTCCCCCCCACCCCCCCAACCAACCCCCACACACACTCCCAACAGTGGGTTGACAGGGTCCTCAACTGTGTCTGGTCCATTTCCAGAACTTCCGCCCTCACCCGCAGTGGTTAGCACCGCAGCCTCACAGCTCCAGCGACCCAGGTTCAATTCAGGGTCCTGCCTGTGTGGAGTTTGCAAGTTCTCCCTGTGTCTGCGTGGGTTTCCTCCGGGTGCTCCGGTTTCCTCCCACATGCCAAAGACGGGCAGGTTGATAGGTAAATTGGCCTTTATAAATTGCCCCCAGTATAGGTAGGTGGTAGGGACAGGTAGGGATGTGGTAGGAATATGGAAATGTTGTAGAATTAGTATAAAATGGGTGGTTGATGGTCGGCACCGACTCTGTGGGCCGAAGGGCCTGTTTCAGTGCTGTATCTCTAAACTAAACCCCTTCCCCTCTCTCCAAAAACCGTGACAGGGTTCCCCTTGTCCTCACTTCCCATCCCAAAAGCCTCCACATCCAAAGGATCATCCTCCGCTTTTTGCACCATGTCCCGTGTGATTCCACCACCAAACGCATCTTCCCCTCCCCTGTCAGCATTCTGAAGGAATCAGTCCCTCCACGACGCGCTGCTTCACTTCTCTATCTCCCCTGACACATTGTTCCCTTCCCACGGCACCCTTCAATGCAATCGCAGGAGGTGTAAATCTGTCCTTTTACCTCCTCTCTCCTCAGTATCCAAGGCCCCGAACACTCCTTTCAGGTGAAGCAGCGGTTTATCTGCACTTCTTTCAATGTGGTATACTGTATTCACTGCTCACAATGCAGTCTCCTTTACATTAGGGATGGGCAGTAAATGCTGTCCTAGCCAGTGACACCCACGTCCCATGAACGAATAAAAAAAAATCACTGGGGCGACACCATACAGATTGGGTGACCACTTTGAGGAACCTGTCCACTCAGTCCACAAGCATAACACTGAGCTGCTGGTCACTTGCCATTTTAATTCACTGAGCTGCTCCCACTCCGACGTTTCTGACCTCGACCTGCTGTGTGTTCCAGTAAAGCTCAATGCAAGCTTGCGGCACAGCGCCTCATCTTTCACTTAGGCACTTTAGAGCCTTTGGATCAACACTGAATTCAACAATTTCACACCGTCAACTGGACTTAAACTTGTTTTTCATGCTTTTGCTTTCGGACAGAGCTGTTCATTATTCAGCCATTAACACTCTCTCTGGACAAATGCATTGTCTCTTGCAGCAAACGTTACCACTCGCTTTGCCTTGTTCTTTGTAATTTAATCTCTCCGCCTTCGGCCCAATCACAGGCCTCACTTTTGTTGTTCTCCCCACCCCCGCCCTTTCACTTGCTCAAAACGTATTACATTCCTAACCATTGCCGGTTCTGATGAAAGGTCATCAACATGAAACGTTAACTCTGCTTCTCTCTCCACAGATACCACCCGACAAGCTGAGTATTTACAGCACGTTCTGTTGTAATTTTAGACATGAATCGAAACTGGCCAAATAGAAGTCAATGGGTAAAACCTTCCGTTGACTGGAGTCATACCTAGCGCAAAGGAAGATGGTTGTGGTTGTTGGATGTCAATCATCTGAGCTCCAGGGCAACTGCAGGAGTTCCTCAGGGTATTGTCCTCGGCTCAACCATCTTCAGCTGCTTCATCAATAACTATCCCTCCATTATTAAGTCAGAGTGGGGAGGTTCGCTCCTGATTATATGATCCTCAGCACCTTTCGCAACTCCTCAGACATTGAAGACTGGCATATGCAGCAAGATCTGGACAACATGCCGGCTTGGGTTGATAAGTGGCAAGTAACATTCGTGACACAAAAGTGCCAGGCAATGACCATCTACAAAAAAAAAGAAAATCTAACCATCTCCCCTTGACATTTAATGGCATTGTCATGGCTGAATCCCCCACTATCAAGATCCAGGAGGTTACCATTGACCAGAAACTGAACTGGAGTAGCCACATAATACCATTGCTACAAGGTGAGATCAGAGGTTGTGAATTCTGCAGTGAGTAACTGAGTTCCTTACTCCCCATCGTTTTCCACCATCGGCAATACACAAGTCAGGATGTGATGGAATACTCGCCACTTGATTGGATGAGTGCGGCCCCAACAAAGCTCAGGAAGCTCGACACCATCCAGCACAAAGCAACCCGCTTGACTGGCACCCCATCCATACAAATTCACTCCCTCCACCACCAACCCACAGTGGCAGCAGAGTATACCATCTACAAGATGCACTGCAGCAACTCAACAACGCTCATTAGACAGCACCTTCCAAACCTGCAACCTCTATCACCTAGAAGTACAAAAGCAGCAGATGTATGGAAACACCAACACATGCAAGTTCCTCTCCAAGTCGCATACCAGCCGGACTTGGAAATGTATCACTGTTCCTTCACTGTCTCTGGGTCAAAAACCTGGAACTCTCTTCCTAATAGCACTGTGGGTGCTCCAGATGTCTGCAGTGGTTTAAGAAGGCAGCTCAAAGGCAATTAGGAATGGGCAATAAATGGTGGCTTTGCAATCAGCGACCACATCCCATGAAATAATAAAATAGGTAATAGTAATATATTCCAGCTGGATAACAGTGGAGAGGTGTTGGAGGAAGATGGTGTCACCAACATTGTCTCAGGCAGCAGTAAGTTTGTGAAGGACAAGGAGGAATAGTTTGCCTTTGTAACAGTCACATAGCATGTTATTTTTAACAATCCTAACATGTCCTGCCGTGGAATTATGCACATTTATCCACTGTTGATGCACACCCATTAAAATTACACGCTTTAATTGCCATTGCCTCTCCGCTCCATCCTACAACAATGCACCAATTTGCGCTTCTCTCTGTTGAAGTTATTCTGCCCTTTCCACCAACCTGTCTCTACATGAAGCCTATCACTATCATCCTCACTGCGCAATACACTTCCAAGTTTTGTGTTAATGCAAATTTTGGAATTGTTCCATTTACACTCAAGTCCAAGTCGCATAAATATAATCACAAAAAGTAGCAATCCTAGTAATGATCCCTGGTGAAATTTGCTCCACCTAAAAAAAACAACAACCGTTCACTGCTTCCTGCCTCTGCTTCCTGTCATGCAGACAACTTTTTCCCTTTTATTCCATGGGCTCCAACTTTGCTGACAAACCAGTTAAGTGACATTTAATAAAATGCTGCTTGAAAGTCGATGTACAACTAATCAACTACAAGACCCTCATCAACACGCTCTGTTACTTCACGGAATATACTCAAGTTATTTAAACACAGTTTGACTTTGACAAATCCGTGTTGGATTTCCTTAATTCGTCCACATTTGTCGCAGTGAGGGAATTTTGTCCCGGATTATTCTTTTAAAAGTTTTCCCAGCACCGAGGTTTCTTTGTTAGGCTTGTCCTTACACCCTTGTTTGGACAATGGTGTAGCATTTGCAATTCGCCAGTCCTTTGGCACCATCTCTGTCTGTAATGAAAATTATGGTCCAATTCCTTTACAATGTCAACCCTTATTTCCCTCAGCAACTCGGATGCTTTTTGCCTTCACATTTTTAAGTACAGCCAGCCTTTATACTACCTCCTGTTGAGAGAACATGCTTTGCTGAATGAGGATTTTTAATTCATCGGTTGGAAACCTACATTAAACTTCGAAAAATGAAAGCTGGAATCTTACTTTTAACTTTTAAAATAGCTGTCAGCCAAGATGGCCACCACAACGCGCATTGAAATGCCTCACATTCCAAGACATTACAGTGAAGATGCTTGTCTTCAAAGCTCCCACCTAGGACAATGACTTGGAAAGTTGAGTAGATTATCTGTGATCACCCTCATTAGCAGGAAACTTGAAGCCACATTGGAGCTTTCACTAGTTGAGACGAACCAGCAGGGGTAAATATTGACACACTACAATTTGAGAGAAAGTTGGGATTCTTAGAATTTGGACCCCATTAGAGAAATAAAGGTACTGAGAGAATGATGTGACAGTCCCCCTCCCCTCTCCTCCCCCCTCCCCTCCCAGTCTGTGTAAACTTGGAGTTCGTTTTATTTTGTTGTTGCACGCAGCAGGCAAGTTTTGTTAGCTAATCCGGGCAAGACCCTCTTGTGGCTGTCTCCCTTGCTCTCTCTCTCCAGGCAACATTGCAAGTTTTGGAACCTGTCTGTGATTGTGGAGCATCCAAGTCCACCATTGCTACAGACAGAGACCCGGGAGAAAGCCACACACCACTAATTTCTCAAAGAAACGAGGCAGACCAGCTGCACGTGCACTTCTACTAGCCAGAGAATTTAGAACTATGAATTCAGAAAGAAGTCACCTGAATTACCAGACTTCACAGACGGTATATTAGTTTTAGTTGTTCTGGACACTAATCCAACCCAAACTACTCTTCATCACTCTGTCACCTATTGTTGTGTGTGTGTGATTCCTGTGTCTGTGTGAGTGTGAATGTTGGTGCGTAATTTATCATTTTACTTGAATTGGGATCTGATTTTCACTACAATAAACTAACCTTTTTGTTGTTAAACTCAAGAAAACGTGGGACAGGTCAAATGCTCCATCTGTTGAAGAGTTGAGAAATGCAGCTGGACAGTTATTGATTACTATCCGTCCAAAAGCTTGGAAACCCGAAATCCAAAAACATGTGCTAACCATTTTACACTTGAACCTGAAGACTAAAAAACAAGTCGGAAACAGACAAAGTAACATTAGCTGAGGAACAACTAGAACAGAGGAGACTAGAATTAGAATTCGCAAGGAGAAAGAGCAGAGAGAGTTTCAGAAAAGCGTAAAAGACAGAGCTTTCCTGAAGGAGAAATAGAGAGCACATCAGAAAGGGGAAAAGAAAGAACTTTCCAGCAGAAGTAGAAAAGGGAGTTTAGGCAGCTCGAACTAACCAGGGGAGTACCCAATGCAACCAATAAAGATACTGCCAGTGAGGGAACTAGCCCGAGCTCAGGACAGAGTGCTCATCTCTTAAAGTACTCCAAGTTAATACTAAAATTCAATCGGGGGATGTTGAAGCATTTTTCATCTCTTTTGAAAAACTTCCAGAACAGCCAAAGTGGCCAGTAGAGATCTGGACCTTGCTATTGCAAAGCAAACTAACAAGAAAAGACCACGAGGTATTTTCACTGTTGTCTGATGAGAGTTCGTCAGATTATGAGATGATTAAAATGATACCCTGAATGCATACGAGCTGGTGGTGCACCGCAAACAGTTCTGAACTCTCTGATAGCAGCCTGAACAAACGTACCTCGGGTTCGAACGGTTTAAGCAACTCGGTTCTAGCTAATGGATATGGACACTCAATATCAGCCCACATATGAAACCCTCAGAGATGTGATCCTTCTCGGGGAAATCAAAATCTCGCTTTCCCTTTTATTTAAAACCCACGTGGAGGAACAAATGTTTCTAAAAGCCTGGGAGGCAGCAATCCTGGCTGATGAATGTACGCTAGTACACAAGCCCTTGCCCCAGGGAAACCCTTCACTCGTCACCTCCAAAAACCTGGAAAAGGCTGGAAGGTGGGAGAGTGATAGGAGGATGAATAGCCACGGGCAGAAAGAGATAAATGGAAACACAAGGGGCACCCCTCAAGCCAGAACAGACGGTTCTGAGAACGGAAGTAACGCCCAAAATCACGCGTCTTTCCGTTGCAATAAGTCAGGTCACCTTTGAACTGACTACTGGAAGTTACAATGAAAAGCTGTAGGATTATTGAGGGTACACCAGACCAGTGCAGGAAAGGGGGTCCTGATGGGAAGAACAGAAGACCAGGCTGTAGCCTTAACTGTGTCAGTAAGACACAGTATGCCCACCACTGAGAGTGCGGGACAATTTAATAAAATCCCTGAGAGATACCAGGATTTTGTGTCCAGGGACACGTGACCCCATACCCCTCGAATGCGGCAAGTAAACGCAAAGCCATGTTTGTGATACAGGGGCCACGCAATCCCTCCTGCTTGGAAAATATATGACATTTCCCCAGAGAGTGCACTGAATGCTCATGTATCAGTAAACAGTATCGGGCGAAAGTAAATGCCCATTCCTCTATATTGGGTGCACCTGGCATGCAGGTTTGCTTTAGGACTGGTAACCGTGGAGATTGTCCCTAGTTCACCTGTGGACAGGGTTGACCTGTTCCTGGGCAATGATCTGGTCAGGGTGAAGGTGCTGGCTTCCCCAGCAGTTTGAGAGGGACTGAAATAGGTCAGGGAGACAGGGACGTTACAGGAGAAGGCCCCTGGCATTTTTCCTGTCTTTGTGGTGTGCTAGTCCAGGGCCAAACAAGCTCCCATCAGAGGTTGCTGAACTGACTTTTGCAGATGAATGACCCTCCTGTCTAGTGATCTGAAACCTTCTTTGGGAAGTTAGAGAACAAAAAGGATGTGTTAAACAGATCTTCTTTGGCCGAGGCTGAGCAAGCAGAGCCAATGTTAAAAAAAAGTTAGCACAGACTTAACTCTAAAGTTAAAGTGAAGCAGAGGGCCTCCCAGAGTGTGACTATTTCAAGAATGAGGTGCCAATGAGGAAATGGAGACCTCCTTAGAGAACTGCTGATGAATAGTGGACAGTGGTTCTGCCAGGTACCGTAAGGAAATACTGAGAATAACCAGGAATTCCAAGGTCGACATCAGAAAATCACAAGTCTGCATAAGACAGCATTTCGACTGGCCACAAAGCGACAACGATGTGGTGGAGTACTGCAAAACTAGTCACATGTGCCATGTTGTGGGGAAACCCCAACCTGCACTAAGAACTGCAAACCTAATTCCCATGCCATCTTCGAATGAATCCTACAGCAGCATGTGGGTGGATTGAGTGGGATGTCTGCCGAAAACAAAAGAAGATTATCAGTATCTTCCCACTATTCTGGATGTGGTGAACCGATTACCACAGGCCATCCCCCAAAAGAAAATCTCTGCCAAGGTAGTGGTACAAGGGCTAACCCAATTTTTACACAACATGTGTTGCTTGCTGAGATCCAGAAGGACCAGGACTTGAATTGCACTGTAATTGGGATGATGTCGAACTGAACAATTAACAAAAATACTATACCTATGAATTAAGAATCATATCGAATTTAACAATTAATCGAATGTCATAAACCTTGCTTTAAGGAAAAAGACTAATTTAATAAATAATCAGAATGTTGTACCCAGCGAATTAGTTATCATGCCTACTTTAAACATTAACTGGATTATACCCTGTATATAAGGGATGATGTCAATTTAAAAAGTAACCAGATTATATGCCGTGTATTCGTTATCATGCCAAATTAAACAATTGACAATATTACATCCTTGTATCAGTAATGACATCTAATTTAACTGTTGACAAGAATATTAATCAATGTGTATTAGTGATGACATCTAATTTAACTGTTAACCAGAATATTATCCCCTGTGTATTAGTGATAACATCTAATTTAACTGTTAACCAGAATATTAAACACTGTGTATTAGTGATGACATCTAATTTAACAATTAACCGGAATATTTTACCCTATGTAGCAGTGATGACATCTAAATTACAATTAACCAGAATATTATACCCTATGTATTAGTGATGAAATCTAATTTAACAATTAACAAGAATATTATCCCCTGTGTATTAGTGATGACATCTAATTTAACAATTAAACAGAATATTATACCCTGTGTATTAGTGATGAAATCTAATTTAACAATTAACCAGAATATTATACACTGTGTATTAGTGATGACATCTAATTTAACAATTAACCAGAATATTATACCCTATGTATTAGTGATGAAATCTAATTTAACAATTAACCAGAATATTAGACACTGTGTATTAGTGATGGCATCTAATTTAACAATTAACTGCAATATTATAACCTGTGTATTAGTGATGACATCTAATTTAACAATTAACCAGAACATTATAAATTGTGCACAAGTGATGACATCTGATTTAACCATGAACCAGAATATTATACACAGTGTATAAGTGTTGACATCAAATTTAACAATTAACCGGAATATTATACCTAGTGTATTAGTGATGACATCTAATTTAACAATTAACCAGAATATAAGACACTGTGTATTCGTGATGACATCTAATTTATCACTGAAGCGGAATATTAAACCCTATGTATTAGTGATGGTATCTAATTTAACAATTAACTGCAATATTATACCCTGTGTATCAGTGATGACATTGAATGTAACAATTAATCAGAATATTATTCTTTCTTTTTCTTTTGGGCCTCCTTATCTCGAGAGACAATGGATACGCGCCTGGAGGTGGTCAGTGGTTTGTGAAGCAGCGCCTGGAGTGGCTATAAAGGCCAATTCTGGAGTGACAGGCTCTTCCACAGGTGCTGCAGAGAAATTTGTTTGTCGGGGCTGTTGCACAGTAGGCTCTCCCCTTGCGCCTCTGTCTTTTTTCCTGCCAACTACTAAGTCTCTTCGACTCGCCACAATTTAGCCCTGTCTTTATGGCTGCCCGCCAGCTCTGGCGAATGCTGGCAACTGACTCCCACGACTTGTGATCAATGTCACACGATTTCATGTCGCGTTTGCAGACGTCTTTATAACGGAGACATGGACGGCCGGTGGGTCTGATACCAGTGGCGAGCTCGCTGTACAATGTGTCTTTGGGGATCCTGCCATCTTCCATGCGGCTCACATGGCCAAGCCATCTCAAGCGCCGCTGACTCAGTAGTGTGTATAAGCTGGGGGTGTTGGCCGCTTCAAGGACTTCTGTGTTGGAGATATAGTCCTGCCACCTGATGCCAAGTATTCTCCGAAGGCAGCGAAGATGGAATGAATTGAGACGTCGCTCTTGGCTGGCATACGTTGTCCAGGCCTCGCTGCTGTAGAGCAAGGTACTGAGGACACAAGCCTGATACACTCGGACTTTTGTGTTCCGTGTCAGTGCGCCATTTTCCCACACTCTCTTGGCCAGTCTGGACATAGCAGTGGAAGCCTTACCCATGCGCTTGTTGATTTCTGCATCTAGAGACAGGTTACCGGTGATAGTTGAACCTAGGTAGGTGAACTCCTGAACCACTTCCAGAGCGTGGTCGCCAATATTGATGGATGGAGCATTTCTGACATCCTGCCCCATGATGTTCGTTTTCTTGAGGCTGATGGTTAGGCCAAATTCATTGCAGGCAGACGCAAACCTGTCGATGAGACTCTGCAGGCATTCTTCAGTGTGAGATGTTAAAGCAGCATCGTCAGCAAAGAGGAGTTCTCTGATGAGGACTTTCCGTACTTTGGACTTCGCTCTTAGACGGGCAAGGTTGCACAACCTTCCCCCTGATCTTGTGTGGAGGAAAATTCCTTCTTCAGAGGATTTGAACGCATGTGAAAGCAGCAGGGAGAAGAAAATCCCAAAAAGTGTGGGTGCGAGAACACAGCCCTGTTTCACACCACTCAGGATAGGAAAGGGCTCTGATGAGGAGCCACCATGTTGAATTGTGCCTTTCATATTGTCATGGAATGAGGTGATGATACTTAGTAGCTTTGGTGGACATCCGATCTTTTCTAGTAGTCTGAAGAGACCACGTCTGCTGACGAGGTCAAAGGCTTTGGTGAGATCAATGAAAGCAATGTAGAGGGGCATCTGTTGTTCACGGCATTTCTCCTGTATCTGACGAAGGGAGAACAGCATGTCAATAGTCGATCTCTCTGCACGAAAGCCACACTGTGCCTCAGGGTAGATGCGCTCGGCCAGCTTCTGGAGCCTGTTCAGAGCGACTCGAGCAAAGACTTTCCCCACTATGCTGAGCAGGGAGATTCCACGGTAGTTGTTGCAGTCACCGCGGTCACCTTTGTTTTTATAGAGGGTGATGATGTTGGCATCGCGCATGTCCTGGGGTACTGATCCCTCGTCCCAGCACAGGCATAGCAGTTCATGTAGTGCTGAGAGTATAGCAGGCTTGGCACTCTTGATTATTTCAGGGGTAATGCTGTCCTTCCCAGGGGCTTTTCCGCTGGCTAGGGAATCAATGGCATCATTGAGTTCCGATTTGGTTGGCTGTATGTCCAGCTCATCCATGACTGGTAGAGGCTGGGCTGCATTGAGCGCAGTCTCAGTCTCAGAATATTATACACTGTGTATAAGTGATGACATCTGATTTAACAATTAACCAGAATATTATCCCATGTGTATTTATGGATTTATGATTATTTGGAAAAGCATAGTTTGATTAGAGACAGTCAGCATGGCTTTGTGAGGGGCGGGTCATGCCTCACAAGCCTTATTGAAATATTTTAGGATGTGACAAAGCACATTGATGAAGGAAGAGCAGTGGATGTGGTGCATATGGATTTTAGCAAGGCGTTTGTTAAGGTTCCCCATGGTAGGCTCATTCAGAATGTGAGGAGGCATGGGAGACAGGGAAAGTTGGCTGTCTTGAAACAGAATTGTCTGGCCCATAGAAGACAGAGGGTGGTAGTAGATATAAAGTAATCAGCCTGGAGCTCGGTGACCAGTGGTGTTCCGCAGGGATCTGTTCTGGGACCTCTGCTCTTTGTGATTTTTATAAATGAATTGGATGAGGAAGTGGAAGGCTGGGTTAGCAAGTTTGCCGATGACACGAAGGTTGCTGGAGTTGTGGATAGTGTGGAGGGTTGTTGTCGGTTGCAACGGGACATTGACAGGATGCAAATCTGGGCTGAGAAGTGGCCGATGGAGTTCAACCTGGAAAAGTGTGAAGTGATACATTTTGGAAGGTCACATTTTAATGCAGAATACAGGCTTAAAGACAGGATTCTTGGTAGTGTGGAGGAACAGAGGGTTCTTGGAGTTCACGTCCATAGATCCCTCAGAAATTGCCACCCAAGCTGATAGGGTTGTCAAGAAGGCGTATGGGGTGTTGGCTTTCATTAACAGGGAGATTAAGTTTAAGAGCCACGCAGTTATGCTGCAGCTCCATAAAGCCCTTGTTAGACCACACTTGGAATATTGTGTTCAGTTCTGGTCGCCTCATTACAGGAAGGATGTGGAAGCTTCAGAGAGGGTGCAAAGGAGATTTACCAGGATGCTGCCTGGACTGGAAGCCATGTTTTATGAAGTAAGGTTGAGGGAGCAAGGCCTTTTCTCATGGGAGCGAAGAGGATGAGAAGTGACTTGATAGAGGTGTACAAGATGATGAGAGGCATAGATAGAGAGGATAGCCAGAGACTTTTTCCCAGGGCGGAAAGGGCTATCGCCAGGGGCATAATTTTAAGTAGATTGGAGGAAGGTTGAGGGGAGATGCCAGAGGTAGGTTCTTTACCCAGAGGGTGGTGGGTGCGTGGAATGCACTGCCGGCGGTGGTACCAGAAGCAGATACATTAGGGACGCTTAAGAGAATCTTGGATAGGTACATGGATGATAGTAGAATGAAGAGTATGTAGGTAGTTTGATCTTAGAGTAGGTTAAAGGATCGGCACAACATCGTCGGCCGAAGGGCCTGTACTGCGCTGAACTGTTCTATGTACTATGTCCGACGTTATATGTTCTATGTATTAGAGATGACATCTAATTTAACAATGTACAAGAATATTATACTCTGTGTATCAGTGATGATATCTAATTCAACAATTAACCGGAAAGTTTTCCACTCTGTATAAGCGATGACATGTAACTTAATAATCAACCATTACATTTTACCCTGTGTATTAATGATGACATCTAATTTAACAATTAACCAGAATATTATACCTTTTGTATTAGTGATGACATCTAATTCAACACTGAACAGGAATATTATATTCTATGTATTTGTGATGACATCAGATTTAACTATGAAATGGAATATTATACCATGTGTGAGGGAAAATAGCTGATTTTGCAATGAAACAGAATATTATACACTGTGTATACGTGATGAAATCAAAATTAACAATTAATCAGAATGTTATATGCTGTGTATTAGTGATGAGGTCTAATTTAACTATTAACTGCAATATTACATCCTGTGCATTAGTGATGACATCTAATTTAACAATTAACTGGAATATTATATGCTGTGTGTTAGTGATGACATCTAATTTAACAATTAACCAGAATATTACACACGGTGTATTAGTGATGACATCTAATTTAACAATTAACTGGAATATAATACACTGTGTATTAGTGATGACATCTAATTTAACAATTAACCAGAATATTACACACGGTGTATTAGTGATGACGTCTAATTTTACAATTAACCAGAATATTATACGCTGTGTATTAGTGATGAGATCTAATTTAACTATTAACTGCAATATTACATCCTGTGCATTAGTGATGACATCTAATTTAACAATTAACCAGAATATTACACACGGTGTATTAGTGATGAGATCTAATTTAACGAGTAACTGGAATATTATACCCTGTGTATTAATGGATATAGCTAATTTTATAATTAATCAGAATATTATACCATGTGTATCAGTGATGGCATCTAATTTAACACTGAGCCGGAATATTAAACATTGTGTATTAGTGATGAGGTCTAATTTAGCAATTAACGAGAATATTATACCTTTGTATTGGTGATGACATCTAATTCAACACTGAACCGGGATATTATTCCCTCTGCATTAGTGATGACATCTAATTAAACTATGAACTGGAATATTATTCCATGTGTATTCGTGGAAATAGCTAATTTGATAATTAATCAGAATATTATACCTTTTGTATCAGTGATAACATCTAATTTAACAATTAAACAGATTATCCCCTGTGGATTAGTGATAACATCTAATTTAACACTGAGCCGGAATATTAAAACCTGTGTATTAGTGATGAGGTCTTATATAACTGATAACTGGAATATTATACACTGTGTGTTAGTGATGACATCTAATTTAACAATTAACCAGAATATTATACTCTGTTTGTTAGTGATGACACCTAATTTAATTATTAACCAGAATAATATATCCTGTGTATTCGTGATGATATCGAATTTAACACTGAACGGGAATATTATACCGCGTGCATTAGTGATGATATCTAATTTAACAATTAACTGCAATATTATACCCTGTGTATTACTGATGATATCTAATTTAACAATTAACTGGAATATTATCACCTGTGTATTAGTGATGATATCTAATTTAACAATTAACTGGAATATTATCCCCTGTGTATTAGTGATGATATCTAATTTAACAATTAACTGCAATATTATACCCTGTGTATTACTGATGATATCTAATTTAACAATTAACTGGAATATTATCACCTGTGTATTAGTGATGATATCTAATTTAACAATTAACTGCAATATTATCACCTGTGTATCAGTGATGATATCTAATTTAACAATTAACTGGAATATTATCACCTGTGTATCAGTGATGATATCTAATTTAACAATTAACTGGAATATTATACCGTATGTATTCGTGTAAATAGCTATTTTAAAATGAATCAGAATATTATACCTTTTGTATTAGTGATGGCATCTAATTTAACACTGAACCAGAATATTATACCATGTGTATTAGTGATGGCGTCTAATTTAACACTGAGCCGGTATATTGAACCCTGTGTATTACTGATGAGGTCTATATAACTAATAACTGGAATATTACACCCGGTGTATTAGTCATAACATCACATTTAAAAATTAACCAGAATATTACACTCTGTTTGTTCGTGATGACACCTAATTTATTTATGAACCAGAATAATATACCCGGTGTATTAGTGATGATATCGAATTTAAAACTGAACCTGAATATTAAACCCTGTGTATTAGTGATGACATCTAATTTAACGATTAACCCGAATATTATACCCAATGTATCAGTATTCACACCTAACTTAACAATTAACCAGAATGTTACACCCCATGCATTAGTGATGACGTCTAATTTAAAACTGAACCGCAATATTGAACCCTGTGCATTAGTGACGACATCTAATTTAACTATAAACTGGAATATTATACCCTGTGTATTAGTGACGACATCTAATTTAACTATAAACTGGAATATTATACCCTGTGTATTAGTGATGATATCTAATTAAACAATTAAGCGGAATGTTATACCTTTTGTATTGGTGATGTCATATAATTGAACTACGAACTGGAATATTATACCATGTGAATCAGTGATGATAGTTAATTATACAATTAAACAGAATATTATACACTGTGTATAAGTGATGACATCTAAATTAACGATTAACCAGCATATTATAACCTGTGTCTTAGTGATGCCATCTAATATAACACTGAACCGGAATATTAAAACCTGTGCATTAGACATGACATCTATTTTAACAAATAAGCAAAATATTATACTCTGTGTATTGGTGATGACATCTAATTTAACAATGAACCGGAATATTATACCCTGTGTATAACTGATGACATCTTATTTAACTGTGAAGTGTAATATTATACCATTTGTATTAGCGAAAATAGTTAGTTTCATAATTGAACAGAATATTATACACTGTGTATAAGTGATGGCATTTAATTTAACACTGTACCGGAATATTATACCCTGTGTATTAGTGATGACATCTAATTTAATAATTAACCAAATATTATACCTGTGTGTTAGCGATGACATCTAATTTAAAACTGAACCGTAATAGCATACCCAGTGTATTAGTGATGACAACTTACTTAACAATTAACCAGAATGCTTTACCCTGTGCATTAGTGATGACGTCTAAATTAACACTGAACCGGAATATTAAACCCTGTGTATTAGTGATGACATCTAATTGAACTATTAACCGAAATATTATATAAAAGCAAAATACTGCGGATGCTGGAAATTTGAAATAAAAACAAGAAATGCTGGAACTACTCAGCAGGTCTGGCAGCATCTGTGAAAAGAGAAGCAGAATTAACGTTTCGGGTCAGTGACCCTTCTTCGGAACCGAAATATTATTTCATCTAATTTAACTATAAACTGGAATATTATACCCTGTGTAATAGAGATGACATCTAATTTAACAATTAACTGGAATATTATCACCTGTGTATTAGTGATGACATCTAATTTAACAATTAACTGTAATATTATCACATGTGTATTAGTGATGACATCTAATTTCACAATTAACTGGAATATTATCACCTGTGTATTAGTGATGTCATCTAATTTAACAATTAACTGGAATATTGTACACTGTGTATGAGTGATGACGTCGAATTTAACAATTAACCAGAATGTTATACCTTTTGTATTAGTGATGAAATCTAATTGAACTACGAACTGGAATATTATACCATGTGATTGAGTGATAATAGTTAATTGCACAATTAAACAGAATATTATACACTGTGTATAAATGATGACTTCGAAATTAACGACTTGCCAGCATATTATACCCTGAGTATTAGTGGTGCCATCTAATATAACACTGAACCGGAATATTAAAAACTGTGTATTAGAGATGACATCCATTTTAACAATTAAGCAAAATAGTATACGCTGTGTATTAGTGATGACATCTAATTTTACAATTAACTGTAATATTAGACGCTGCGTATGAGTGATGACATCCAATTTAACAATTAACCAGAATATTATAACTTTTGTATTAGTGATGACAAATAATTTAACACTGAACCAGAATATTATAAACTGTGTATAACTGATGACATCTAATTTAACTGAACTGTAATATTATACCATTTGTATTAGCGAAAATAGTTAATTTCATAATTAAACAGAATATTATACACTGTGTATCAGTGATGAAATTTAAATTAACAATTAACCGGAATATTATACACTGTGTATGAGTGATGGCATCTAATTTACATTGTACCGGAATATTAAACCCACTGTATCAGTGATGATGTCTAAATTAACTATTAAGTGGAATATTATACACTGTGTATTAGTGATGACATCCAATTTAACAATTAGCCCCAATAATATACCCTGTGTATTAGTGATCACATCTAATTTATCACTGAACCGAAATAATATACCTGTGTATTAGTGATCACATCTAATTTAACAATTAATCGGTATATTAAACACTTTGTATTCGTGATGCCATCTAATTTAACCAATAACTGGAATATTATACCCTGTGTAAGAGTGATCTCATCGAACTTAACAATTAAGCAGAATATTACACCCTGTGCATTAGTGATAATAGCTAATTTTACAATTAAACAGAATATGATACTCTGTGTATAAGTGATGCCATCTAATGTAACTATTAACTTGAAGATCATATCCAGTGCATTAGTGATGACATCCAATTTAACAATTAACCAGAATATTACACCCTGTGTATTATTGATGGCATCTAATTTAACAATTAACTGGAATATTATAAACTGTTTATTAGTGATGACATTTAATTTAACACTGAACTGGAATATTACACCCTGTGTATTAGTGATAATAGCTAATTTTGCAATTAAACAGAATATTATACACTTTCTGTAAGTGACGACATGTAATTTAACAAGTAACTAGAATATTATACCCTGTGTATTAGTGATGACATCTAATTTAAATATTAACCGGAATATTATACCCAGTGTATCAGTGATGACATCTAATTTAACAATTAACCAGAATATTATACCCTGTGTGATGGTGATGACATCTAATTTAACACTGAACCGGAATATTGAACTCTGTGTATTAGTGATGTCGTCTAATTTAACTATTAACTGTATTTTACGCCCAGTGTATGAGTGACAACATCTAATTTAAACATTAACCGGAATATTAAGCCCTGTGCATTAGTGAAGACATCTAATTTAACTATTAACTATAATATTATAGCCAGTGTATTCGTGATAACACCTAATTTAACAATTAACCAGAATATCGTACCCTGTGCATCAGTGATGATATCTAATTTAACAATTAAACGGAATATTATACCCTGTGTATTAGTAATGACATCTAATTTAACAATTAACTGCAAAACTATACCCTGCGTGTTAGTGATGACATCTACTTGAACAATCAACTGGAATGTTATACACTGTGCATTAGTGATGACATCTAATTTAACAATTAACCAGCATATTATTACCCTGTGTATTAGTGGTAGCATCGAACTTATCACTGAACCGGGATATTAAACCCTGTGTATTAGTGATGAGTTCTAATTTAACAATGATCCGGAATATTAAACCCTTTGTATTCGTGATGCCATCTAATTTAACCAATAACTGGAATATTATACCCCGTGTATAAGTGATAACCTCTAATATAACAACTAACCAGAAATTTATATCCTGTGTATTAGGGATGACATCTAATTTAACAATTAACCAGAATATTGCACACTGTGTATTAGTGATGACATCTAGTTTAACTATGAACTGGAATATTATACCAACTGTATCAGTGATAATAGTTAATTATACAATTACACAGGACATTATACCCTGTGCATAAGTGATGACATCCAAATTAACGATTAGCCAGCATATTATACCCTGTGTATTAGTGGTGGCATCGAATATAACAAAGTACCGGATTATTAAACCCTGTGTATTAGTGATGACATCTAATTTAACAATTAACTTCAATATTATACCCTGTGTATTAGTGAAACATCTAATTTAACAATTAACTTCAATATTATACCCTGTGTAATAGTGAAACATCTAATTTAACAATTAACCAGAATATTATAACTTTTGCATTAGTGATGACGTCGAATTTAACAATTAACCAGAATGTTATACCTTTTGTATTAGTGATGAAATCTAATTGAACTACGAACTGGAATATTATACCATGTGATTGAGTGATAATAGTTAATTGCACAATTAAACAGAATATTATACACTGTGTATAAATGATGACTTCGAAATTAACGATTTGCCAGCATATTATACCCTGAGTATTAGTGGTGCCATCTAATATAACACTGAACCGGAATATTAAAAACTGTGTATTAGAGATGACATCCATTTTAACAATTAAGCAAAATAGTATACGCTGTGTATTAGTGATGACATCTAATTTTACAATTAACTGTAATATTAGACGCTGCGTATGAGTGATGACATCCAATTTAACAATTAACCAGAATATTATAACTTTTGTATTAGTGATGACAAATAATTTAACACTGAACCAGAATATTATAAACTGTGTATAACTGATGACATCTAATTTAACTGAACTGTAATATTATACCATTTGTATTAGCGAAAATAGTTAATTTCATAATTAAACAGAATATTATACACTGTGTATAAGTGATGAAATTTAAATTAACAATTAACCGGAATATTATACACTGTGTATGAGTGATGGCATCTAATTTACATTGTACCGGAATATTAAACCCACTGTATCAGTGATGATGTCTAAATTAACTATTAAGTGGAATATTATACACTGTGTATTAGTGATGACATCCAATTTAACAATTAGCCCCAATAATATACCCTGTGTATTAGTGATCACATCTAATTTATCACTGAACCGAAATAATATACCTGTGTATTAGTGATCACATCTAATTTAACAATTAATCGGTATATTAAACACTTTGTATTCGTGATGCCATCTAATTTAACCAATAACTGGAATATTATACCCTGTGTAAGAGTGATCTCATCGAACTTAACAATTAAGCAGAATATTACACCCTGTGCATTAGTGATAATAGCTAATTTTACAATTAAACAGAATATGATACTCTGTGTATAAGTGATGCCATCTAATGTAACTATTAACTTGAAGATCATATCCAGTGCATTAGTGATGACATCCAATTTAACAATTAACCAGAATATTACACCCTGTGTATTATTGATGGCATCTAATTTAACAATTAACTGGAATAGTATAAACTGTTTATTAGTGATGACATTTAATTTAACACTGAACTGGAATATTACACCCTGTGTATTAGTGATAATAGCTAATTTTGCAATTAAACAGAATATTATACACTTTCTGTAAGTGACGACATGTAATTTAACAAGTAACTAGAATATTATACCCTGTGTATTAGTGATGACATCTAATTTAAATATTAACCGGAATATTATACCCAGTGTATCAGTGATGACATCTAATTTAACAATTAACCAGAATATTATACCCTGTGTGATGGTGATGACATCTAATTTAACACTGAACCGGAATATTGAACTCTGTGTATTAGTGATGTCGTCTAATTTAACTATTAACTGTATTTTACGCCCAGTGTATGAGTGACAACATCTAATTTAAACATTAACCGGAATATTAAGCCCTGTGCATTAGTGAAGACATCTAATTTAACTATTAACTATAATATTATAGCCAGTGTATTCGTGATAACACCTAATTTAACAATTAACCAGAATATCGTACCCTGTGCATCAGTGATGATATCTAATTTAACAATTAAACGGAATATTATACCCTGTGTATTAGTAATGACATCTAATTTAACAATTAACTGCAAAACTATACCCTGCGTGTTAGTGATGACATCTACTTGAACAATCAACTGGAATGTTATACACTGTGCATTAGTGATGACATCTAATTTAACAATTAACCAGCATATTATTACCCTGTGTATTAGTGGTAGCATCGAACTTATCACTGAACCGGGATATTAAACCCTGTGTATTAGTGATGAGTTCTAATTTAACAATGATCCGGAATATTAAACCCTTTGTATTCGTGATGCCATCTAATTTAACCAATAACTGGAATATTATACCCCGTGTATAAGTGATAACCTCTAATATAACAACTAACCAGAATTTTATATCCTGTGTATTAGGGATGACATCTAATTTAACAATTAACCAGAATATTGCACACTGTGTATTAGTGATGACATCTAGTTTAACTATGAACTGGAATATTATACCAACTGTATCAGTGATAATAGTTAATTATACAATTACACAGGACATTATACCCTGTGTATAAGTGATGACATCCAAATTAACGATTAGCCAGCATATTATACCCTGTGTATTAGTGGTGGCATCGAATATAACAAAGTACCGGATTATTAAACCCTGTGTATTAGTGATGACATCTAATTTAACAATTAACTTCAATATTATACCCTGTGTATTAGTGAAACATCTAATTTAACAATTAACTTCAATATTATACCCTGTGTAATAGTGAAACATCTAATTTAACAATTAACCAGAATATTATAACTTTTGCATTAGTGATGACATCGAATTTAACACTGAGCCTGAATATTCTACCCTGTGTATTAGTGGCGGCATCTAATTTAACTATGAACTCAAATATTATACCGTGTGTAATACTGAAAATCGCTAATTTTACAATTAAACAGAATATTATCTTCTTCTTTGACCGCCTTATCTCGAGAGACAATGGATAAGCGCCTGGAGGTGGTCAGTGGTTTGTGAAGCAGCGCCTGGAGTGGCTATAAAGGCCAATTCTAGAGTGGCAGGCTCTTCCACAAATGCTGCAGGGAAATTTGTTTGTCGGGGCTGTTACACAGTTGGTTCTCCCCTTGCGCCTCTGTCTTTTTTCCTGCCAACTACTAAGTGTCTTCGACTCGCCAAACTTTAGCCCCGTCTTTATGGCTGCCTGCCAGCTCTGGCGAGCGCTGGCAACTGACTCCCACGACTATTGATCAATGTCACAGGATTTCATGTCTCGTTTGCAGACGTCTTTAAAACAGAGACATGGACGGACGGTGGGTCTGATACTAATGACGAGTTCGCTGTACAATGTGTCTTTGGGGATCCTGCCATCTTCCATACGGCTCACATGGCCAAGCCATCTCAAGCGCCGGTGACTCAGTAGTGTGTGTAAGCTGGAGATGTTGGCCGCCTCGAGGACTTCTGCGTTGGAGATCCGGACCTGCCACCTGATGCCAAGTATTCTCCGGAGGCAGCGAAGCTGGAATGAATTGAGACGTCGCTCTTGGCTGGCATACATTGTCCAGGCCTCGCTGCCGTAGAGCAAGGTACTGAGGACATAGGCCTGATCGACACGGACTTTTGTGTTCCGTGTCAGTGCGCTATTTTCCCACACTCTCTTGGCCAGTCTGGACATAGCAGTGGAAACCTTTCCCATGCGCTTGTTGATTTCTGCATCTAGAGAAAATTTACTGGTGATAGTTGAGCCTCGGTAGGTGAACTCTTGAACCACTTCCAGAACGTGGTCGTCAATATTGATGGATGGAGCATTTCTGACGTCCTGCCCCATGATGTTCGTTTTCTTGAGGCTGATGGTTAGGCCAAATTCATTGCAGGCAGCTGCAAACCTGTCGATGAGACTCTGCAGGCACTCTTCAGTGTGGATGTTAAACCAGCATCGTCAGCAAAGAGGAGTTCCCTGATGAGGACTTTCTGTACTTTGGACTTCGCTCTTAGACGTGCAAGGTTGAACAACCTACCGCCTGATCTTGTGTGGAGGAAAATTCCTTCTTCAGAGGACTTGAATGCATGTGAAAGCAGCAGGTAGAAGAAAATCCCAAAAAGTGTGGGTGTGAGTACACAGCACTGTCTCACGCCACTCAGGATAGGAAAGGGCTCTGATGAGGAGCCACAATGTTGAATTGTGCCTTTCATATTGCCATGGAATGAGGTGATGATACTTAGTAGCTTTGGTGGGCATCCAATCTTTTCTCGTAGTCTGAAGAGACCACGTCTGCTGACGAGGTCAAAGGCTTTGGTGAGATCAATGAAAGCAATGTAGAGAGGCATCTGATGTTCACGGCATTTCTCCTGTAGTTGGCAAAGGGAGAACAGCATGTCAACCGTCGATCACGCTGCACGAAGCTAACTGTGCCTCAGGGTAGGCGCGCTCTGGCAGCTTCTGGAGCCTGTTTAGAGCGACTCCAGCAAAGACTTTCCCCACTATGCTGAGCAGGGAGATTCCACGGTAGTTATTATACCGTGTGTATTACTGAAAATGGCTACTTTTACAATTAAACAGAATATTATACACTGTGTATAAGTGATTAAATCTAAATTAAATATTAACCAGAATATTATACCCTGTTTATTAATGATGGCATTTAATTTCACAATTAACCAGAATATTATACCCTGTGTATTAGTGATGACATCTACTTTAACTATTAACTGGAATTTTATACACTGTGCATTCGTGATGACATATAATTTAACAGTGAACCGGAATATCAAACCCTGTGTGTTAGTGATGACATCTAATTTAACTGTTAACTGGAATATTGCACCCAGTGTATTGGTGATGACATCTAATTTAACTATTAATTGGAATATTATATCCAGTGTAATAGTGATAACATCTAATTTCACACTGAAGCACAATATTATACCCTGTGTATTAGTGATGGCATCTAATTTAACAATTAACTGCTATATTATACCGTGTGCTTAGTGATGACATATAATTTAACAATTAACCGGAATATTATACCCAGTGCATTAAAGATGACGTCTAATTTGACAATTAACCAGGATATTATACCTTTTGTATGAGTGATGACAGCTAATTTAACTACGAACTGGTATATTATACACTGTGTATTAGTGATAATAGATTATTTTACAATTAGACAGAATATTGTACACTGTGTATAAGTGAAAGACATCTAATTTAACTGTTAACCATAGTATTGTGCCCTGTGTATTAGTGATGGGATCTAATTTAACTATTAACTGGAATGTTACACCCTGTGTATTAGTATTGACATCTAATTTAACAGTTAACCGCCATATTATGCACTGTGCATTAGTGATGACATCTAATTTAACAATTAACCAGATTATTATACTTTGTGCATTAATGATGACATCTAATTTGACAATTAAACTGAATATTATACACTTTGTATTAGTGATGACATCAAGTTTAACAATTAACTGCAATATTATACCCTGTGTATTAGTGATGACATCTAATTTAATAATCAACCAGAATATTATATACTGTGTATTCGTGATGACGTCTAATTTAATAATTAACCAGAATATTATACCCTGTGCATTAGTGATGACATCTAATTTAACAATTAACCAGAATATTATACTCTGTGCATTAGTGATGACATCTAATTTGACAATTAACTGCAATATTATACCCTGCGTATTCGTGATGACATCTAATTGAACAATTAAACTGAATATTATACCCTTTCTATTAGTGATGACATCTAAATTCACACTGTAGCAGAATATTATACCCCGCGTATTAGTGATGACATCTAATTTAACTATTAACTAGAATATTATACCATGTGTATTCCTGATAATAGATAATTTTACAATTAAACACAATATTATACACTGTGTATGAGTGATGACATCAAGTTTAACAATTAACTGCAATATTATACCCCGTGTATTAGTGATGACATCTAATTTAACAATTAACCAGAATATTATATACTGTGTATTCGTGATGACGTCTAATTTAACAATTAACCAGAATATTATACCTTTTGCATTGGTGATGACATCTAATTTAACGACGAACTGGAATATTATACTCTGTGTTTTAGTGATAATAGCTAATTTTACAATGAACCAGAATATTATATACTGTGTATTAGTGATGACATCTTATTTAACAATTAAACAGAATATCATACCTTTTGTAATAGTGATGGCATCTAATTTAACACTGAACTGGAATATTATACACTGTATATTAGTGATGACATCTAATTTAACAATGTACCAGAATATTATACCCTGTGTATTAGTGATGACACCTAATTTGACAATTCACTGTTATATTATACCCTGTATATTAGTGGTGACATCTAAATTAACAATTAACCAGAATATTACCCGTTGTGTATTAGTGATGATATTTAATTTAACAATAAACCAGAATATTATACCTTTTGCATTCGTGATGACGTCTAATTTAACGACGAACTGGAATATTATACTCTGTGTTTTAGTGATAATAGCTAATTTTACAATGAAACACAGTATTATACAATGTGTATAAGTGAAAGACATCCAATTTAACAATTAACCAGAATATTATAACTTGTGCATTAGTGATGAGATCTAATTTAAATATTAACTGGAATACTATACCCTTAGTATTCTTATTGACATCTAATTTAACTATTAACCGCAATATTATGCACTGTGTATTAGTGATTACATCTAATTTAACAATGAACCAGAATATTATACACTGTGTATTAGTGATGACATCTTATTTAACTATTAAACAGAATACCATACCTTTTGTATTAGTGATAACATCTAATTTATCACTGAACTGGAAAATTGTACACTGTGCATTGGTGATGACTTCGAATTTAACAATTAACCACAATAATATAACGGTTGTATTAGTGATGACATTTAATTTCACTATTAACTGGAATATTATAAACAGTGTGTTCGTGATGACATCTAATTTAACAGTTAACCAGAATATTACACTCTGTGTGTTACTGATGACATATAATTTAACAATTAACCGGAATATTATACCCTGTGTAGTAGTGATGACATCAAAATTAACACTGTGCCGGAATATTAAACAATGTGTATTGGCGATGACATCTAATTTAACAAGTAACCAGAATCTTACACCCTGTGTATTGGAGATGACATCTAATTTAACAATTAACCAGAATATTACACCCTGTGTATTGGTGATGACATCTAATTTAACACTGAACCAGAATATTAGAGCCATTGCATTAGTGATGACATCTAATCGAAATATTAACTGGAATATTATACCCAGTGTATTCGTGATGACATCTAACTTAAATACTAACTGGAATATTTTACTCTGAGCATAAGTGATGACATCTAATTGAACAATTAACCAGAATATTATGCCATGTGTATTAGTGATCACATCTACTTTAACTATTAACTGGAATTTCATACCCTGTGTAATAGTGATGAGGTCTAATTTAACAATTAACCAGAATATTATACCATGTGTATTCGTGATAATAGCTAATTTTACAATTAGACAGAATATCATCCCCTGTGTATTAGTGATGACATCTAATTTAACAATAACCAGAATATTATCCCCTGTGTATTAGTGATGATATCTAATTTAACAATTAACTGGAATATTATCCGCTGTGTATTAGTGATGACATCGAATTTAACAATTAACTGGAATATTATCCCCTGTGTATTTGTGATGACATCTAATTTAATAATTAACTGGAATATTATCCCCTGTTATCAGTGATGACATCTAATTTAACAATTAACCAGAATATTATCCCCTGTGTATTAGTGATGACATCTAATTTAACAATTACCCAGAATATTATCCCCTGTGTATTAGTGATGATATCTAATTTAACAATTTACCAGAATATTATACCCTGTGTATTGTTCATTACATCTACTTTAACTATTAACTGGAATATAACACCCTGTGTTTTAGTGATGGCACCTAATTTAACAATGAACAGGAATATTGTACCCTGTGTCGTAGTGAAAACCTCTGATATAAGAATTAACCAGAATTTGACACCCTGTGTGATAGCGATGTCATGTATTTTCACAATTTACGGGAATATTATACACTGTTCATTATTATTAACAACTATTCTTACAATTGAAGGAAATATTATACACTGTGCATAAGAGACGTCATCTAATTTAACAATTAACCAGAATATTATACCCTCTGCATTCGTGATGACATCTAATTTAACCATTAACTGGAATATTATACACTGTGCATTAGTGATGACATCTAATTTAACAATTAAGCGGAATATTATAACGGTTGTATTAGTGATGATATCTAATTTAATACTGAAGAGGAATGTTATACCAAGTGTGTTAGTGATGACATCTAATTTAACAGTTAACCAGAATATTACACCCTGTGTGCTAGTGATGACATCTAATTTAACACTGAACCGGAATATTAAACCATGTGTGTAAGCGATGACATCTAATTTAACAATTAACCAGATTATTACAGCCTGTGTATTAGTGATGTCATCTAATTTAACTTTTAACCAGAATGTTATAATCTCTGTATTCTTGATTACATCTACTTTAACTATTAACTGGAATTTTATACCCTTTGTATTAGTGATGACATTTAACTTAACACTGAAGCGGAATATTATACCCTGTGTATTAGTGATGACATCTAATCTAACTATTAACTGGTATATTATACCATGTGCATTCGTGATAATAGCTAATTTTACAATTAGACAGTATATTATAAACTGTGTATGAGTGATGACAACTAATTTAACAATTAACCAGAATATTATGCCCTGTGTATTAGTGATGTCATCTAATTTAACTTTTAACCAGAATGTTATAATCTCTGTATTCTTGATTACATCTACTTTAACTATTAACTGGAATGTTATACCCTTTGTATTAGTGATGACATTTAACTTAACACTGAAGCGGAATATTATACCCTGTGTATTAGTGATGACATCTAATCTAACTATTAACTGGAATATTATACCATGTGCATTCGTGATAATAGCTAATTTTACAATTAGACAGTATATTATAAACTGTGTATGAGTGATGACAACTAATTTAACAATTAACCAGAATATTATACCCTGTGTATTAGTGATGACATCTAATCTAACTATTAACTGGAATATTATACCATGTGCATTCGTGATAATAGCTAATTTTACAATTAGACAGTATATTATAAACTGTGTATGAGTGATGACAACTAATTTAACAATTAACCAGAATATTATGCCCTGTGTATTAGTGATCGCATATAATTTAACTATTACCTGGAATTTCATACCCTGTGTAATAGTGATGACATCTAATTTAACAGTGAACCGGAATATTAAACCCTGTGCATTAGTGATGAGATCAAATATAACTATTAACTGGAATATTCTGCCATGTGTATTAGTTTATACATCTACTTTAACTATTAACCAGAATATAAAACCCTGTGTATTAGTTATGACATCTAATTTAAATATTAACTGCATTATTATACCCAGTGCATTAGTGAAGACATCTAATTTAACAATTAACCGGAATGTTAAACCCTGTGTATTAGCGATAACATCTAATTTAACAATTATCCAGAATGTTATACGTTTTGTATTTGTGATGAAATCTAATTTACCTATGAACTGGAATATTACACCATGTGTATCAGTGATAATAGCTAATTTTACAATTAAACAGAATATTATACACCGTGTATAAGTGATGACATCTAAATTAGCAATTAACCTGAATATTAAACCGTTTGTATTAGTGATGCCATCTAAGTTAACTATTGACTGGAATATTATTCCCAGTGTATTCGTGATGACATCTAATCGAACAATTAACTGGAATATTATAAACTGTGTATTAGTGGTGAGATCTAATTTAACAATTATCCAGAATGTTATTCATTTTGTATTTGTGATGACATTCAATTTACCTGTGAACTGGAATATTATACGATGTGTATTAGTGATAATAGCTAATTTTATAATTAAACAGAATATTATACACTGTGTATTAGTGATGACATCTGATTTAACAATTAACCAGAATATTACCCGCTGTGTATTAGTGATGATATTTAATTTAACAATAAACCAGAATGTTTTCCTCTCTGTATTAGCGATGATATCCTATTTAAAATATGAACCTTTATATTTTACCCTGTGTATGAATGATGACATCTAACTTAACCATTAACTGGAAAATTGTACACTGTGCATTAGTGATGACATCGAATTTAACAATTAACCGCAATATTATAACGATTGTATTAGTGATGACATCTAATTTAACACTGAAGAGGAATGTTATACCAAGTCTATTAGTGATGACATTTAATTTAACAGTTAACCACAATATTACACCCTGTGTGTTGGTGATGACATCTAATTCAACAATTAACTGGAATATTATACGCTGTGTAGTAGTGATGACATCAAATTTAACACTGAACCGGAATATTAAACAACGTGTATGAGCGATGAGATCTAATTTAACAATTATCCAGAATATTACAGCCTGTGTACTGGTGATGACATCTAATTTAACACTGAACCATAATATTACAGCCAGTGCATTAGTGATGACATCTAACAGAAATATTAACTGGAATATTATACCCAGTGTATTCGTGATGACATCTAATTTAAATACTAACTGGAATATTATACTCTGAGCATAAGTGATGACATCTAATTGAACAATTAACCAGAATATTATGCCCTGTGTATTAGTGATCACATCTAATTTGACAGTAAACCGGAATATTAAACCCTGTGCATTAGTGATGAGATAAAATATAACTGTTAACTGGAATATTATACACTGTGTATTAGTGTTGACATCTAATTAAACAATTAACCAGATTATTAAATCCTTTGTATTCGAGATGGCATCTAATTTGACGACAAACTGGAATATTATACCGAGTGTGTTACTGATGACAACTAATTTAACAATTAACTGGAATATGAAACCCTGTGCATTTGAGCTGACAACTAATTTAACACTGAAGCGGAATATTATACCCGGTGTATTAGTGATGACATCTAATCTAACTATTAACCGGAATATTATACCCTGTGTATTATTGATCACATCTACTTGAACTATTAACTGGAATATTACACCCTGCGTGTTTGTGATGGCATCTAATTTAACAATTATCAGGAATATTATACCCTGTGTCGCAGTGATGACCTCTGATATGAGAATTAACCAGAATTTGACACCCTGTGTGATAGCGATGTCATGTATTTTCACAATTAACGGGAATATTATACACTGTTCATTAGTGATGACAACTATTTTTACAATTGAAGGAAATATTATACACTGTGCATTAGTGATGTCATCTAATTTAACAATTAACCAGAATATTATACCCTCTGCATTCGTGATGACATCTAATTTAACCATTAACTGGAATATTATACACTGTGCATTAGTGATGACATCTAATTTAACAATTAAGCGGAATATTATAACGGTTGTATTAGTGATGATATCTAATTTAATACTGAAGAGGAATGTTATACCAAGTGTGTTAGTGATGACATCTAATTTAACAGTTAACCAGAATATTACACCCTGTGTGCTAGTGATGACATCTAATTTAACACTGAACCGGAATATTAAACCATGTGTGTAAGCGATGACATCTAATTTAACAATTAACCAGATTATTACAGCCTGTGTATTAGTGATGTCATCTAATTTAACTTTTAACCAGAATGTTATAATCTCTGTATTCTTGATTACATCTAATTTAACAATTAACTGGAATATTATACACTGTGCATTAGTGATGACATCTAATTTAACAATTAACCGGAATATTATAATGGTTGTATTGGTGATGATATCTAATTTAATACTGAAGAGGAATGTTATAACAAGTGTGTTAGTGATGACATCTAATTTAACAGTTAACCAGAATATTACACCCTGTGTGCTAGTGATGACATCTAATTTAACACTGAACCGGAATATTGAACCATGTGTGTTATGATGACATCTAATTTAACAATTAACTGGAATATTATCCCATGTGTATTAGTGATGACATCTAATTTAACAATTAACTGGAATATTATTTCCTGTGTATTAGTGATGTCATCTAATTTAACAGTTAACCAGAATATTATACCCTCTGCATTCGTGATGACATCTAATTTAACAATTAACCAGAATATTACACCCTGTGTATTAGTGATGTCATCTAATTTAATTTTTAACCAGAATGCTTTAACCTCTGCATTCGTGATTACATCTACTTTAACTATTAACTGGAATTTTATACCCTTTGTATTAGTGATGACATTTAATTTAACAGTTATCCGGAATATGAAACCCTGTGTATTAGTGATGATATCTAATTTAACACTGAAACGGCATATTATACCATGTGTATTCGTGATGAAATCTTATTTGACTATTAACTGGAATGTTATACAGTGTATTCGTGATAATAGCTAATTTTACAATTAAACAGAATGTTATACACTGTGTAATAGTGATGGCATCTAATTTAACAGTGAACCGGAATATTAAACCCTGTGCATTAGTGATGAGATCAAATATAACTATTAACTGGAATATTATACCCTGTGTATTAGTGATGACATCTTATTTAAATACTAACTGGAATATTATAAAGTGTGTATTAGCGATGACATTTAATTTAGCTATTAACCAGAACGTTATACCTTTTGTATTAGTGATGACGTCTAATTTAAATATGAACTGGATTATTATACCTTGTGTAGTAGTGATGACCTCTAATTTAAGAATTAAACAGAAAATTATACCCTGTGTGTTAGTGATGACATCTAATTTAACAATTAACCAGAATTTTATACACTGTGTATTGGTGATGACATTGACAAGGAACACAAAAGTCCGAGTGTATCAAACCAGTGTCCTCAGTACCTTGCTCTTTGGCAGCCAGGCCTGGACAACCGATGTCAGCCAAGAGCGACGTCAAAATTCATGCCAATTTCTCTGCCTCCGGAGAATACTTGTTGCAGGCATCATGTTGCAGGGCCGTATCTACAACACAGAAGTCATCGAGGTGGCCAACATCCCGAGCTTATACACACTAATGAGTCAGCGGCGCTTGAGATGGCTAGGCCATGTGAGCCACATGGAAGATGGCAGGATCCCCAAAGACACATTGTACAGCGAGCTCGCCTCTGGTAGCAGACACATCGGCCGTCCTTATCTCCGCTTTAAAGACGTCTGCAAACGCGACATGAAATCCTCTGACATTGATCACAAGACCTGGGAATCAGTTGCCAGCGTTCGCCAGAGCTGGCGGACAGCCATAAAGGCGGGGCTAAAGTGCGGCGAGTCGAAGAGACTTGGCAGTTGGCAGGAAAAAAGAGAGAGGCGCAAGGGAAGAGCCAACTGTGTAACAGCCCCGACAATCATTTTTTTCTGCAGCACCTGTGGAAGAGACTGTCACTCCAGAATTGGCCTTTATCGCCACTCTGGGCGCTGCTCCACACACCACTGAACACCTCCAGGCGCTTACCCATTGTCTCTCGAGATACGAAGGCCAAAGAAGATTATTGATGACGTCTATTTTTACAATTAACGGGAATATTATGCACTGTGCATTAGTGATGACATCTAATCTAACAATTAACCATAATATTATACCCTCTGTATTCGTGATGAAATCAACTTCAACTATGAACTGGAACTTCATGCCCTCTGTATTAGTGATGACATCTAATTTAACAATTATCTGGAATATTACACCCTGTGTATTTGAGATGACATCTAATTTAACAATTAACTGGAATATGAGACCCTGTGTATCAGAAATGACATCTAATTTAACAATTAACTGGAATATTATATACTGTGCATTAGTGATGACATCTAATTTAACAATTAACCAGAGTATTATACCCTTTGTATGAGTGATGACCTCCAATGTAGCACTGAAGCGGAATATTATACCATGTGTATCAGTGATGACATCTAATTTAACCATTAACTGGAATATTATACCTTGTGTATTCGTGATAAAAGCTAATTTTACAATTAAACCGAACGTTAGACACTGTGTATGAGTGATGACATCTAATTTAAAAATTAACTCGAATATTATACCCTGTGTATTAGTGATGACATCTAATTTAACAATTAACCGTAATATAACACACTGTGTATTAAAGATGACATCTAATTTAACCATTAACCAGAATACTATAGACTGTGTATTAGCAATGACATCGAATTTAGTAATTAACCAGAATATTATACCTTTTGTATTAGTGATGACATCTAATTTAACTATGTACTGAAATGTTATACCATGTGTATTCGTGATAAAAAGCGAATTTTAAAATTAAATGGAAAATTATACACTGTGTATAAGTGATGACATGTAATTTAACAGTTAACCAGAATATTATAACTTTTGGATTAGTGATGACATCTAATTTAACAATTAACCAGAGTATTATACCCTTTGTATGAGTGATGACCTCCAGTGTTGCACTGAAGCGTAATATTATACCATGTGTATCAGTGATGACATCTAATTTAACCATTAACTGGAATATTATACCTTGTGTATTCGTGATAAAAGCTAATTTTACAATTAAACAGAATGTTAGACACTGTGTATGAGTGATGACATCTAATTTAAAAATTAACTCGAATATTATACCCTGTGTATTAGTGATGACATCAAATTTAACAATTAACCGTAATATAACACACTGTGTAATAAAGATGACATCTAATTTAACCATTAACCAGAATACTATAGACAGTGTATTAGCGATGACATCTAATTTATCAATTAACCAGAATATTATACCCAGTGTATTCATATTGAAATCTAATTTCACACTGAACCGGAATATTAAACCCTGTGTCTTAATGATGACATCCAATTTAACAATTAAGCAGAATTTTAAACACTGTGTATTAGCGATGAATCTAATTTAACTCTGAACTGGAATATTTAACCCAGTGTATTAGTAAAGACATCTAATTTAACTATTAACTGGAATATTTTCCCAGTGTATTCGTGATGACTTCTAATTTAGCACTAATACGGAACATTAAACCCTGTGCATTAGTGATCACATCGAATTTAACTATTAAGTGGAACATGTTACCAGTTTATTAGTGATGACATCTAATTTAACAGTTAAAAGGAATATTATGCCCTGTGCGGTAGTGATGTCATCTAATTTAAGAATTAACCAGAATATTTTATCCTGTTTATTAGTGATGACATCTATTTTTACAGTTCACGGGACTATTACACACTGTGCATTAGTGATGACATCTAATTTAACACTTAACTGCAATGTTATACCCTGTGTACTATTGATGACATCAAATTTAACAATTAACCGGAATATTATAGCCGGTGTATTCGTGATGACATCTAATTTAACAATTAACTGCAATGTTATACCCTGTGTACTATTGATGACGTCAAATTTAACAATTAACAGGTATATTATACCTTTTGAATTACTGATCGCATCTAATTTAACACTGAACCGGAATATTATACACTGTGTGTTAGTGTTGACATCCAATTTAACGATGAACTGGAATATTATACCATATGTATTAGTGACAATATCAAATTTAACAATTAGGTGGAATAGTATATGCTGTTCATTGGAGATGACATCTAATTTAACAATTACACAGAATATTGTATCCTGTGTATTAGTGGTGACATCTAATTTAGCACTGAACCGAAATATTAAACCCAATGTATTAGTGATGACATCGAATGCAACTATTAGCTGGAACAATCAATCCTGTGTATTAGTGCTGACATCCAATTTAACTATGAACTGGAATATTATACCATATGTATTAGTGATAATAGCTAATTTAACAATTAATTGGAATAGTATTCGCGGTGCATTAGAGATAACATCTAATTTAACTATTAAACAGAATGTTACACCTTTTGTATTAGGTATGACATCTAACTTAACACTGTACCGGAATATTAAACCCTGTGTATTAGTGATGGCACCCAGTTTAACAATTAACTGGACTATTATACCCAGTGTATTAGTGATGACATCTAATTAAACTATGAACTGGAATATTATACTCAGAGTATTAGTGATGACTTCTACTTTAACAATTAACCAGAATGTTATACCCTGTGTATTTGTGATGACATCTAATTTAACTAATAACTGGAATATTATACCCTGTGTCTTAGTGATGACATCTAATTTAACAATTAATTGAAATATTATACACTGTGTATTAGTGATGACATCTAATTTAACAATTAACCATAATGTTACACCTTTTGTATAAGTGATGACATCTAATTTGACTATGAAATGGAATATTATGCCATGTGTATTACTGATAATAGCTAATTTTACAATTGAACAGAATATTATACACTGTGTTTTAGTGATGACATCTAATTTAACAATTAACCGGAATATTATACCCTGTGTATGAAAGATGACATCCAATTTAACAATTAACCAGAATATTATACCCTTTGTTTTAGTGATGCCATCTAATTTAACAATTAACAGTAATATTATACACCGTGTTTTAGTGATGACATCTAATTTAACTATTAACTGGAATATTATACCCTGTGTATTAAAGATGACATCTAATTTAACAATCATGCAGAAAATTACACACTGTGCATTAGTGATGTCATCGAATTTAACAATTAACCAGAATATTGCACCCCTTGTATTAGTGATCACATCTAATTTAAATATGAACTGGAATATTATACCTTGTGTAGCAGTGATGACCTCTAATTTAAGAATTAAACAGAATATTATACCCTGTGTGTTAGTGATGACATCTAATTTAACAATTAACCAGAATTCTATACCCTGTGTATTGGTGATGACATTGACACGGAACACCAAAGTCCGAGTGTATCAAACCTGTGTCCTCAGCACCTTGCTCTGTGGCAGCCAGGCCTGGAGAACCTATGTCAGCCAAGAGCGACGTCTAAATTCATTCCAATTTCTCTGCCTCCGGAGAATACTTGTTGCAGGCATCATGTTGCAGGACCGTATCTACAACACAGAAGTCATCGAGGCGGCCAACATCCCGAGCTTATACACACTACTGAGTCAGCGGCGCCTGAGATGGCTAGGCCATGTGAGCCGCATGGAAGATCGCAGGATCCCCAAAGACACATTGCACAGCGAGCTCGCCTCCGGTCTCAGACCCATCGGCCGTCCATGTCTCCGCTTTAAAGACGTCTGCAAACGCGACATGAAATCCTCTGACATTGATCACAAGTCCTGGGAATCAGTTGCCAGCGTTCACCAGAACTGGCGGACAGCCATAAAGGCGGGGCTAAAGTTCGGCGAGTCGAAGAGACTTAGCAGTTGGCAGGAAAAACGAGAGAGGCGCAAGGGAAGAGCCAACTGTGTAACAGCCCCGACAACCAAATTTTTCTGCAGCACCTGTGGAAGAGACTGTCACTCCAGAATTGGCCTTTATCGCCACTCCAGGCGCTGCTCCACCCACCATGGACCACCTCCAGGCGCTTACCCATTGTCTCTCGAGATACGAAGGCCAAAGAGGATTAGTGGTGACGTCTAATTTTACAATTAACGGGAATATTATGCACTGTGCATTAGTGATGACATCTAATCTAACAATTAACCAGAATATTATACTCTCTGTATTCGTGATGAAATCAACTTTAACTATGAACTGGAACTTCATGCCCTCTGTATTCGTGATGACATCAAATTTAACAATTATCTGGAATATTATACCCTGTTTATTAGAGATGACATCTAATTTAACAATTAACTGGAATATGATACCCTGTGTATCAGAGACGACATCTAATTTAACAATTAACTGGAATATTATATACTGTGCATTAGTGATGACATCTAATTTAACAATTAACCAGAGTATTATACCCTTTGTATTAGTGATGACATCCAATGTAGAACTGAAGCGGAATATTATACCATGTGTATCAGTGAAGACATTTAATTTGACCATTAACTGGAATATTATACCTTGTGTATTCGTGATAATAGCTAATTTTACAATTAAACAGAATGTTAGACACCGTGTATGAGTGATGACATCTAATTTAAAAATTAACTCGAATATTATACCCTGTGTATTAGTGATGACATCCAATTTAACAATAAACCAGAATATAACATACTGTGTATTACAGATGACATCTAATTTAACCATTGACCAGAATACAAGAGACTGTGTATTAGCGATGACATCGAATTTAGTAATTAACCAGAATATTATCCCTTTTGTATTAGTGATGACATCTAATTTAACTATGTACTGGAATGTTATACCATGTGTAATCGTGATAGAAAGCTAATTTTACAATTAAATAGAAAATTATACACTGTGTATAAATGATGACATGTAATTTAACAATTAATCAGAATATTATAACTTTTGGATTAGTGACGGCATCTAATTTAACTATGAAAAAGAATATTATACTATGTGTATTAGTGGTAATAGCTAATTTTACAATTAAATGGAATAATATACACTGTGTATAAGTGACGACATCTAATTTCTCAATTAACCAGAATATTATACCCAGTGTATTCGTGATGAAATCTAATTTCACACTGAACCGGAATATTAAACCCTGTGTCATAGTGATCGCATCTAATTGAACAATCAAGTGGAATATTATACCTTGTGTATTAATGATGGCATCTAATTTAACAATTAAGCAGAATATTAATCACTGTGTATTAGTGATGAATCTAATTTAACTCTGAACTGGAATATTTAACCCATTGTATTAGTAAAGACATCTAATTTAACTATTAACTGGGATATTATGCCCAGTGTATTAGTGATGACTTCTAATTTAGCATTAATCCGGAATATTAAACCCTGTGTATTAGTAATCACATCGAATTTAACTATTAAGTGGAACATGTTACCCAGTTTATTAGTGATGACATCTAATTTAACAATTAAAAGGAATATTATACCTTTTGAATTACTGATCGCATCTAATTTAACACTGAACCGGAATATTATACACTGTGTATTAGTGTTGACATCCAATTTAACTAAGAACTGGAATATTATACCATATGTATTAGTGATAATATCAAATTTAACAATTAGGTGGAATAGTATATGCTGTGCATTGGAGATGACATCTAATTTAACAATTACACAGAATATTGTACCCTGTGTATTAGTGATGACATCTAATTTAGCACTGAACCGGAATATTAAACGCTATGTATTAGTGATGACATCTAATGCAACTATTAGCTGGAACATTAAACCCTGTGTATTAGTGATGACATCCAATTTAACCATGAACTGGAATAATTTACCATATGTATTATACCATATACAATGAACGGGAATATTATACACTGTGCATTAGTGATAACATCTATTTTTACAATTAACGCGAATATTATACACTGTGCATTCGCATTGACATCTAATTTAACTATTAACCAGAATATTACACCGTGTGTATTCATGATGACATCGAAATTAATAATTAACGAGAATATTATACTCTGTGTATTAATGATGACATGTAACTTAACAATTAACCAAAATATTATACAATCTGTACTGGTGATGACATCTAATTTAACACTGACGCAGAATACTATACCCTGTGTATTAGTGATGAGATCTAATTTAATAATTAACTGGAATATTATACCCTTTGTATTAGTGATGACATTCAATTTAACAATTAACCAGGATATTATACCTTTTGTATTAGTGATGACATCTAATTTAACTATGAACTGGATTATTACACCATGTGTGTTCGTGATAATAGCAAATTTTATAATTAAATCGAATATTATACACTGTTTATAAGAGATGACATTTTATTTTACAATTAACGAGAATATTATACCCTGTGTATTGGTGATGACATCTAATTGAACACTGAACCGGAATATTAAACCCTGTGTATTAGTGATCATAACTAATTTAACTATTAAGTGGCATATTTTCCCAGTGTATTAGTGATGACATCTAATTTAAAGATTAACCAGAATATTATCCCCTGTTTGTGAGTTATGACATCTAATTTAACAATTAACCAGAATATGGCACCCTGTGTGCTAGTGATGCCAACTAATTGAACACTGAGCCGGAATATTAAACACTGCGTATCAGTGACGACATCTTAATTAACTATTAACGGGGATATTATACCCTGTTTATTAGTGATGACATCTAATTTAATTATTAACTGGACTATTATACCCAGTGTTTTTGTGCTAATTGCTAATTTAACAATGAACCAGAATATTATACGCTGTGCATGAGAGATGGCATCTAATTTAACAATTAAACAGATTATTCTACCATGTGTGTCAGTGATGACATCTAATTTCACAATTCACCAGAATATTAAACCCTGTGTATTAGTGATGATATCTAATTTAACAGTTAACTGGACTATTATACGCAGTGTTTTAGTGATGACATCTACTTTAACAATTAGCCTGACTTTTATGCCCTGTGTATTTTTGATGACATCTAATTTAACACTGAACCGGAATATTAAACTCTTTGTATTAGTGATGACATCTGATTTAACTATTAAGTGGAATATAATACCCAGTGTATTAGTAATGACATCTAATTTGAGAATAAACCAGAATATTGTAAACTGTGTAGCGTTGATGCCATCTTATTTGAGAATTAACCAGAATATTATACCCTGTGTTTTAGTGATGACATCTAATTTAACAATTAACCAGAAGATTATACACTGTGTGTTAGTGATGACATCTGGTTTAACAATTAACCAGAAGATTATACACTGTGCATTAGTGATGACATCTAATTTAACCATTAACCAGAAGATTATACCTTTGGTATTAGTGGTAATATCTAATTTAAAACTGAACCGGAATATTCTTCTTTGGCCTCCTTATCTCGAGAGACAACGGATAAGCGCCTGGAGGTGGTCAGTGGTTTGTGAAGCAGCGCCTGAATACAGAGAGTATAATATTCTGGTTAATTGTTAGATTAGATGTCATCACTAATGCACAGTGCATAATATTCCCGTTAATTGTAAAAATAGACGTCACCACTAATCCTCTTTGGCCTTCGTATCTCGAGAGACAATGGGTAAGCGCCTGGAGGTGGTCCATGGTGGGTGGAGCAGCGCCTGGAGTGGCGATAAAGGCCAATTCTGGAGTGACAGTCTCTTCCACAGGTGCTGCAGAAAGATTTGGTTGTCGGGGCTGTTACACAGTTTGCTCTTCCCTTGCGCCTCTCTCGTTTTTCCTGCCAACTGCTAAGTCTCTTCGACTCACCGAACTTTAGCCCCGCCTTTATGGCTGTCCACCAGTTCTGGTGAACGCTGGCAACTGATTCCCAGGACTTGTGATCAATGTCAGAGGATTTCATGTCGCGTTTGCAGACGTCTTTAAAGCGGAGACATGGGCCGGTGGGTCCGATACCATTGGCGAACTCGCTGTACAATGTGTCTTTGGGGATCCTGCCATCTTCCATGCGACTCACATGGCCAAGCCATCTCAAGCGCCGCTGACTCAGTTGTGTGCATAAGCGGGAGATATTGGCCGCCTCCAGGACTTCTGTCTTGGAGGTGCGGTCCTGCCACCTGATGCCAAGTATTCTCCGGAGGCAGCGAAGATGGAATGAATTTAGACGTCGCTCTTGGCTGGAATATTATACCGGAATATTATACCCTTTGTATTAGTGATGACATCCAATTTAACTATGAACTGGAATATGATACCATCTGTATTAGAATAGCTAAATTAACAACTAACCGGAATAGTATATGCTGTGCATGAGAGATGACATCCAATTTAAAAATTAAACAGAATATTATACCCTGTTTGTCAGTGATGAAATCCAATTTCACAATTCACCAGAATGTTATACCCTGTGTATTAATGATGGCATATAATTTAACAGTGAATCGTAATTTAAACCCTGTGTATTAGTGATGACATCTGATTTAACAGTTAACTGGACTAATATACCCAGTGTATTAGTGATGACATCTAATTTAACACTGAAACAGAATATTAAACTCTTTGTAAGAGTGATGACATCTAATTCAACTATTAACTGCAGTATTATACCCAGTGTATTAGTGATGACATCTAATTTAACAATTAACCAGAATATTATACTTTGTGTGTTAGTGATGACATCTTATTTAACAATTAACCAGAATGTTATACACTGTGTATGAGTGATGAGAGCCCTTTCCTATCCTGAGTGGTGTGAAACAGGGCTGTGTTCTCGCACCCACACGTTTTGGGATTTTCTTCTCCCTGCTGCTTTCACATGCGTTCAAATCCTCTGAAGAAGGAATTTTCCTCCACACAAGATCAGGGGGCAGGTTGTTCAACCTTGCCCGTCTAAGAGCGAAGTCCAAAGTACGGAAAGTCCTCATCAGAGAACTCCTCTTTGCTGACGATGCTGCTTTAACATCTCACACTGAAGAATGCCTGCAGAGTCTCATCGACAGGTTTGCGTCTGCCTGCAATGAATTTGGCCTAACCATCAGCCTCAAGAAAACGAACATCATGGGGCAGGATGTCAGAAATGCTCCATCCATCAATATTGGCGACCACGCTCTGGAAGTGGTTCAAGAGTTCACCTACCTAGGCTCAACTATCACCAGTAACCTGTCTCTAGATGCAGAAATCAACAAGCGCATGGGTAAGGCTTCCACTGCTATGTTCAGACTGGCCAAGAGAGTGTGGGAAAATGGCGCACTGACACGGAACACAAAAGTCCGAGTGTATCAGGCCTGTGTCCTCAGTACCTTGCTCTACGGCAGCGAGGCCTGGACAACGTATGCCAGCCAAGAGCGACGTCTCAATTCATTCCATCTTCGCTGCCTTCGGAGAATACTTGGCATCAGGTGGCAGGACTATATCTCCAACACAGAAGCCCTTGAAGCGGCCAACATCCCCAGCTTATACACACTACTGAGTCAGCGGCGCTTGAGATGGCTTGGCCATGTGAGCCGCATGGAAGATGGCAGGATCCCCAAAGACACATTGTACAGCGAGCTCGCCACTGGTATCAGACCCACCGGCCGTCCATGTCTCCGTTATAAAGACGTCTGCAAACGCGACATGAAATCGTGTGACATTGATCACAAGTCGTGGGAGTCAGTTGCCAGCATTCGCCAGAGCTGGCGGGCAGCCATAAAGACAGGGCTAAATTGTGGCGAGTCGAAGAGACTTAGTAGTTGGCAGGAAAAAAGACAGAGGCGCAAGGGGAGAGCCAACTGTGCAACAGCCCCAACAAACAAATTTCTCTGCAGCACCTGTGGAAGAGCCTGTCACTCCAGAATTGGCCTTTATAGCCACTCCAGGCGCTGCTTCACAAACCACTGACCACCTCCAGGCGCGTATCCATTGTCTCTCGAGATAAGGAGGCCCAAAAGAAAGAAAAAAGATGAGTGATGACATCTAATTTAACACTGAACGGGAGTATTCAACCCGGTGTATTAGTGATGACATCTAATTTAACAATTAACCGGAATATTATACCCTTTGTATTCGTGATGACATCTAATTTACCAATTAACCAGAATATTATAAATTTGGTACTAGTGATAACATCAAATTTAACTATGAACTGGAATATTATACCATACATATTAGTGATAATAGCTAATTTATCAATTAACCGGAATATTATACGCTGTGCATGAGAGATGACATCTAAGTTCACAATTAACCAGAATATTCGACCCTGTGTGCAAGTGATGACATCTAATGTCACAATTAACCAGAATGTTCTACCCTGTGTCTTCGTGATGACATCTAATTTAAAACTGAATCGGAATATTAAACCCTGTGTATTAGAGATGACATCTAATTTAACAATCGACCGGAATATGATATACTGTGTATTCGTGATGACATCTAATTTAAAACTGAATCGGAATATTAAACCCTGTGTATTAGTGATGATATCTAATTTAACAATCGACCGGAATATTATATACTGTGTATTCGTGATGACATCTAATTTAAAAATTAAGCGGAATATTATACCTTGTCTCTTAGAGATGAAATCTAATTTAACACTGGATCGGAATATTGAACGCTATGTTTTATTGATGACATCCAATTTAACTATTAACTGGAATATTATACCAAGTATATTAGTGCTAACATCTAATTTAACAATTAACCAGAAGATTATACACTGTGTATTAGTGAAGACATCAGATTAAACAATTAACCCGAATATTAAACACTGTGTCTTAGTGATGACATCTGATTTAACAATTAACCAGAATATAAGACACTGTGTATTCGTGATGACATCTAATTTAACACTGAATCGGAACATTAAACACTGTGTTTTATTGATGACATCTAATTTAACTATTAACTGCATTATTATACCAAGTGTGTTAGTGATGACATCTAATTTAACAATTAACCAGAGGATTATACACTGTGTATTAGTGATGACACCTGATTAAACAATTAACCGAATATTACACACTGTGTATTACTGACGACATCTAATTTAACTATGAACTGGAATATTATACCCTGTGTACTAGTGATGACATCTAATTTTAGAATTAACGGGGATATTATACGCTGTGCATTGGTGATGTCACCTAATTTAACAATTAACTGCGACATTACACCCTGTGTATTATTGATGACATCTAACTTAACAATTAACCAGAATATTATGCCTTTGGTATTAGTGATGACGTCCAATTTAACTATGAACTGGAATGTTATACCATATATATTATTGATAATAGCTAATTTAACCATTTAGCGGTATATTATACGCTGTGCATGAGAGAAGACATCTAATTTCACAATTAACCACAATATTATACCCTGAGTGTTAGTGATGACATCTAATTTCACAATTAACCAGAATGTTATAGCCTGTGTATTACCGATGACATCTAATTTAACACTGAATCGGAATATTAAACAATTTGTTTCAGTGATGTCATCTAATTTAACTATTAACTGGAATATTCTACCCAGTGTATTAGTGATGACATCTAATTTAGCAATTAACCAGAATAGTACGCACTGTGTATAAGTGATGACCTCTGATTTAATAATTAACTAGAATATTATACACTGTGTATTCGGGATGACATCTAATTTATCAATTAACTGGAATATTATACACTGTGTATTAGTGACGACATCAAATTTAATAATTAACCAGAATTTAAAACCTTATGCATTAGTGATGCCATCTAACTTATAATTAACCAGAATATTATCCCCTGTGCATTCGTGACGACATCTAATTTAACAATTAACAGGAAGATTATACCCTGTGTGGTAGTTATGTCATCTATTTTAACAATTAACGGGAATATTATACACTGTGCATTACTGATGACATCTAATTTAACAATTAATCAGAATGTTATGCACTGTGTATTAGTGATGACAACTAATTTAACAATTTCCCGGACTATAAAACCCTGTGTATTAGAGATGCCATCTAACTTAACAATTAACCAGAATATTCGACCCTTTGTATTAGTGATGACACCTAATTTAAATGTTAACTGGAATATTATACCCTGTGTATGAGTGATGACATCTAATTTCACAATTAACCGGAATATTATATGCTGTGTATCAGTTCTAACATCTGATATAACATTTAACCAGAATTTTATCCACTGTGTATCAGTGGTGATATCTAATTTAACAATTAACTGGAATGTTTTACCCTGTGTATTAGTGATGACATCTAACTATTAATTAACCATCATATTTTACCCTGTGTGATGGTGATGAGATCTAATTTAACTATTAACTGGAGCGTTTGAAACTGTGTATCAGTTGTCATTCCTGTTTTAACAATTTAACAGAATATTATCCCCTGTGTATTAGGGATAACATCAAATTTAACTATTTACCAGAAAGTTATAACCTGTGTATGAGTTTTCATCTGTAATTTAACAATTAATGACGTTGTGTTTGGCCTGTGTATTCGTTATCAAGTTTATAGCAACAATTAACAGTAACTTTATTCCCTTTTTATTGACTATTAACGCCAATATAATAGAAAACAGTACCTTTACTCACTGTCTATTGGATCATGAGCCCAATGTCACCAGTAAATGTTATTTCTTACCCCATGCACTTGTTGTAAAGATCAATTTGGCAATTAACTAATATAATTACCGTTCTATTAGTTGATCAGACGTGGTTGTTCGGTGTTAATATAGTCCCTTGTGTGTGCCTCATCATTTATAAGTAGCAATATATTTTTACCTTATTCCTCGTGTGTTGCAAAGTATTTTCAACGTAACTAACACTAGCTCTGTATAGCATGCAAACGTTAAAGCCAACGTTAACAATTAATTAATTGTATTAGACAGTATATTCATTGTATTCATTGAACGATTATCTATAATGTTATTCGCCCATGGATATTTACCATATCTTGTTACAAAACTAACTGCACTGTAATGTGCCAGTGCACTGCTATCAAACACAATTTTATAAGTAATTGCAAATTTCGTTCCTACTGTAATAACTAACTGCAACCTGTATATTCGTATCATAGATTTAACAGTTAACTGTATTTGGCACTGCCTGATATAATTAATTCATTGTTGATTTAGTCGTTAACGATTGCATGATGTACAGAGCTACAAATCATTGTTAAATTGAAAATAGTATGCAATACATACCGGATCTTACATGTTTCAGTACGATCACCTCTCATTCTTTTAAACTCCAACAGTTATAGGCCTAACCTGTTCAACCTTTCCTCATAAGGTAATCTCTTCATCTCCGGAATTAGTCGAGTGACCCTTCTCTGAACTGCTTCTAAAGCAATTACATCCTTTTTCATATACAATGACCAAAACTGTACACAGTACACCAGGTATGATCTCAAAAAAGGTCCTGTACAGCAGCAGTAAATCTTCCCTACGTTTGTACCCGATTCCCTTTGCAATAAATGACAAAATTCAATTTTCCTTCCTAATCACTTGCTTTACCTGGACAGTAACCTTTCAAGATTCATATATCAGGACACCCTGATACTTCTGTCCCACTGCATTCTGCTATTTCTCTCCATTTAAATAGTGTACAACTTTTATATGCTGCCTGTCAAAGTTGGAAAATTCACATATTATACGCCTTCAGTTATTTTTTTGCCCGCTCACTTGATCTGACAATAGCTCTTTATAGACTCTTTACCTCATCTTGACAACATACTTTCTTTCCTATCTTGCTGTCATCGGCAAGGTTAGCTACCATACATTCAGTCCTTTCGTGTAAGTCATTGTCATAGATTATAAATAGTTGAGGTGCCAGCATTGATCCCTGTGGCACTCCACTAGATACAATTTGCCAATCCGAAAAAGATCCATTAATCCCTATTCTCTGCTTCCTGTTCGGTAACCAGTCCTTTATTCATACTGATATGTTACCCCTACACCGTGTGCTCTTATCTTGTGATGGAACCTTTGATGTGCCACTTTATCAAAGGCCTTTTGGAAATCCAAGTACACCACATGTTTTTTTATCAACCTTTATCAGCCTTGCTTGTTACTTCCTCGATGAACTCTAATAAATCGGTCAAGTGCGATTTCCCTTTCACAAAACCATGTTGACTTTGCCTGAAACCATTCTGATTTTCTATTTATCCTGCTATAACCTCCTAAATAATGTATTCTAGGAATTTCCCTATGAGAGATGATAAGATAACTGGCCTATAGTTTCCTGCTCCCTGTCTGCTTCCTTTCTTGAATAAAGGAATTACATTTACTCAACAGGTCTGTCAGCATCTGTGGAGAGCGAAGAAGAGTTAACGTTTCAGGTCTGTGACCTTTTATCAGAACTTCTGCAGGGTGGTTTGTGAGGAAGAACTTTCTGGTGCAGGGAGTAGTGTATTTCGAACTCGCTGCCGACAAGGGTGCGACAAGTGGAAAATATATAAGATTTCAAAAGGAAATTGGCTGTGCATTTGAGGGAAATAAATTGCAGGGCAATGGGAATAGAACGGAGGAATGGGACAGACTAGATTGATCTCCAGAAAGGTAGCTTGGTCTAGATGGGCCGAATAGCCTCATTCTGCGCGTTAAATGACTCGAATTAATCATAACCTTATTGAACTGTGCATTAGTTATCCTGTTACATCTGTAGTAAGTGTAATGATATTCCCCAATGTATTGGTTACCATGTTTATTTTCACAATTAAAACATTATATTCTGCGTATTTGTGTTCTTATTTTACCTAAGAATTATCTGCATCCAGATTGCCCTGTGTCCTCATTGTCAAGCTCAATTCAAGGATTAAAAATAATTTTATCCCCTGTGTATTGCTTACAAAGGCCACTTTCCAAGTTAGTTTCTGACATTATTCCGAGCTTCTCTTCGCCATGTCCATTTTAACACTTAGCTGTAACATTCACAGCTGCATTGGCTCGCAAGCCCAAGTTAAATCATGAACACTCGTTGTGTACCTCTGTTCTCTGGTTACAATAAGCACTATGACAATTATTTTCTTGTATTAGCCTCTCTATTCATGATCCAATGTAGTAAGCAAGAGTAAAAATATGCCTTTGACAATTAGTTGTTGTGTCCAATTTAACAATTTGTCACCTTAAACACAGAGTATTTCAATTATCATATTTAACTGTAAAACCACTTGTAGCTTTGTACACTCTGCACTTATTGTCAAGACAAATTTAACAATTCATGAATTGTATGATAAAGTGTATTTACTATATTCCATTAAACAATTTCATTGAACAGTTAGTTACAATTATATTCCCCTCTTTTGGTCTAATTATAAAGAATTTAACAATTAACTGTAGATATATCCCCGGTGTATTGGTTGTGGATCTCTATTTAACAAGTAACAGTAGATGTATCCCCATGTGCATCGGTTGTGGTCCTCTGTTTAACAGTTAACTATATATTTCCCCCTGTGTATTAATTGCAGTTCTCTATTTCGCAATTAACTGTCGATTTATCCCCTTGTGTATTGGTTGTGGACCTTTCTTTAACAATTATATGTAGATTTATAACCTGTGTACTGGTTGTGGTCCTCTATTTAACAGTTAACTATCTATTTACCCACTGTGTATTAATTGCAGTTCTCTGTTTAACAATTAACTGTAGATTTATCCCCTTGTGTATTAGTTGTGGACCTTTCTTTAACAATTATATCTAGATTTATCACCTGTGTACTGATTGTGGATCTCAATTTAACAATTAACTGTAGATTTATCTCCCTGTGTATCGGTTGTGGATATGACCTCGTCAGCAGACGTGGTCTCT